>NW_027667143.1:0-316000 GCF_963924665.1 Micromys minutus
CTGTTTTTTGTCCCCAAATATGGAAAATTTCTGCAATTTTGCCCTAAAATAAGGGGAATTTCTGCCTTTTGCCCCAAAATAAGAAAATTTCTCCTTTTTTTTCTGAAATAAGTAAAATTTCTGCAATTTTGCTCCAAAATACGGGGAATTTCTGCCTTTTTGCCCGAAAATAAAAAGAATGCATACCTTTTTGCCATAAAAAAGGGAAATTTCTTAATTTTTGCTTCAAAATAATGGGAATTTCTGCTTATTTGCCTCTATATAAGTGGAATTTCTGTCTTTTTCCCCCAAAACAAAGGGAATTTCTGTCCTTTTTGCCCCAAAATAAGGAAAATTTCTGACTTATTACCCTGAAATAAGTAAAATTTCTGCAATTTAGCCCCAAAATAAGGAAAATTTCTGCCTTTTTGCCCCCAAATAAGGGGAATTTCAGCCTTTTTACCTCAAAATAAGGGGAATTTTTGCATTTTTGCCCCAAAATATGGAAAATTTATGAATTTTTGCCCCAAAATAAGAAAAATTTCTGCAATTTTGTACCAAAATAAAAGAAATTTCTGCATTTTGCCCCAAAATAAGAAAATTTCTCCTTTATTTTCTGAAATAAGTGAAATTTCTGCAATTTTGCCCCAAAATAAATGAAATTTCTTCCTTTTTTCCCCAAAATAAGGGGAATTTCAGCCTTTTTACCTCAAAATAAGGGCAATTTCTGCATTTCTGTTCCAAAATATGGGAATTTTCTGCCTTTTTGTCACCAAATAAGAAAAATTTCTGCAATTCTGTACCAAAATAAAAGAAATTTCTAAAATTTTGCCCCAAAATAAAGGAAATTTTTGATTTTTGTCCCGAAATAAGGAGAATTTCTGTATTTTTGCCCCAAAATAAAGGGAATTTCTGCCTTTTTGCCCCAATATTCGGGGTATTTCTGCAATTTTTCTCCAAAATACGGGGAATTTCTGCCTTTTTGCCCAAAATTAAGAAGATTTTCTGCCTTTTTGCCCCCAAACAAGGGGAATTTCTGCAATTTTATAGAAAATAAGGGGAATTTCAGCCTTTTTGCCCCAAAAAGGGGAATTTCTGCCTTTTTGCCCTGAAATATGTGAAATGTCTGCAATTTTACCCCAAAATAAGGTGAATTTCTGCTATTGTGCCCCAAAATAATGGGAATTTCTGCATTTTGCCCTAAAATAAGATAAATTTTTGCTTTTTTTTTCTGAAATAAGTGAAATTTCTGCAATTTTGCCTTAAAATAAAAGAAATATCTGCAATTTTCCCCCATAATAAAGATATTTTCTGCAATTTTGCCACAAAATAAAGGGAATTTCTGTTTTTTGTTTCAAAATAAGGGAAATTTCTGCAATTTTGCCCTAAAATAAGGGGAATTTCTGCCTTTTGCCCAAAAATAAGAAAATTTCTCCTTTTTTTCTGAAATAAGTGAAATTTCTGCAATTTTGCCCAAAAATAAGTGAAATTTCTGAATTTTGCCCTAAAATAAGGAGAATTTCTGTCTTTTTGCCCCAACATATTGGGAATTTTTGCCTTTTTGCCCCAACATATAGGGAATTTCTGCATTTTTGCCCCACAATTAGGGGAATTTCTGCAATTTTGCTCCAAAATACGGGTAATTTCTGCAATTTTGCCCCAAAATAAGTGGAATTTCTGCAATTTTGCCCCAAAGTAAGGGAAATTTCTGGAATTTTGCCCCAAAATAAGTGGAATTTCTGAGTTTTGCCCCAAAATAAGGAGTATTTCTGTCTTTTTGCCCCAACATATAGGGAATTTCTGCCTTTTTGCCCCACAATAAGGGGAATTTCTGCAATTTTGCTCCAAAATACGGGGAATTTCTGCCTTTTTGCCCGAAAATAAGAAGAATGCATAACTTTTTGCCATAAAATAGCGAAATTTCTTCATTTTTGCTTCAAAATAATGGGAATTTCTGCTTTTTTGCCTCTAAATAAGTAGAATTTCTGTCCTTTTCCCCCAAAACAAAATTAATTTCTGTCTTTTTTGCCCCAAAAAAAGGTAAATTTCTGACTTATTACCGTGAAATAAGTGAAATTTCTCCAATTTTGCCCCAAAATAAGGAAAATTTCTGCCTTTTTGCCCCCAAATAAGGGAAATTTCAGCCTTTTTACCTCAAAATAAGGGGAATTTCTGCATTTTTGCCACAAAATAAAAGAAATTTCTGTTTTTTGCCCCAAAATAAGGAAAATTTCTGCCTTTTTTCCCTGACATAAGTGAAATTTCTGCAATTTTGCCCCAAAATAAGTGAAATTTCTGCAATTTTGCCACAAAATAAGGGAAATTTCTGGAAGTTTGCCCCAAAATAAGTGGAATTTCTGAGTTTTGCCCCAAAATAAGGAGAATTTCTGTCTTTTTGCCCTAACATATAGGGAATTTCTGCATTTTTGTTCCACAATTAGGAGAATTTCTGCAATTTTGCTCCATAATACAAGGAATTTCTGCTTTTTAGCCCAAAAATAAGTGGAATGTATACCTTTTGCCACAAAAAAGGGAAATTTTTTCATTTTTACTCCAAAATAAAAGGAATTTCTGCTTTTTTGCCTCTAAAAAAGTGGAATTTCTGTGTTTTTCCCCCGAAACAAAGGGAATTTCTGTCTTTTTTGCCCCAAAATAAGGAAAATTTCTGACTTATTACAATGAAATAAGTGAAATTTCTGCAATTTTGCCTCAAAATAAGGGAAATTTTTGCTTTTTTCCCCCAAATAAGAGAAATTTCAGCCTTTTTACCTCAAAATAAGAGGAATTTCTGCATTTTTCCCCTAAATATGGGAGATTTCTGCCTTTTGCCCCAAAATAAGAAAAATTTCTGCAATTTTGTACCAAAATAAAAGAAATTTCTGCCTTTTTGCACCAAAATAGGAAAATTTCTGAATTTTTTTCTGAAATAAGTGAAATTTCTGCAATTTTGCCCCAAAATAAGTGAAATTTCTGCAATTTTGCCCTAAAATAAGGGAAATTTCTGGAATTTTGCCCCAAAATAAGTGGAATTTCTGAGTTTTGCCCCAAAATAAGGAGAATTTCTGTCTTTTTGCCCCAACATATAGGGAATTTCTGCCTTTTTGCCCCACAATTACGGGAATTTCTGCAATTTTGCTCCAAAATACGGGGAATTTCTGCCTTTTTGCCCGAAAATAAGAAGAATGCATACATTTTTGCCATAAAAAATGGAAATTTTTTCATTTTTGCTCCAAAATAAGGGGAATTTCTGCCTTTTTGCCCTGAAATATGTGAAATGTCTGCAATTTCACCCCAAAATAAGGTGAATTTCTGCCATTGTGCCCGAAAATAATGGGAATTTCTGCATTTTGCCCTAAAATAAGAAAAAGTTTTGCTTTTTTTCTCTGAAATAAGTGAAATTTCTGCAATTTATCCTTAAAATAAAAGAAATATCTGCAATTTTTCCCCATAATAAAGGTATTTTCTGTAATATTGCCCCAAAATAAAGAGAATTTCTGTTTTTTGTCACAAAATAAGGGAAATTTCCGAAATTTTGTTCTAAAATAAGGAGAATTTCTGCCTTTTGCCCCAAAATAAGAAAATTTCTCCTTTTTTTCTGAAATAAGTGAAATTTCTGCAATTTTGCCCAAAAATAAGTGAAATTTCTGAATTTTGCCCCAAAATAAGGAGAATTTCTGTCTTTTTGCCACAACATATAGGGAATTTTTGCCTTTTTGCACACAATTAGGGAAATTTCTGCAATTTTGCTCCAAAATACGGGGAATTTCTGCCTTTTTGTCTGAAAATAAGAAGAATGCATACCTTTTTTCCATAAAAAAGGAAAATTTCTTCATTTTTGCTCCAAAATAAGAAGAATTTCTGCTTTTTTGCCTCTAAATAAGTTGAATTTCTCTCTTTTTCCCCCAAAGCAAAGGGAATTTCTGTCTTTTTTGCCCCAAAATAAGAAAAATTTCTGCCTTTTTTCCCTGAAATAAGTGATATTTCTGCAATTTTGCCCCAAAATAAGTAAAATTTCTGCAATTTTGCCCCAAAATAAGGGAAATATCTGGAATTTTGCCCCAAAATAAGTAGAATTTCTGAATTTTGCCCCAAAATAAAAAGAATTTCTTTCCTTTTGCCCTAACATATAGAGAATTTCTGCATTTTTGCCCCACAATTAGGGGAATTTTTGCAATTTTGCTCCAAAATACAGGGAATTTCTGCATTTTTGCCTGAAAATATAAAGAATGCATACCTTTTTGCCATAAAAAAGGGAAATTTCTTCATTTTTGCTCCAAAATAAGGGGAATTTATGATTTTTTGCCTCTAAATAAGTGGAATTTCTGTCTTTTCCCCCCAAAACAAAGAAAATTTCTGTCATTTGGCCCCAAAATAAGGAAAATTTCTGACTTATTACCCTGAAATAAGTGAAATTTCTGCAATTTTGCCCCAAAATAAGGGAAATTTCTGCCTTTTTGCCCCCAATGAAGGGGAATTTCAGCTTTTTTACCTCAAAATAAGGGGAATTTCTGCCTTTTTCCCACAAAATATTAGGAATTTCTGCCTTTTTGCACCAAAATAAGGAAAATTTCTGCATTTTTTCTCTGAAATAAGTGAAATTTCTGCAATTTTGCCCCAAAATAAGTGAAATTTCTGCAATTTTGCCCCTAAATAAGGGAAATTTCTGGAATTTTGCCCCAAAATAAGTGGAATTTCTGAGTTTTGCCCCAAAATAAGGAGAATTTCTCTCTTTTTGTCCTAAAAATATAGGGAATTTCTGCATTTTTGCCCCACATTTAGGGGAATTTCTGCAATTTTGCTCCAAAATACGAGGAATTTCTGCCTTTTTGCACGAATATATAAAGAATGCATACCTTTTTGCCATAAAAAAGGAAAATTTCTTCATTTTTGCTCCAAAATAAGGGGAATTTCTTCAATTTTGCTCCAAAATACGGGGAATTTCTTCTTTTTAGCCCGAAAATAAGGGGAATGTATACCTTTTGCCACAAAAAAGATAAATTTCTTCATTTTTGCTTCAAAATAAGAAGAATTTCTGCTTTTTTGCCTCTAAATAAGTGGAATTTCTGTCTTTTTCCCCCAAAACCAAGGAAATTTCTGTTTTTTGCCCCAAAATAAGGAAAATTTCTGACTTATTACCCTGAAATAAGTGAAATTTCTGCAATTTTGCCTCAAAATAAGGGAAATTTCTGCCTTTTTGCCCCCAAATAAGGGGAATTTCAGCCTTTTTACCTCAAAATAAGAGGAATTTATGCATTTTTGCCCCAAAATATAAGAGATTTATGCCTTTTTGCCCCCAAATAAGAAAAATTTCTGCAATTTTGTACCAAAATAAAAGAAATTTCTGCCTTTTGCATCAAAATAAGAAAATTTCTGCTTTTTTTTCTGAAATAAGTGAAATTTCTGCAATTTTGCCCCAAAATAAGTGAAATTTCTGCAATTTTGCCCCAAAATAAGTGATATTTCTGGAATTTTTCCCCAAAATAAGTGGAATTTCTGAGTTTTACCCCAAAATAAAGAGAATTTCGGTCTTTTTGCCCCAACATATAGGGAATTTCTGCATTTTGCCCCACAATTAGGGGAATTTATGCAATTTTGCTCCAAAATACGGGGAATTTCTGCTTTTTAGCCTGAAAATAAGGGGAATGTATACCTTTTGCCACAAAAAAGGGAAATTTCTTCATTTTTGCACCAAAATAAGGGAAATTTCTGCTTTTTTGCTTCTAAATAAGTGGAATTTCTGTCTTTTTTTCCCAAAACAAAGGGAATTTCTGTCTTTTTTGCCCCAAATAAGGAAAATTTCTGAATTATTACCCTGAAATAAGTGAAATTTCTGCAACTTTGCCCCAGAATAAGGAAAATTTCTGCTTTTTGCCCCAAAATAAGGGGAATTTCTGCCTTTTTACCTCAAAATAAGGGGAATTTTTGCATTTTTACCACAAAATATTTGGAATCTCTGCATTTTTGCCCAAAAATAAGGAAAATTTCTGCCTTTTTACTATGAAATAAGTGAAATTTCTGCAATTTTGCCCCAAGATAAGTGAAATTTCTGCAATTTTGCTACAAAATTAGGGAAATTTCTGGAATTTTGCCCCAAAATAAGTGGAATTTCTGAGTTTTGCATCAAAATAAGGAGAATTTCTGTCTTTTTGCCCTAACATATAGGAAATTTCTGCCTTTTTGCCCCACAATTAGGGGAATTTCTGCAATTTTGCTCCAAAATACGGGTAATTTCTGCTTTCTAACCCAAATATAAGTGGAATGTATACCTTTTGCCACAAAAAAGGGAAATTTCTTCATTTTTACCCCAAAATAAAAGGAATTTCTGCTTTTTTGCCTCTAAAAAAGTGGAATTTCTGTCTTTTTCCCCCAAAACAAAGGGAATTTTTGTCTTTTTTGCCCCAAAATAAGGAAAATTTCTGACTTATTACACTGAAATAAGGGAAATTTCTGCAATTTTGCCTCAAAATAAGGGAAATTTCTGCCTTTTGGCCCCCAAATAAGGGAAATTTCGCCTTTTTTCCTCAAAATAAGAGGAATTTCTGCATTTTTGCCCCAATATATAGTGATTTCTGCCTTTTTGCCCCAAAAAAAGAAAAATTTCTGCAATTTTGTATCAAAATAAAAAAAAATTTCTGCCTTTTTGCACCAAAATAGGAAAATTTCTGAATTTTTTTCTTAAATAAGTTAAATTTCTGCAATTTTGCCCCCAAATAAGGGAAATTTCTGGAATGTTGCACCAAAATAAGTGGAATTTCTGAGTTTTGCCCCGAAATAAGGAGAATTTCTGTCTTTTTGCTTGAACATATAGGGAATTTCTGCCTTTTTGCCCCACAATTAGGGGAATTTCTGCAATTTTGCTCCAAAATACGGGGAATTTCTGCCTTTTTGCCCGAAAATAAGAAGAATGCATACCTTTTTGCCATAAAAAAGGGAAATTTCTTCAGTTTTGCTCCAAAATAAGGGGAATTTCTGCTTTTGTGCCTCTAAATAAGTAAAATTTCTGTCTTTTTCCCCCAAAACAAAGAGAATTTCTGTCTTTTTTGCCCCAAAGTAAAAACAATTTCTGACTTATTACCCTGAAATAAGTGAAATTTCTGCAATTTTGCCACAAAATAAGGGAAATTTCTGCCTTTTTGCCCCCAAATAAGGGGAATTTCAGCCTTTTTACCTCAAAATAAGAGAAATTTCTGCATTTTTGCCACAAAATATGGGAGATTTCTGCCTTTTCGCCCCAAAATAAGAAAAATTTTTGCAATTTTGTACCAAAATAAAAGAAATTTCTGCCTTTTTGCACCAAAATAAATAAATTCTGCTTTTTTTTTCTGAAATAAGTGAAATTTCTGGAATTTTGCCCTAAAATAAGTGAAATTTCTGCAATTTTGCCCTAAAATAAGGGAAATTTCTGGAATTTTGCCCCAAAATAAGTGGAATTTCTGAGTTTTGCCCCGAAATAAGGAGAATTTCTGTCTTTTTGCCTGAACATATAGGGAATTTCTGCCTTTTTGCCCCACAATTAGGGGAATTTCTGCAATTTTGCTCCAAAATACGGGGAATTTCTGCCTTTTTGCCCGAAAATAAGAAGAATGCATAGCTTTTTGCCATAAAAAAGGGAAATTTCTTTATTTTTGCTCCAAAATAAGGGGAATTTCTGCAATTTTGATCAAAAATACGGGGAATTTCTGCTTTTTAGCCCGAAAATAAGCGGAAAGTATACCTTTTGCCACAAAAAAAGATAAATTTCTTCATTTTTGCTCCAATAAAGAAGAATTTCTGCTTTTTTGCCTCTAAATAAGTGGAATTTCTGTCTTTTTCCCCCAAAACAAAGGGAATTTCTGTTTTTTGCCCCAAAATAAGAAAAATTTCTGACTTATTACCCTGAAATAAGTGAAATTTCTGCAATTTTGCCTCAAAATAAGGGAAATTTCTGTCTTTTTGCCCCCAAATAAGGGAAATTTCAGCCTTTTTACCTCAAAATAAGAGGCATTTATGCATTTCTGCCCCAAAATATAGGGGATTTCTGTTTTTTGCCCCCAAATAAGAAAAATTTCTGCAATTTTGTACCAAAATAAAAGAAATTTCTGCCTTTTTGCACCAAAATAAGAAAATTTCTGCTTTTTTTCCTGAAATAATTGAAATTTCTGCAATTTTGCCAAAATAAGTGAAATTTCTGCAATTTTGCCCCAAAATAAGTGAAATTTCTGGAATTTTGTCCCAAAATAAGTGGAATTTCTGAGTTTTGCCCCAAAATAGAAAGAATTTCTGTCTTTTTCCCCACAATTAGGGGAATTTCTGCAATTTTGCTCCAAAATACGGGGAATTTCTGCTTTTTAGCCTGAAAATAAGAAGAATGCATACCTTTTGCCACAAAAAAAAATTTCTTCATTTTTGCTCCAAAATAAGGAGAATTTCTGCTTTTTTGCTTCTAAATAAGTGGAATTTCTGACTTTTTCCCCCAAAACAAAAGGAATTTCTGTCTTTTTTGCCCCAAATAAGGAAAATTTCTGACTTATTACCCTGAAATAAGTGAAATTTCTTCAATTTTGCCCCCAAATAAGGGAAATTTCTGCTTTTTGCCCCCAAATAAGGGAAATTTCTGCCTTTTTATCACAAAATAAGGGGAATTTTTGCATTTTTGCCACAAAATATTTGGAATTTCTTCATTTTTGCCCCAAAATGAGGAAAATTTCTGCCTTTTTACCATGAAATAAGTGAAATTTCTGCAATTTTGCCCCAAAATAAGGGAAATTTCTGCAACTTTGCCCCAAAATAAAGGAAATTTCTGCAATTTTGCCCCAAAATAATAGGAATTTCTGCCTTTTTGCCGAAAAAAAGGGGAATTTCATCATTTTACCTCCAAATAAGGGGAATTTCTGCCTTTTTGCCACAAAATATGGGGAATATCTGCCCTATTGCCCTTAAATAAGGAAAATTTCTGCTTTTCTGCCCCAATTAACGGGAATTTCTGCCTTTTTGCCACAAAGTAAAGGGAATTTCTGCCTTTTTACCCCAAAATAACGGGAATTTCAGCCTTTTTACCTCAAAATAAGGGGAATTTCTGCCTTTTTCCCCAAAATATGGGTAATTTTTGCCTTTTTGTTCCAAAATAAGAAAAATTTCTACAATTTTGTATCAAAATAAAAGAAATTTCTGCTTTTTGCCCCAAAATATAAGGAATTTCTGACTTTTTGCCCTGAAATAAATGAAATTCCTGCAATTATGCCCGAAAATAAGGGAAATTTGTGTATTTTTGCCTCCAAATGAGGGGAATTTCTGCCTTTTTGCCCCAAAATATGGGGAATTTCAGGATTTTACCTCATAATAAAGGAAATTTTAGGCTTTTTGCACCAAAATATGGGAAATTTCTGCCTTTTTGCCACAAAATAAGAAAAATTTCTGCAAGTCTGTAACAATATAAAAGAAATTTCTAAAATTTTGACCCGAAATAAGGGAAATTTCTGATTTTTGCCCCAAAATAATGAGAATTTCTCTATTTTTGCCCCAAAATAAAGGGAATTTCTGCCTTTATGCCCCAAAATTAGGGGAGTTTCTGCAATTTTGCTCCAAAATAAGAGGAATTTCTGCTTTTTTACCCGAAATTAAGTGGATTTTCTGCCTTTTTGCCCCTAAAGAAAAAAAATTTCTGCAATTTTATTCCAAAATAAGGGGAATTTCTGCCTTTCTGCCTTAAAATAAAGGGAATTTCTGTCTTTTTGCCCTAAAATATCTGAAATTTCTGCAATTTTACCCCAAAATAAGGTGAATTTCTGCCTTTTTGCCCCAAAATAATGGGAATTTCTGCCTTTTTGCCCCAAAATAAGAAAAATTTTGCTTTTTTTCTCTGAAATAAGTGAAATTTCTGCAATTTTGCCCTAAAATAAGGGAAATTTCTGCAATTTTTCCCCATAATAAGGGAAATTTCTGCAATTTTGCCCCAAAATAAGGGGAATTTCTGCCTTTTTGCCCCAAAATATGAGGAATTTCTGACTTTTTGCCCCAAAATAAGAAAAATTTCTGCAATTTTGTACCAAAATAAAAAAAATTTCTGCCTTTTTGCCCCCCAAAAAAATTTTCGCTTTTTTTCCCTGAAATAAGTGAAATTTCTGCAATTTTGCCCCAAAATATGGAAATTTCTGCAATTTTGCCCCAATGTAAAGGAAATTTCTGCAATTTTGCCCCAAAATAAGGAAAATTTCTGACTGTTTGCTCCCAAAAAAGGAGATTTTCTGTCTTTTTGCCCCAAAATAAGGAGAATTTTTGCCTTTTGCCAGAAAATTATGAGAATTTCTGCAATTTTGCTTCAAAATACGGGGAATTTCTGCTTTCTAGCCCCAAAATAAAGGGAATTTCTGCATTTTACCACAAAATAAGAATAGTTTCTGCCTTTTGCCTCAAAATAAGGGGAATTTTCTGCCTTTTTGTTTCAAAATAAGAAAAATTTCTTCAATTTTGTACCATAATAAAAGAAATTTCTGCTCTTTGCCCCAAAATAAAAGGAATTTCTGAAATTTTGCCCTGAAATAAATGAAATTTCTGCAATTTTGCCCGAAAATAAGGGAAATTTGTGCCTTTTTGCCCCAAAATAAGAAGAATTTTTGCCTTTTGCCCCAAAATATGGGGAATTTCAGCATTTTACCTCAAAATAAGAAGAATTTCAGCCTTTTTGCCCCAAAATAAGAAAAATTTCTGCAATTTTGCCCCAAAATAAGGGGAATTTCTTCCTTTTTGCCCCAAAATAAAGGATATTTCAGTCTTTTTACCTGAAAATAAGTGAAATTTCTGCAATTTTGCCCAAAATAAGGAAAATTTCTGCAATTTTGCCCCAAAATAAGGTAAATTCCTGCAATTTTGCCCCAAAATAAGTGGAATTTTTGAGTTTAGCCCCAAAATAAGGAGAATTTCTGTCTTTTTGCCCCAACATATAGGGAATTTCTGCCTTTTTGCCCCACAATTAGGGGAATTTCTGTCTTTTTTGCCCCAAAATAAGGAAAATTTCTGACTTATTACCCTGAAATAAGTGAAATGTCTGCAATTTTGCCCCAAAATAAGAAAAATTTCTGCCTTTTTGCACCCAAATAAGGGGAATTTCAGCCTTTTTACCTCAAAATAAGGGGAATTTCTGCATTTTTGCCACAAAATATTAGGAATTTCTGCCTTTTTGCCCCAAAATAAGAAAAATTTCTGCCATTTTTACCTGAAATAAGGGAAATTTCTGCAATTTTGCCCCAAAATAAGTGAAATTTCTGCAATTTTGCCCCAAAATAAGGGAAATTTCTGGAATTTTGCCCCAAAATAAGTGGAATTTCTGAGTTTTGCCCCAAAATAAAGAGAATTTCTGCCTTTTTGCCCCACAATTAGGGGAATTTCTGCAATTTTGCTCCAAAATACGGGGAATTTCTGCCTTTTTGCCGAAAATAAGGGGAATGCATACGTTTTTGCCATAAAAAAGGGAAATTTCTTCATTTTTGCCCCAAATGAAGGGAAATTTCTGCCTTTTTGCCCTGAAATATGTGAAATTTCTGCAATTTTAGCCCAAAATAAGGTGAATTCCTGCCTTTTTGCCATCAAAATAATGGGAATTTCTGCCTTTTTGCCCCACAATTAGGGGATTTTCTGCAATTGTGCTCCAAAATACAAGGAATTTCTGCTTTTTTGCCCGAAAATAAGGGGAATGTATACCTTTTGCCACAAAAAAGGGAAATTTCTTCATTTTTGCTGCAAAATAAGAGGAATTTCTGCCTTCTTACCTCAAAATAAGTGAAATTTCTGCCTTTTTACCCAAAAGTAAACGGAATTTCTGTCTTTTTGCCCCAAAATAAAAGCAATTTTTGAATTTTGCCCTGAAATAAGTGAAATTTCTGCAATTTTGCCCCAAATTAAGGGAAATTTCTGGAATTTTGCCCCAAAATAAATGGAATTTCTGAGTTTTGCCCGAAAATAAGGAGAATTTCTGTCTTTTTGCCACAACATATCGGGAATTTCTGCCTTTTTGCCCCACAATTAGGGGAATTTCTGCAATTTTGCTCCAAAATACGGGGAATTTCTGCCTTTTTGCCCAAAATTAAGGGGATTTTCTGCCTTTTTGCCCCCAAACAAGGGAAATTTCTGCAATTTTAACCCAAAATATGAAGAATTTCTGCCTTTTTACCCCCAAATAAGGGGAATTTCTGCCTTTTTGCCCTGAAATATGTGAAATGTTTGAAATTTTACCCCAAAAGAAGGTGAATTTCTGTCTTTGTGCCCCAAAATAATGGAAATTTCTGCATTTTGCCCTAAAATAAAAAAAATTTTTGTTTTTTTCTCTGAAATAAATGAAATTTCTGCAATTTTGCCTTACAATAAAAGAAATTTCTGCAATTTTTCCCCATAATAAAGGAAATTTCTGCAATTTTTTCTAAAATAAGGGGAATTTCTGATTTTTGCCACAAAATAAGGGGAATTTCTGCCTCTTTGCCTTAAAATAAAGAAAAGTACTGCATGTTTTACCCCAAAATTAGGTGAATTTCTGCAATTTTACTGCAAAATACGGGAATTTTCTCCCTTTTCGCCGAAAATGAAGTGAATTTCTGCCATTTTGCCGCGAAATAAGTGAAATTTCTGCAGTTTTACCCCAAAATAAGGGGAAGTTCTGCATTTTTGCCCCAAAATTAGAGGAATTTCTGCAATTTTGCTCCAAAATACAGGGAATTTCTGCCTTTTTGCCCGAAAATAAAAAGAATGTATACCTTTTGCCATAAAAAAGGGAAATTTCTTCATTTTTACTCCAAAATAAGGGGATATTCCGCCTTTTTGACTCAAAATAAGTGCAATTTCTGACTTTTCCCCAAAAATAAATGGAATTTCTGACTTTTTGCCCTGAAATAAGTTAAATTTCTAAAATTTTTCCCCAAAAATAAGGGAAATATCTGCTTTTTGCCCCAAAATAAAAGGAATTTCTGACTTTTTGCCCCAAAATAAGGGGAATGTCAGCCTTTTTTCCTCAAAATAAGGGGAATTTCTGCATATTTGCCCCAAATAATGGGAAATTTCTGACTTTTTGCCCCAAAATAAGAAAAATTTCTGCAATTTAGTACCAAAATAAAAAAAATTTCTGCCTTTTTGCCCCAAAATAAGAAAATTTCTGCTTTTTTTTCTGAAATAAGTAAAATTTCTGCAATTTTGCCTCAAAATAAGTGAAATTTCTGCAATTTTGCCCCAAAATAGGTGATATTTCTGGAATTTTGCACCAAAATAAGTGGAATTTCTGAGTTGTGCCCCAAAATAAGGAGAATTTCTGTCTTTTTGCCCCAAAATATAGGGAATTTCTCCCTTCTTGCCCCACCATTAGGGGAATTTCTGCAATTTTGCTTCAAAATACGGGGAATTTCTGCCTTTTTGCCCGAAAATAAGAAGAATGCATACCTTTTTGCCATAAAAAAGGGAAATTTCTTCAGTTTTGCTCCAAAATAAGGGGAATTTCTGCTTTTTTGCCTCTAAATAAGTGGAATTTCTGTCTTTATCCCCCAAAACAAAGAGAATTTCTGTCTTTTTTGCCCCAAAGTAAAAACAATTTCTGACTTATTACCCTGAAATAAGTGAAATTTCTGCAATTTTGCCCCAAAATAAGGGAAATTTCTGCCTTTTTGCCCCCAAATAAGGGGAATTTCAGCCTTTTTACCTCAAAATAAGAGGAATTTCTGCATTTTTGCCACAAAATATGGGAGATTTCTGCCTTTTCGCCCCAAAATAAGAAAAATTTCTGCAATTTTGTACCAAAATAAAAGAAATTTCTGCCTTTTTGCACCAAAATAAATAAATTCTGATTTTTTCTGAAATAAGTGAAATTTCTGCAATTTTGCCCCAAAATAAGTGAAATTTCTGCAATTTTGCCCTAAAATAAGGGAAATTTCTGGAATTTTGCCCCAAAATAAGTGGAATTTCTGAGTTTTGCCCCGAAATAAGGAGAATTTCTGTCTTTTTGCCCCAAAATATAGGGAATTTCTGCCTTTTTGCCCCACAATTAGGGGAATTTCTGCAATTTTGCTCCAAAATACGGGGAATTTCTGCCTTTTTGCCCGAAAATAAGAAGAATGCATAGCTTTTTGCCATAAAAAAGGGAAATTTCTTTATTTTTGCTCCAAAATAAGGGGAATTTCTGCAATTTTGATCCAAAATACGGGGAATTTCTGCTTTTTAGCCCAAAAATAAGTGGAATGTATACCTTTTGCCACAAAAAAAGATAAATTTCTTCATTTTTGCTCCAATAAAGAAGAATTTCTGCTTTTTTGCCTCTAAATAAGTGGAATTTCTGTCTTTTTCCCCCAAAACAAAGGGAATTTCTGTTTTTTGCCCCAAAGTAAGATGAATTTCTGACTTATTACCCTGAAATAAATGAAATATCTGCAATTTTGCCCCAAAATAAGGGAAATTTCTGCTTTTTGCCCCCAAATAAGGGAAATTTCAGCCTTTTTACCTCAAAATAAGAGGAATTTATGCATTTTTGCCCCAAAATATAGGGGATTTCTGCTTTTTGCCCCCAAATAAGAAAAATTTCTGCAATTTTGTACCAAAATAAAAGAAATTTCTGCCTTTTTGCACCAAAATAAGAAAATTTCTGCTTTTTTTCTGAAATAATTGAAATTTCTGCAATTTTGCCAAAATAAGTGAAATTTCTGCAATTTTGCCCCAAAATAAGTGAAATTTCTGGAATTTTGTCCCAAAATAAGTGGAATTTCTGAGTTTTGCCCCAAAATAAAAAGAATTTCTGTCTTTTTGCCCCACAATTAGGGGAATTTCTGCAATTTTGCTCCAAAATACGAGGAATTTCTGCTTTTTAGCCTGAAAATAAGAAGAATGCATACCTTTTGCCACAAAAAAAAATTTCTTCATTTTTGCTCCAAAATAAGGGGAATTTCTGCTTTTTTGCTTCTAAATAAGTGGAATTTCTGACTTTTTCCCCCAAAACAAAAGGAATTTCTGTCTTTTTTGCCCCAAATAAGGAAAATTTCTGACTTATTACCCTGAAATAAGTGAAATTTCTTCAATTTTGCCCCATAATAAGGGAAATTTCTGCTTTTTGCCTCCAAATAATGGAAATTTCTGCCTTTTTATCACAAAATAAGGGGAATTTTTTCATTTTTGCCACAAAATATTTGGAATTTCTTCATTTTTGCCCCAAAATGAGGAAAATTTCTGCCTTTTTTCCCTGAAATAAGTGAAATTTCTGCAATTTTGCCCCAAAATAAGGGAAATTTCTGCAATTTTGCCCTAATGTAAAGGAAATTTCTGCAATTTTGCCCCAAAATAAGGGGAATTTCTGACTGTTTGCTCCCGAAAAAGGAGATTTTCTGTCTTTTTGCCCCAAAATAAGGAGAATTTCTGCCTTTTTGCCCGAAAATTATGAGAATTTCTGCAATTTTGCTCCAAAATACAAAGAATTTCTGCCTTTTTGCCCGAAAATAAAGGGAATGTATACCTTTTTGCCATAAAAAAGCAAATTTCTTCATTTTTGCCCAGAAATAAGGGGAATTTCTGACTGTTTGCTCCCAAAAAAGGAGATTTTCTGTCTTTTTGCCCCATAATAAGAAGAATGTCTGCCTTTTTGCCCAAAAATTATGAGAATTTCTGCAATTTTGCTTCAAAATACAGGGAATTTCTGTTTTTTAGCCCCAAAATAAATAAATTTCTGCATTTTACCTCAAATTGAGAATAATTTCTGCCTTTTGCCTCAAAATAAGTGGAATTTTCTGCCTTTTTGTTTCAAAATAAGAAAAATTTCTTCAATTTTGTACCATAATAAAAGAAATGTCTGCTCTTTGCCCCAAAATAAAAGGAATTTCTGACTTTTTGCCCTGAAATAAATGAAATTTCTGCAATTTTGCCCGAAAATAAGAGAAATTTGTGCCTCTTTGCCCCAAAATAAGAAGAAGTTTTGCCTTTTGCCCCAAAATATGGGGAATTTCAGCATTTTACCTCAAAATAAGAATTTCAGCCTTTTTGCCCCAAAATAAGGAAAATTTCTGCAATTTTGCCCCAAAATAAGGGGAATTTCTTCCTTTTTGCCCCAAAATAAAGGATATTTCAGCCTTTTTACCTGAAAATAAGTGAAATTTCTGCAATTTTGCCCCAAATAAGGGAAATTTCTGCAATTTTGCCTCAAAATAAGGTAAATTCCTGCAATTTTGCCCCAAAATAAGTGGAATTTCTGAGTTTTATCCCAAAATAAGAAGAATTTCTGTCTTTTTGCCCCAACATATAGGGAATTTCTGCCTTTTTGCCCAACAATTAGGGGAATTTCTTCATTTTTGCTTAAAAATAAGGGGAATTTCTGCCTTTTTGCCTCTAAAGAAGTGGAATTTCTGTATTTTCCTTCCAAAACAAAGGGAATTTCTGTCTTTTTTGACCCAAAATAAGGAAAATTTCTGACTTATTACCCTGAAATAAGTGAAATGTCTGCAATTTTGCCCCAAAATAAGAAAAATTTCTGCCTTTTTGCCCCCAAATAAGGGGAATTTAAGCCTTTTTACCTCAAAATAAGGGGAATTTCTGCATTTTTGCCACAAAATATTAGGAAATTCTGCCTTTTTGCCCCAAAATAAGAAAAATTTCTGCCATTTTTACCTGAAATAAGTGAAATTTCTGCAATTTTGCCCCAAAATAAGTGAAATTTCTGCAATTTTGCCCCAAAATAAGGGAAATTTCTGGAATTTTGCCCCAAAATAAGTGGAATTTCTGAGTTTTGCCCCAAAATAAAGAGAATTTCTGCCTTTTTGCCCCACAATTAGGGGAATTTCTGCAATTTTGCTCCAAAATACGGGGAATTTCTGCCTTTTTGCCGAAAATAAGGGGAATGCATACCTTTTTGCCATAAAAAATGGAAATTTCTTCATTTTTGCCCCAAATGAAGGGAAATTTCTGCCTTTTTGCCCTGAAATATGTGAAATTTCTGCAATTTTAGCCCAAAATAAGGTGAATTCCTGCCTTTTTGCCATCAAAATAATGGGAATTTCTGCCTTTTTACCCCACAATTAGGGGATTTTCTGCAATTGTGCTCCAAAATACGGGGAATTTCTGCTTTTTTGCCCGAAAATAAGGGGAATATATACCTTTTGCCACAAAAAAGGGAAATTTCTTCATTTTTGCCGCAAAATAAGAGGAATTTCTGCCTTCTTACCTCAAAATAAGTGAAATTTCTGCCTTTTTACCCAAAAGTAAACGGAATTTCTGTCTTTTTGCCCCAAAATAAAAGCAATTTTTGAATTTTGCCCTGAAATAAGTGAAATTTCTGCAATTTTGCCCCAAAATAAGGGAAATTTCTGGAATTTTGCCCCAAAATAAATGGAATTTCTGAGTTTTGCCCGAAAATAAGGAGAATTTCTGTCTTTTTGCCCCAACATATCGGGAATTTCTGCCTTTTTGCCCCACAATTAGGGGAATTTCTGCAATTTTGCTCCAAAATACGGGGAATTTCTGCCTTTTTGCCCGAAATTAAGGGGATTTTCTGCCTTTTTGCCCCCAAACAAGGGAAATTTCTGCAATTTTAACCCAAAATATGAAGAATTTCTGCCTTTTTACCCCCAAATAAGGCGAATTTCTGCCTTTTTGCCCTGAAATATGTGAAATGTTTGAAATTTTACCCCAAAAGAAGGTGAATTTCTGTCTTTGTGCCCCAAAATAATGGAAATTTCTGCATTTTGCCCTAAAATAAAAAAAATTTTTTTTTCTCTGAAATAAATGAAATTTCTGCAATTTTGCCTTACAATAAAAGAAATTTCTGCAATTTTTCCCCATAATAAAGGAAATTTCTGCAAGTTTTTCTAAAATAAGGGGAATTTCTGATTTTTGCCACAAAATAAGGGGAATTTCTGCCTTTTTGCCTTAAAATAAAGAAAATTACTGCATGTTTTACCTCAAAATTAGGTGAATTTCTGCAATTTTGCTCCAAAATACGGGAATTTTCTCCCTTTTCACCGAAAATGAAGTGAATTTCTGCCATTTTGCCGAGAAATAAGTGAAATTTCTGCAGTTTTACCCCAAAATAAGGGGAAGTTCTGCGTTTTTGCCCCAAAATTAGAGGAATTTCTGCAATTTTGCTCCAAAATACAGGGAATTTCTGCCTTTTTGCCCGAAAATAAAAAGAATGTATACCTTTTGCCATAAAAAAGGGAAATTTCTTCATTTTTACTCCAAAATAAGGGGATATTCCGCCTTTTTGACTCAAAATAAGTGCAATTTCTGACTTTTCCCCAAAAATAAACGGAATTTCTGACTTTTTGCCCTGAAATAAGTTAAATTTCTAAAATTTTTCCCCAAAAATAAGGGAAATATCTGCTTTTTGCCCCAAAATAAGGGGAATTTCTGACTTCTTGCCCCAAAATAAGGGGAATTTCTGCATATTTGCCCCAAATAATGGGAAATTTCTGACTTTTTGCCCCAAAATAAGAAAAATTTCTGCAATTTAGTACCAAAATTAAAAAAAATTCTGCCTTTTTGCCCCTAAATAAGAAAATTTCTGCTTTTTTTTCTGAAATAAGTAAAATTTCTGCAATTTTGCCTCAAAATAAGTGAAATTTCTGCAATTTTGCCCCAAAAGAAGGGAAATTTCTGGAATTGTGCCCCAAAATAAGTGGAATTTCTGAGTTTTGCCCCAAAATAAGATGAATTTCTGTCTTTTTGCTCCAACATATAGGGAATTTATGCCTTTTTGCCCCACAATTAGGGGAATTTCTGCAATTTTGCTCTAAAATACGGGGAATTTCTGTCTTTTTGCCCGAAAATAATAAGAGTGCATACCTTTTTGCCATAAAAAAATGAAATTTCTTAATTTTTGCTCCAAAATAAGGGGAATTTCTGCTTTTTTGCCTCTAAATAAGTGGAATTTCTGTTTTTTCCCCCAAACAAAGGGAATTTCTGTCTTTTTTTACCCCCAAATAAAAAAAATTTCTGAATTATTATTCTGAAATAAGTGAAATTTCTGCAATTTTGCCCCAAAATACGGGAAATTTCTGCCTTTTTGCCTCCAAAAAAGGGGAATTTCAGCCTTTTTACCTCAAAACAAGGGGAATTTCTTCATTTTTACCCCAAAATAATTGGATTTTCTGCCTTTTTGACTCAAAATAAGTGAAATTTCTGCAATTTTTGCCCAAAATAAGGGAAATGTCTGCTTTTTGCCCCAAAATAAGGGGAATTTCAGCATTTTTACCTCAAAATAAGGGGAATTTCTGCATTTTTGCCCCAAAATATGGGAAATTTCTGCCTTTTTGCCAAAAATAAAAAAAATTTCTGCAATTTTGTACCAAAATAAAAGAAATTTCTGTCTTTTTTTTCCCTGAAATAAGTGAAATTTCTGCAATTTTGCCCCAAAATAAGTGAAATTTCTGCAATTTTGCCCCAAAATAAGGGAAATTTTTGGAATTTTGCCCCAAAATAAGTGGAATTTCTGAGTTTTGCCCCAAAATAAGTAGAATTTCTGTCTTTTTGCCCCAACACATAGGGAATTTCTGCCTTTTTGCCCCACAATTAGGGGAATTTCTGCAATTTTGCTCACAAATACGGGGAATTTCTGTCTTTTTGCCCGAAAATAAGAAGAATGCATACCTTTGTGCCATAAAAAAGGGAAATTTCTTCATTTTCGCTCCAAAATAAGGGGAATTTCTGCTTTTTTGCCTCTAAATAAGTGGAATTTCTGTCTTTTTCCCCCAAAACATAGAGAATTTGTGTCTTTTTTGCCCCAAAATAAGGAAAATTTCTGACTTATTACCCTGAAATAAATGAAATATCTGCAATTTTGCCCCAAAATAAGGGAAATTTCTGCTTTTTGCAACCAAATAAGGGGAATTTTAGACTTTTTACCTCAAAATAAGGGGATTTTCTGCATTTTTGCCCCAAAATATGAGAAATTTCTGCCTTTTTGCCCCAAATTAAGAAAATTTCTGCTTTTTTTTCTGAAATAAGTGAAATTTCTGCAATTTTGCGTCAAAATAAGTGAAATTTCTGAGTTTTGCTCTAAAATAAGGAGAATTTCTGTCTTTTTGCCCAAACATATAGGGAATTTCTGCCTTTTTGTCCCACAATTAGGGGAATTTCTGCAATTTTGCTCCAAAATACGGGGAATTTCTGCTTTTTAGCCTGAAAATAAGAAGAATGCATACCTTTTGCCACAAAAAAAGGAAATTTCTTCATTTTTGCTCCAAAATAAGGGGAATTTCTGCTTTTTTGCTTCTAAATAAGTGGAATTTCTGACTTTTTCCCCCAAAACAAAAGTTATTTCTGTCTTTTTTGCCCCAAATAAGGAAAATTTCTGACTTATTACCCTGAAATAAGTGAAATTTCTGCAATTTTGTCCCAGAATAAGGGAAATTTCTGCTTTTTGCCCCCAAATAAGGGGAATTTCTGCCTTTTTACCTCAAAATAAGGGGAATTTTTGCAATTTTACCACAAAATATTTGGAATCTCTGCATTTTTGCCCCAAAATGAGGAAAATTTCTGCCTTTTTACCATGATATAAGTGAAATTTCTGCAATTTTGCCCCAAAATAAGTGAAATTTCGGCAATTTTGCCACAAAATAAGGGAAATTTCTGGAATTTTGCCCCAAAATAAGTGGAATTTCTGAGTTTTGCCCCAAAATAAGGAGAATTTCTGTCTTTTTGCTCTAACATATAGGGAATTTCTGCATTTTGCCCCACAATTAGGGGAATTTCTGCAATTTTGCTCCAAAATACGGGTAATTTCAGCTTTTTAGCCAAAAAATAAGTGGAATGTATACATTTTGCCACAAAAAAGGGAAATTTCTTCATTTTTACTCCAAAATAAAAGGAATTTCTGCTTTTTTGCCTCTAAAAAAGTGGAATTTCTGTCTTTTTCCCCCAAAACAAAGGAAATTTCTGTGTTTTTTGCCCCAAAATAAGGAAAATTTCTGACTTATTACCCTGAAATAAGTGAAATTTATGCAATTTTGCCTCAAAATAAGTGAAATTTCTGCAATTTTGGCCCAAAATAAGGGAAATTTTTGGAATTTTGCCCCAAGGTAAGTGGAATTTCTGAGTTTTGCCCCAAAATAAGGAGATTTTCTGTTTTTTTGCTCTAACTTACAGGGAATTTCTGCCTTTTTGCCCCACAATTAGCGGAATTTTTGCAATTTTGCTCCAAAATATGGGTAATTTCTGCTTTTTAGCCTGAAAATAAGGGGAATGTATACCATTTGCCACAAAAAAGAAATTTCTTCATTTTTACTCCAAAATAAAAGGAATTTCTGCTTTTTTGCCCCAAAATAAGAAAAATTTCTGACTGACTACTCTGAAATAAGTGAAATTTCTGCAATTTTGCCCCAAAATAAGAAAAATTTCTGCCTTTTTGCCTCCAAATAAGGGGAATTTCAGCCTTTTTACCTCAAAATAAGAGGAATTTCTGCATTTTTGCCCCAAATTATGGGAGATTTCTGCCTTTTTGCCCCAAAATAAGAAAAATTTCTGCAATTTTGTACCAAAATAAAAGAAATTTCCACCTTTTTGCACCAAAATAAGAAAATTTCTGCTTTTTTTTCTGAAATAAGTGAAATTTCTGCAATTTTGCCCCAAAATAACAGAAATTTCTGCAATTTTGCTCCCAAATAAAGGAAATTTCTGGAATTTTGCCTTAAAATAAGTGGAATTTCTGAGTTTTGCCCCCAAATAAGGAGAATTTCTGTCTTTTTGCCCTAACATATAGGGAATTTCTGCCTTTTCGCCCCACAATTAGGGGAATTTCTGCAATTTTGCTCCAAAATACGGGGAATTTCTGCCTTATTGCCCGAAAATAAGAAGAATGCATAACTTTTTGCCATAAAAAAGGGAAAGTTCTTCATTTTTGCTCCAAAATAAGGGGAATTTCAGCTTTTTTGCCTCTAAATAAGTGGAATTTCTGTCTTTTTCCCCCAAAACAAAGGGAATTTTTGTTTTTTTGCTCCAAAATAAGGAAAATTTCTGACTTATTACCCTGAAATAAGTGAAATTTCTGCAATTTTGCCCCAAAATAAGTGAAATTTCTGCAATTTTGCCCCAAAATAAGGGAAATTTCTGGAATTTTGCCCCAAAATAAGTGGAATTTCTGAGTTTTGCCCCAAAATTAAGAGAATTTCTGCCTTTTTGCCCCAACATATAGGCAATTTCTGCCCTTTTGCCCCACAATTAGGGGAATTTCTGCAATTTTGCTCCAAAATATTGACAATTTCTGCTTTTTAGCCTGAAAATAAGGGGAATGTATACTTTTTGCCACAAAAAAAAAGAAATTTCTTCATTTTTACTCCAAAATAAAATGAATTTTTGCTTTTTTGCCGCTAAAAAAGGGGAATTTCTGCCTTTTTCCCTCAAAACAAAAAGAATTTCTGTCTTTTTTGCCCCAAAATAAAGAAAATTTCTGACTTATTACACTGAAATAAGTGAAATTTCTGCAATTTTGCCTCAAAATAAGGGAAATTTCTGCCTTTTTGCCCCCAAATAATGGGAATTTCAGCCTTTTTACCTCAAAATAAGAGAAATTTCTTCATTTTTGCCCCAAAATATGGGAGATTTCTGCCTTTTTGCCCCAAAATAAGAAAAATTTCTGCAATTTTGTACCAAAATAAAAGAAATTTCCGCCTTTTTGCACCAAAATAAGAAAATTTCTGCTTTTTTTTCTGAAATAAGTGAAATTTCTGCAATTTTGCCCCAAAATAAGTGAAATTTCTGCAATTTTGCCCCAAAATAAGGGAAATTTCTGGAATTTTGCCCCAATATCAGTGGAATTTCTGAGTTTTGACCCAAAATAAGGAGAATTTGTTTCTTTTTGCCCCAACATATAGGGAATTTCTGCCTTTTTGCCCCACAATTAGGGGAATTTCTGCAATTTTGCTCCAAAATACTGGGAATTTCTGCCTTTTTGCCCGAAAATAAGAAGAATGCATACCTTTTTGCCATAAAAAAAGGAAATTTCTTCATTTATGCTCCAAAATAAGAGGAATTTCTGCTTTTTTGCCTCTAAATAAGTGGAATTTCTATCTTTTTCACCCCAAAACAAAGGAAATTTCTGTCTTTTTGGCCCCAAAATAAGGAAAATTTCTGCCTTTTTTCCCTGAAATAAGTGAAATTTCTGCAATTTTGCACCAAAATAAGTGAAATTTCTGCAATTTTGCCCGAAAATAAGGGAAATTTCTGGAATTTTGCCCCAAAATAAGTGGAATTTCTGAGTTTAGCCCCAAAATAAAAAGAATTTCTGTCTTTTTGCCCTAACATATCGGAAATTTCTGCCTTTTTGCCCCACAATTAGGGGAATTTCTGCAATTTTGCTCCAAAATACGGGGAATTTCGGCTTTTTAGCCTGAAAATAAGGGGAATGTATATCTTTTGCCACAAAAAAAAGAAATTTCTTCATTTTTACTCCAAAATAAAATGAATTTCTGCTTTTTTGCCGCTAAAAAAGTGGAATTTCTGTCTTTTTCCCCCAAAACAAAGGGAATTTCTGTCATTTTTGCCCCAAAATAAAAAAAAATTCTGACTTATTACACTGAAATAAGTGAAATTTCTGCAATTTTGCCTCAAAATAAGGAAAATTTCTGCCTTTTTCCCCCAAATAAGGGAAATTTCTACCTTTTTACCTCAAAATAAGAGGAATTTTTGCATTTTTTCCCCAAAATATGGGAGATTTGTGCCTTTTTGCCCCAAAAAAGAAAAATTTCTGCAATTTTGTACCAAAATAGAAATTTCTGCCTTTTTGCATCAAAATAGGAAAATTTCTGAATTTTTTTCTGAAATAAGTGAAATTTCTGCAATTTTGCCCCAAAATAAGTGAAATTTCTGCAATTTTGTCCCAAAATAAGGGAAATTTCTGTTTTTTACCCCCAAATAAGGAGAATTTCTGCCTTTTTACCTTATAATAAGGGGAATTTCTGCATTTTTGCCACAAAATATTTGGAATTTCTGCAATTTTGCCCCAAAATAAGTGAAATTACTGCAATTTTTCCCCAAAATAAGTGAAATTTCTGCCTTTTTGCCCCAAAATAAGAAAAATTTCTGCAATTTTGTACCAAAATAAAAGATAATTCTGCCTTTTTGCACCAAAATAGGAAAATTTCTGAATTTTTTTCTGAAATAAGTTAAATTTCTGCAATTTTGCACCAAAATAAGTGAAATTTCTGCAATTTTGCCCCAAAATAAGGGAAATTTCTGGAATTTTGACCAAAAAAGTGTGGAATTTCTGAGTTTTTGCCCCAAAATAAGTGAAATTTCTTTTTTTGCCCCCAAATAAGGGGAATTTCTGCCTTTTTACCTCAAAATAAAGGGAATTTCTTCATTTTTGCCACAAAATATTTGGAATTTCTGCATTTTTGCATCAAAATAAGGATAATTTCTGCCTTTTTACCATGAAATAAGTGAAATTTCTGCAATTTTGCCCCAAAATAAGTGAAATTTCTGCAATTTTGCCCCAAAATAAGAGAAATTTCTGGAGTTTTGCCCCAAAATAAGGGAAATTTCTGGAATTTTGACCAAAAAAGTGTGGAATTTCTGAGTTTTTGCCCCAAAATAAGTGAAATTTCTTTTTTTTGCCCCCAAATAAGGGGAATTTCTGCAATTTTGCCCCAAAATAAGAGAAATTTCTGGAATTTTGCCCCAAAATAAGAAAAATTTCTGGAATTTTGCCCCAAAATAAATGGAATTTCTGAGTTTTGCCCCAAAAATAAAGAGAATTTCTGTCTTTTTGCCCCAACATATAGGGAATATCTGCCTTTTTGCCCCACAATTAGGGGAATTTCTGCAATTTTGCTCCAAAATAAGAGGAATTTCTGCTTTTTTGCCTCTAAATAAGTGGAATTTCTGTCTTTTTCCCCCAAAACAAAGGGAATTTCTGTCTTTTTTTGCCCCAAAATAAAGAAAATTTCTGTAATTTTGCACCAAAATAAAAGAAATTTCTGCCTTTTTGCCCCCAAATAAGAAAATTTTTCCTTTTTTTCTGAAATAAGTGAAATTTCTGCAATTTTGCCCCAAAATAAGAGAAATTTCTGCCTTTTTGCCCCCAAATAAGGGAAATTTCAGCCTTTTTACCTCAAAATAAAGAAAATTTCTACATTTTTGCCCCAAAATATGGGAAATTTATGCCTTTTTGCCCCAAAATAAGAAAAATTTCTGCAATTTTGCACCAAAATAAAAGAAATTTCTGCCTTTTTGCCACAGAATAAGAAAAATTTCTCCAATTCTGTACCAAAATAAAGAAATTTCTAAAATTTTTCTCCAAAATAAGGGAAATTTCTGATTTTTGCCCAGATATACGGAGAATTTCTGTATTTTTGCCCCAAAATAAAGGGAATTTCTGCCTTTTTGCCCCAAAATTAGGGGAGTTTCTGCAATTTTGCTTCAAAATAATGGGAATTTCTGCCTCTTTTCCTGAAAATAAGGGGAACTTCTGGCAATTTGCCCCAAATAAAGGGAATTTCTGCATTTTTGCCCCAATATTAGGAGAATTTCTGCAATTTTGCTCCAAAATACAGGGAATTTCTGCCTTTTTGCCCGAAATTAAGGGGATTTTCTGCCTTTTTGCCCCAAAAAAACTGACATTTCTGCAATTTTATCCCAATATAAGGGGAATTTCTGCCTTTTTGCCCCCAAATAAGGGCAATTTCTGCCTTTATGCCCTGAAATATGTGACATGTCTTCAATTTTACCCCAAAATAAGGTGAATTTCTGCCTTTTTGCCCCAAAATAATGGGAATTTCTGCATTTTGCCAAAAATAAGAAAGATTTTTGTTTTTTTCTCTGAAATAAGTGAAATTTCTGCAATTTTGCCCCAAAATAAGGGAAATTTATGCCTTTTTGCCCTCAAATAAGGGGAATTTCAGCCTTTTTACCTCAAAATAAGAGGAATTTCTGAATTTTTGCCACAAAATATTAGGAATTTCTGTTTTTTTGCCCCAAAATAAGGAAAATTTCTGCCTTTTTTTCCATGAAAAAAGTGAAATTTCTGCAATTTCGCCCCAAAATAAGTGAAATTTCTGCAATTTTGCCCCAAAATAAGGGAAATTTCTGGAATTTTGCCCCAAAATAAGTGGAATTTCTGAGTTTTGCCCCAAAATAAGGAGAATTTCTGTCTTTTTGCTCCAACATATAGAGAATTTCTGCCTTTTTGCCCCACAATTAGGGGAATTTCTGTATTTTGCTCCAAAATACGGGGAATTTCTGCTTTTTAGCCCGAAAATTAGAGGAATGCATACCTTTTTCCACAAAAAAGAAAAATTTCTTCATTTTTGCTCCAAAATAATAAGAATTTCTGCTTTTTAGCCTCTAAATAAGTGGAATATCAGTCTTTTTCCTTTAAAACAAAGAGAATTTCTGTTTTTTGCCCCACAATAAGGAAAATTTCTGACTTATTATTCTGACATAAGTGAAATTTCTGCAATTTTGCCTCAAAATAAGGGAAATTTCTGCCTTTTTGCCCCCAAATAAGGGGAATTTCAGCGTTTTTACCTCAAAATAAGGGAAATTTCTGCTTTTTTGCCCCAAAATATGGGAGATTTCTGCCTTTTTGCCCCAAAATAAGAAACATTTCTGCAATTTTGTACCAAAATATAAGAAATTTCTGCCTTTTTGCCCCAAAATAAGAAAATTTCTGCTTTTGTTCTCTGAAATAAGTGAAATTTCTGCAATTTTGCCTCAAAATAAGGAAAATTTCTGCCTTTTTGCCCCCAAATAAGCGGAATTTCAGCCTTTTTACCTAAAAATAAGAGGAATTTCTGCATTTTTGCCCCAAAATATTAGGAATTTCTGCCTTTTTGCCCTAAAATAAGAAAAATTTCTGCAATTTTGTACCACAATATTAGAAATTTCTGCCTTGTTGCACCAAAATAAGAAAATTTCTGCTTTTTTTTCTGACATAAGTGAAATTTTTGCAATTTTGCCCCAAAATAAGTGAAATTTCTGCAATTTTGCCTCAAAATAAGGGAAATTTCCGGAATTTTCCGCCAAAATAAGTGGAATTTCTGAGTTTTGCCCCAAAATAATGAGAATTTCTGTCTTTTTGCCCCAACATATAGGGAATTTCTGCCTTTTTGCCCAAAAATTAGGGGAATTTCTGCAATGTTGCTCCAAAATACGGGGAATTTGTGCCATTTTGCCCAAAAATAAAGGGAATGTATAACTTTTTGCCATAAAAAAGCAAATTTCTTCATTTTTGCCCCAAAATAAGGGGATTTTCCACCTTTTTGACTCAAAATAAGTGCAATTTCTGCCTTTTCCCCAAAATAAACGAAATTTCTGTCTTTTTGCCCCAAAATAAGGGGAATTTCAGCCTTTTTACCTCAAAATAAGGGGAATTTCTGCCTTTTTGCCCCAAAATATGAGGAATTTCTGACTTTTTGCCCCAAAATAAGAAAAATTTCTGCAATTTTGTACCAAAATAAAAAAAATTTCTGCCTTTTTGCCCCCCAAAAAAAATTTTCGCCTTTTTTCCCTGAAATAAGTGAAATTTCTGCAATTTTGCCCCAAAATATGGAAATTTCTGCAATTTTGCCCCAATGTAAAGGAAATTTCTGCAATTTTGCCCCAAAATAAGGAAAATTTCTGACTGTTTGCTCCCAAAAAAGGAGATTTTCTGTCTTTTTGCCCCAAAATAAGGAGAATTTTTGCCTTTTGCCCGAAAATTATGAGAATTTCTGCAATTTTGCTTCAAAATACGGGGAATTTCTGCTTTCTAGCCCCAAAATAAAGGGAATTTCTGCATTTTACCACAAAATAAGAATAGTTTCTGCCTTTTGCCTCAAAATAAGGGGAATTTTCTGCCTTTTTGTTTCAAAATAAGAAAAATTTCTTCAATTTTGTACCATAATAAAAGAAATTTCTGCTCTTTGCCCCAAAATAAAAGGAATTTCTGAATTTTTGCCCTGAAATAAATGAAATTTCTGCAATTTTGCCCGAAAATAAGGGAAATTTGTGCCTTTTTGCCCCAAAATAAGAAGAATTTTTGCCTTTTGCCCCAAAATATGGGGAATTTCAGCATTTTACCTCAAAATAAGAAGAATTTCAGCCTTTTTGCCCCAAAATAAGAAAAATTTCTGCAATTTTGCCCCAAAATAAGGGGAATTTCTTCCTTTTTGCCCCAAAATAAAGGATATTTCAGTCTTTTTACCTGAAAATAAGTGAAATTTCTGCAATTTTGCCCCAAATAAGGAAAATTTCTGCAATTTTGCCTCAAAATAAGGTAAATTCCTGCAATTTTGCCCCAAAATAAGTGGAATTTTTGAGTTTTGCCCCAAAATAAGGAGAATTTCTGTCTTTTTGCCCCAACATATAGGGAATTTCTGCCTTTTTGCCCCACAATTAGGGGAATTTCTGTCTTTTTTGCCCCAAAATAAGGAAAATTTCTGACTTATTACCCTGAAATAAGTGAAATGTCTGCAATTTTGCCCCAAAATAAGAAAAATTTCTGCCTTTTTGCACCCAAATAAGGGGAATTTCAGCCTTTTTACCTCAAAATAAGGGGAATTTATGCATTTATGCCACAAAATATTAGGAATTTCTGCAATTTTGCCCCAAAATAAGAAAAATTTTGCCATTTTTACCTGAAATAAGAGAAATTTCTGCAATTTTGCCCCAAAATAAGTGAAATTTCTGCAATTTTGCCCCAAAATAAGGGAAATTTCCGGAATTTTGCCCCAAAATAAGTGGAAATTCTGAGTTTTGTCCCAAAATAAGGAGAATTTTTGTCTTTTTGCCCCAACATATAGGGAATTTCTGCCTATTTGCCCCACAATTTGGGGATTTTCTGCAATTGTACTCCAAAATACGGAGAATTTCTGCTTTTTTGCCCGAAAATAAGGGGAATATATACCTTTTGCCACAAAAAAGGGAAATTTCTTCATTTTTGCCGCAAAATAAGAGGAATTTCTGCCTTCTTACCTCAAAATAAGTGAAATTTCTGCCTTTTTACCCAAAAGTAAACGGAATTTCTGTCTTTTTGCCCCAAAATAAAAGCAATTTTTGAATTTTGCCCTGAAATAAGTGAAATTTCTGCAATTTTGCCCCAAATTAAGGGAAATTTCTGGAATTTTGCCCCAAAATAAATGGAATTTCTGAGTTTTGCCCGAAAATAAGGAGAATTTCTGTCTTTTTGCCCCAACATATCGGTAATTTCTGCCTTTTTGCCCCACAATTAGGGGAATTTCTGCAATTTTGCTCCAAAATACAGGGAATTTCTGCCTTTTTGCCCGAAATTAAGGGGATTTTCTGCCTTTTTGCCCCCAAACAAGGGAAATTTCTGCAATTTTAACCCAAAATATGAAGAATTTCTGCCTTTTTACCTCCAAATAAGGCGAATTTCTGCCTTTTTGCCCTGAAATATGTGAAATGTTTGAAATTTTACCCCAAAAGAAGGTGAATTTCTGTCTTTGTGCCCCAAAATAATGCAAATTTCTGCATTTTGCCCTAAAATAAAAAAAATTTTTGTTTTTTTCTCTGAAATAAATGAAATTTCTGCAATTTTGCCTTACAATAAAAGAAATTTCTGCAATTTTTCCCCATAATAAAGGAAATTTTTGCAATTTTTTCTAAAATAAGGGGAATTTCTGATTTTTGCCACAAAATAAGGGGAATTTCTGCCTTTTTGCCTTAAAATAAAGAAAATTACTGCATGTTTTACCCCAAAATTAGGTGAATTTCTGCAATTTTGCTCCAAAATACGGGAATTTTCTCCCTTTTCGCCAAAAATGAAGTGAATTTCTGCCATTTTGCCGCGAAATAAGTGAAATTTCTGCAGTTTTACCCCAAAATAAGGGGAAGTTCTGCGTTTTTGCCCCAAAATTAGAGGAATTTCTGCAATTTTGCTCCAAAATACAGGGAATTTCTGCCTTTTTGCCCGAAAATAAAAAGAATGTATACCTTTTGCCATAAAAAAGGGAAATTTCTTCATTTTTACTCCAAAATAAGGGGATTTTCCGCCTTTTTGACTCAAAATAAGTGCAATTTCTGACTTTTCCCCAAAAATAAACGGAATTTCTGACTTTTTGCCCTGAAATAAGTTAAATTTCTAAAATTTTTCCCCCAAAATAAGGGAAATATCTGCTTTTTGCCCCAAAATACGGGGAATTTCTGCCTTTTTGCCTCCAAAAAAGGGGAATTTCAGCCTTTTTACCTCAAAACAAGGGGAATTTCTTCATTTTTACCCCAAAATAATTGGATTTTCTGCCTTTTTGACTCAAAATAACTGAAATTTCTGCAATCTTTGCCCAAAATAAGGGAAATGTCTGCTTTTTGCCCCAAAATAAGGGGAATTTCAGCATTTTTACCTCAAAATAAGGGGAATTTCTGCATTTTTGCCCCAAAATATGGGAAATTTCTGCCTTTTTGCCAAAAATAAAAAAAATTTCTGCAATTTTGTACCAAAATAAAAGAAATTTCTGTCTTTTTTTCCCTGAAATAAGTGAAATTTCTGCAATTTTGCCCCAAAATAAGTGAAATTTCTGCATTTTGCCCCAAAATAAGGGAAATTTTTGGAATTTTGCCCCAAAATAAGTGGAATTTCTGAGTTTTGCCCCAAAATAAGTAGAATTTCTGTCTTTTTGCCCCAACACATAGGGAATTTCTGCCTTTTTGCCCCACAATTAGGGGAATTTCTGCAATTTTGCTCAAAAATACAGGGAATTTCTGTCTTTTTGCCCAAAAATAAGAAGAATGCATACCTTTTTGCCATAAAAAAGGGAAATTTCTTCATTTTCGCTCCAAAATAAGGGGAATTTCTGCTTTTTTGCCTCTAAATAAGTGGAATTTCTGTCTTTTTCCCCCAAAACATAGAGAATTTGTGTCTTTTTTGCCCCAAAATAAGGAAAATTTCTGACTTATTACCCTGAAATAAATGAAATATCTGCAATTTTGCCCCAAAATAAGGGAAATTTCTGCTTTTTGCAACCAAATAAGGGGAATTTTTGACTTTTTACCTCAAAATAAGGGGATTTTCTGCATTTTTGCCCCAAAATATGAGAAATTTCTGCCTTTTTGCCCCAAATTAAGAAAATTTCTGCTTTTTTTCTGAAATAAGTGAAATTTCTGCAATTTTGCGTCAAAATAAGTGAAATTTCTGAGTTTTGCTCTAAAATAAGGAGAATTTCTGTCTTTTTGCCCCAACATATAGCAAATTTCTGCCTTTTTGTTCCACAATTAGGGGAATTTCTGCAATTTTGCTCCAAAATACGGGGAATTTCTGCTTTTTAGCCTGAAAATAAGAAGAATGCATACCTTTTGCCACAAAAAAAGGAAATTTCTTCATTTTTGCTCCAAAATAAGGGGAATTTCTGCTATTTTGCTTCTAAATAAGTGGAATTTCTGAATTTTTCCCCCAAAACAAAAAGAATTTCTGTCTTTTTTGCCCCAAATAAGGGAAATTTCTGACTTATTACCCTGAAATAAGTGAAATTTCTGCAATTTTGTCCCAGAATAAGGGAAATTTCTGCTTTTTGCCCCCAAATAAGGGGAATTTCTGCCTTTTAACCTCAAAATAAGGGGAATTTTTGCAATTTTACCACAAAATATTTGGAATCTCTGCATTTTTGCCCAAAATGAGGAAAATTTCTGCCTTTTTACCATGAAATAAGTGAAATTTCTGCAATTTTGCCCCAAAATAAGTGAAATTTCGGCAATTTTGCCACAAAATAAGGGAAATTTCTGGAATTTTGCCCCAAAATAAGTGGAATTTCTCAGTTTTGCCCCAAAATAAGGAGAATTTCTGTCTTTTTGCCCTAACATATAGGGAATTTCTGCATTTTGCCCCACAATTAGGGGAATTTCTGCAATTTTGCTCCAAAATACGGGTAATTTCAGCTTTTTAGCCCAAAAATTAGTGGAATGTATACATTTTGCCACAAAAAAGGGAAATTTCTTCATTTTTACTCCAAAATAAAAGGAATTTCTGCTTTTTTGCCTCTAAAAAAGTGGAATTTCTGTCTTTTTCCCCCAAAACAAAGGGAATTACTGTGTTTTTTGCCCCAAAATAAGGAAAATTTCTGACTTATTACCCTGAAATAAGTGAAATTTATGCAATTTTGCCTCAAAATAAGTGAAATTTCTGCAATTTTGGCCCAAAATAAGGGAAATTTTTGGAATTTTGCCCCAAGGTAAGTGGAATTTCTGAGTTTTGCCCCAAAATAAGGAGATTTTCTGTTTTTTTGCTCTAACTTACAGGGAATTTCTGCCTTTTTGCCCCACAATTAGCGGAATTTTTGCAATTTTGCTCCAAAATACGGGTAATTTCTGCTTTTTAGCCTGAAAATAAGGGGAATGTATACCATTTGCCACAAAAAAGAAATTTCTTCATTTTTACTCCAAAATAAAAGGAATTTCTGCTTTTTTGCCCCAAAATAAGAAAAATTTCTGACTGACTACTCTGAAATAAGTGAAATTTCTGCAATTTTGCCCCAAAATAAGAAAAATTTCTGCCTTTTTGCCTCCAAATAAGGGGAATTTCAGCATTTTTACCTCAAAATAAGAGGAATTTCTGCATTTTTGCCCCAAAATATGGGAGATTTCTGCCTTTTTGCCCCAAAATAAGAAAAATTTCTGCAATTTTGTACCAAAATAAAAGAAATTTCCGCCTTTTTGCACCAAAATAAGAAAATTTCTGCTTTTTTTTCTGAAATAAGTGAAATTTCTGCAATTTTGCCCCAAAATAACAGAAATTTCTGCAATTTTGCTCCCAAATAAAGGAAATTTCTGGAATTTTGCCTTAAAATAAGTGGAATTTCTGAGTTTTGCCCCAAAATAAGGAGAATTTCTGTCTTTTTGCCCTAACATATAGGGAATTTCTGCCTTTTCGCCCCACAATTAGGGGAATTTCTGCAATTTTGCTCCAAAATACGGGGAATTTCTGCCTTTTTGCCCGAAAATAAGAAGAATGCAAAACTTTTTGCCATAAAAAAGGGAAAGTTCTTCATTTTTGCTCCAAAATAAGGGGAATTTCAGATTTTGCCTCTAAATAAGTGGAATTTCTGTCTTTTTCCCCCAAAACAAAGGGAATTTCTGTTTTTTTGCTCCAAAATAAGGAAAATTTCTGACTTATTACCCTGAAATAAGTGAAATTTCTGCAATTTTGCCCCAAAATAAGTGAAATTTCTGCAATTTTGCCCCAAAATAAGGGAAATTTCTGGAATTTTGCCCCAAAATAAGTGGAATTTCTGAGTTTTGCCCCAAAATTAGGAGAATTTCTGTCTTTTTGCCCCAACATATAGGCAATTTCTGCCTTTTTGCCCCAAAATTAGGGGAATTTCTGCAATTTTGCTCCAAAATATGGGGAATTTCTGCTTTTTAGCCTGAAAATAAGGGGAATGTATAATTTTGCCACAAAAAAAAAGAAATTTCTTCATTTTTATTCCAAAATAAAATGAATTTTTGCTTTTTTGCCGCTAAAAAAGTGGAATTTCTGCCTTTTTCCCTCAAAACAAAAAGAATTTCTGTCTTTTTTGCCCCAAAATAAAGAAAATTTCTGACTTATTACACTGAAATAAGTGAAATTTCTGCAATTTTGCCTCAAAATAAGGGAAATTTCTGCCTTTTTGCCCCCAAATAATGGGAATTTCAGCCTTTTTACCTCAAAATAAGAAAAATTTCTTCATTTTTGCCCCAAAATATGGGAGATTTCTGCCTTTTTGCCCCAAAATAAGAAAAATTTCTGCAATTTTGTACCAAAATAAAAGAAATTTCCGCCTTTTTGCACCAAAATAAGAAAATTTCTGCTTTTTTTTCTGAAATAAGTGAAATTTCTGCAATTTTGCCCTAAAATAAGTGAAATTTCTGCAATTTTGCCCCAAAATAAGGGAAATTTCTGGAATTTAGCCCAAATATCAGTGGAATTTCTGAGTTTTGACCCAAAATAATGAGAATTTGTTTCTTTTTGCCCCAACATATAGAAAATTTCTGCCTTTTTGCCCCACAATTAGGGGAATTTCTGCAATTTTGCTCCAAAATACTGGGAATTTCTGCCTTTTTGCCCGAAAATAAGAAGAATGCATACCTTTTTGCCATAAAAAAAGGAAATTTCTTCATTTTTGCTCCAAAATAAGAGGAATTTCTGCTTTTTTGCCTCTAAATAAGTCGAATTTCTATCCTTTTCACCCCAAAACAAAGGAAATTTCTGTCTTTTTGGCCCCAAAATAAGGAAAATTTCTGCCTTTTTTCCCTGAAATAAGTGAAATTTCTGCAATTTTGCACCAAAATAAGTGAAATTTCTGCAATTTTGCCCCAAAATAAGGGAAATTTCTGGAATTTTGCCCCAAAATAAGTGGAATTTCTTAGTTTAGCCCCAAAATAAAAAAAATTTCTGTCTTTTTGCCCTAACATATCGGAAATTTCTGCCTTTTTGCCCCACAATTAGGGGAATTTCTGCAATTTTGCTCTAAATACGGGGAATTTCTGCTTTTTAGCCTGAAAATAAGGGGAATGTATATCTTTTGCCACAAAAAAAAGAAATTTCTTCATTTTTACTCCAAAATAAAATGAATTTCTGCTTTTTTGCCGCTAAAAAAGTGGAATTTCTGTCTTTTTCCCCCAAAACAAAGGGAATTTCTGTCTTTTTTGCCCCAAAATAAGGAAAATTTCTGACTTATTACACTGAAATAAGTGAAATTTCTGCAATTTTGCCTCAAAATAAGGAAAATTTCTGCCTTTTTCCCCCAAATAAGGGAAATTTCTACCTTTTTACCTCAAAATAAGAGGAATTTCTGCATTTTTTCCCCAAAATATAAGAGATTTGTGCCTTTTTGCCCCAAAAAAAGAAAAATTTCTGCAATTTTGTACCAAAATAGAAATTTCTGCCTTTTTGCACCAAAATAGGAAAATTTCTGAATTTTTTTCTGAAATAAGTGAAATTTCTGCAATTTTGCCACAAAATAAGGGAAATTTCTGCAATTTTGCCCCAAAATAAGGGAAATTTCTGTTTTTTACCCCCAAATAAGAGGAATTTCTGCCTTTTTACCTTAAAATAAGGGGAATTTCTGCATTTTTGCCACAAAATATTTGGAATTTCTGCAATTTTGCCCCAAAATAAGTTAAATTACTGCAATTTTGCCCCAAAATAAGTGAAATTTCTGCCTTTTTGCCCCAAAATAAGAAAAATTTCTGCAATTTTGTACCAAAATAAAAGATAATTCTGCCTTTTTGCACCAAAATAGGAAAATTTCTGAATTTTTTTCTGAAATAAGTTAAATTTCTGCAATTTTGCACCAAAATAAGTGAAATTTCTGAGTTTTTGCCCCAAAATAAGTGAAATTTCTTTTTTTTGCCCCCAAATAAGGGGAATTTCTGCCTTTTTACCTCAAAATAAAGGGAATTTCTTCATTTTTGCCACAAAATATTTGGAATTTCTGCATTTTTGCATCAAAATAAGATAATTTCTGCCTTTTTACCATGAAATAAGTGAAATTTCTGCAATTTTACCCCAAAATAAGTGAAATTTCTGCAATTTTGCTTTAAAATAAGAGAAATTTCTAGAATTTTGCCCCAAAATAAGTGGAATTTCTGAGTTTTGCCCCAAAATAAGGAGAATTTCTGTCTTTTTGCCCCAACATATAGGGAATTTCTGCCTTTTTGCCCTAAAATTAGGGGAATTTTTGCAATTTTGCTCGAAAATACGGGGAATTTCTGTTTTTTTGCCCGAAAATAAGAAGAATGCATACCTTTTTGCCATAAAAAAGGGAAATTTCTACATTTTTACTCCAAAATAAAAGTTATTTCTGCTTTTTTGCCTCTAAAAAAGTGGAATTTCTGTCTTTTCCCCCCAAAACAAAGGGAATTTCTGTTTTTTTTGCCCCAAAATAACGAAAATTTCTGACTTATTACTCTGAAATAAGTGAAATTTCTGCAATTTTGCCCCAAAATAAGAGAAATTCTTCTTTTTTGCCCCCAAATAAGGGGAATTTCAGCCTTTTTACCTCAAAATAAAAAAATTTCTGCATTTTTGCCCCAAAATATGAGAAATTTATGCCTTTTTGCCCCAAAATAAGAAAAATTTCTGCAATTTTGTAACAAAAGAAAAGAAATTTCTGCCTTTTTGCACCAAAATAAGAAAATTCTGCTTTTTTTCTGAAATAAGTGAAATTTATGTAATTTTGCCTGAAAATAAGTGAAATTTCTGCAATTTTGCCCCAAAATAAGGGAAATTTCTGGAATTTTGCCCCAAAATAAGTGGAATTTCTGAGTTTTGCCCCAAAATAAGGAGAATTTCTGTCTTTTTGCCCCAACATATAGGGAATTTCTGCCTTTTTGCCCCACAATTAGGGGAATATCTGCAAGTTTGCTCCAAAATACGGGGAATTTCTGCCTTTTTGCCCGAAAATAAAGGAAATGTATACCTTTTGCCACAAAAAAAAAGAAATTTCTTCATTTTTACTCCAAAATAAAAGGAATTTCTGCTTTTTTGCCTCTAAAAAAGTGGAATTACTGTCTTTTTCCCCCAGAACATAGGGAATTTCTGTCTTTTTTGCCCCAAAATGAGGAAAATTTCTGACTTATTACCCTGAAAAAGGTGAAATTTCTGCAATTTTGCCCCAAAATAAGTGAAATTTCTGCAATTTTGCCCCAAAATAAGGGAAATTTCTGCAATTTTGCCCCAAAATAAGTGGAATTTCAGTGTTTTTCCCCAAAATAAGGAGAATTTCTGTATTTTGCCCCAACATATAGGGAATTTCTGCCTTTTTGCCCCACAATTAGGGGAATTTCTGCAATTTTGCTCTAAAATAGGGGGAATTTCTGCCTTTTTGCCCGAAAATAAGAAGAATGCATACCTTTTTGCCATAAAAGAGGGAAATTTCTTCAGTTTTGCTCCAAAATAAGGGGAATTTCTGCTTTTTTGCCTCTAAATAAGTGGAATTTCTGTCTTTATCCCCAAAAACAAAGGGAATTTCTGTCTTTTTTGCCCCACAATAAGGAAAATTTCTGACTTATTACCCTGAAATAAGTGAAATTTCTGCAATTTTGCTCGAAAATAAGGGAAATTTCTGCCTTTTTCCCCCCAAATAAGGGGAATTTAAGCCTTGTTACCTCAAAATAAGAGGAATTGCTGCATTTTTGCCCCAAAATATGGGAGATTTCTGCCTTTTTCTTCCAAAATAAGAATAATTTATGCAATTTTGTACCAAAATAAAAGAAATTTCTGCCTTTTTGCACCAAAATAAGAAAATTTCTGCTTTTTTTCTGAAATAAGTGAAATTTCTGCAATTTTGCTCCAAAATAAGTGAAATTTCTGCAATTTTGCCCCAAAATAAGGGAAATTTCTGGAATTTTGCCCTAAAATAAGTGGAATTTCTGAGTTTTGCCCCAAAATAAGGAGAATTTCTGTCTTTTTGCCACAACATATAGGGAATATCTGCCTTTTCTCCCCACAATTAGGGGAATTTCTGCAATTTTGCTCCAAAATAGGGGAATTTCTGCCTTTTTGCCCGAAAATAAGAAGAATGCATACCTTTTTGCCATAAAAAAAGAAAATTTCTTCAGTTTTGCCCCAAAATAAGGGAAATTTCTGCAATTTTGCCCCAATGTAAAGGAAATTTCTGCAATTTTGCCCCAAAATAAGGGGAATTTCTGACTGTTTGCTCCCAAAAAAGGAGATTTTCTGCCTTTTTGCCCCCAAATAAGGGGAATTTCAGCCTTTTTACCTCAAAATAAGAGAAATTTCTGCAATTTTGCCCCAAATAAGGAAAATTTCTGCAATTTTGCCCCAAAATAAGGTAAATTCCTGCAATTTTGCCCCAAAATAAGTGGAATTTTTGAGTTTTGCCCCAAAATAAGGAGAATTTCTGTCTTTTTGCCCCAACATATAGGGAATTTCTGCCTTTTTGCCCCACAATTAGGGGAATTTCTGTCTTTTTTGCCCCAAAATAAGGAAAATTTCTGACTTATTACCCTGAAATAAGTGAAATGTCTGCAATTTTGCCCCAAAATAAGAAAAATTTCTGCCTTTTTGCACCCAAAAAAGGGGAATTTCAGCCTTTTTACCTCAAAATAAGGGGAATTTCTGCATTTTTGCCACAAAATATTAGGAATTTCTGCCTTTTTGCCCCAAAATAACGGGAATTTCAGCCTTTTTACCTCAAAATAAGGGGAATTTCTGCCTTTTTCCCCAAAATATGGGTAATTTTTGCCTTTTTGTTCCAAAATAAGGAAAATTTCTACAATTTTGTATCAAAATAAAAGAAATTTCTGCTTTTGCCCCAAAATAAAAGGAATTTCTGACTTTTTGCCCTGAAATAAATGAAATTCCTGCAATTATGCCCGAAAATAAGGGAAATTTGTGTATTTTTGCCTCCAAATGAGGGGAATTTCTGCCTTTTTGCCCCAAAATATGGGGAATTTCAGGATTTTACCTCATAATAAAGGAAATTTTAGGCTTTTTGCACCAAAATATGGGAAATTTCTGCCTTTTTGCCACAAAATAAGAAAAATTTCTGCAAGTCTGTAACAATATAAAAGAAATTTCTAAAATTTTGACCCGAAATAAGGGAAATTTCTGATTTTTGCCCCAAAATAATGAGAATTTCTCTATTTTTGCCCTAAAATAAAGGGAATTTCTGACTTTATGCCCCAAAATTAGGGGAGTTTCTGCAATTTTGCTCCAAAATAAGAGGAATTTCTGCTTTTTTACCCGAAATTAAGTGGATTTTCTGCCTTTTTGCCCCTAAAGAAAAAAAAAATTTCTGCAATTTTATTCCAAAATAAGGGGAATTTCTGCCTTTCTGCCTTAAAATAAGGGGAATTTCTGTCTTTTTGCCCTGAAATATGTGAAATTTCTGCAATTTTACCCCAAAATAAGGTGAATTTCTGCCTTTTTGCCCCAAAATAATGGGAATTTCTGCCTTTTTGCCCCAAAATAAGAAAAATTTTGCTTTTTTTCTCTGAAATAAGTGAAATTTCTGCAATTTTGCCCTAAAATAAGGGAAATTTCTGCAATTTTTCCCCATAATAAGGGAAATTTCTGCAATTTTGCCCCAAAATAAGGGGAATTTCTGTTTTTTGCCCCCAAATAAGGAAAATTAGTGCAATTTTGCCCTAAAATAAGAAGAATTTCTGCCTTTTTGCCCTAAAATAAGGAGAATTTCTGCCTTTTTGCCCAAAAATAAAGAAAATTACTGTATTTTTTTACCCTAAAATTAGGTGAATTTCTGCAATTTATTCTCCAAAATACGGGAATTTTCTGCCTTTTTTGTCGAAAATAAGGGGAATTTCTGACATTTTGCCGCGAAATAAGTGAAATTTCTGCAATTTTGCCCCAAAATAAGAGAAATTTCTGCAATTTTTCCCTAAAATAAGGGGATTATCTGCTTTTTTTGCTGAAAATAAGGGGAATTTCTGACATTTTGCCGCAAAAAAGTGAAATTTCTGCAGTTTTACCCCAAAATAAGGGGAATTTCTGCCTTTTTGCCCAAAAATTAGGGGAATTTCTGCAATGTTGCTCCAAAATACGGGGAATTTGTGCCATTTTGCCCAAAAATAAAGGGAATGTATACCTTTTTGCCATAAAAAAAGCAAATTTCTTCATTTTTGCCCCAAAATAAGGGGATTTTCCACCTTTTTGACTCAAAATAAGTGCAATTTCTGCCTTTTCCCCAAAATAAACGAAATTTCTGTCTTTTTGCCCCAAAATAAGGGGAATTTCAGCCTTTTTACCTCAAAATAAGGGGAATTTCTGCCTTTTTGCCCCAAAATATGAGGAATTTCTGACTTTTTGCCCCAAAATAAGAAAAATTTCTGCAATTTTGTACCAAAATAAAAAAAATTTCTGCCTTTTTGCCCCCCAAAAAAAATTTTCGACTTTTTTCCCTGAAATAAGTGAAATTTCTGCAATTTTGCCCCAAAATATGGAAATTTCTGCAATTTTGCCCCAATGTAAAGGAAATTTCTGCAATTTTGCCCCAAAATAAGGAAAATTTCTGACTGTTTGCTCCCAAAAAAGGAGATTTTCTGTCTTTTTGCCCCAAAATAAGGAGAATTTTTGCCTTTTGCCCGAAAATTATGAGAATTTCTGCAATTTTGCTTCAAAATACGGGGAATTTCTGCTTTCTAGCCCCAAAATAAAGGGAATTTCTGAATTTTACCTCAAATTGAGAATAATTTCTGCCTTTTGCCTCAAAATAAGGGGAATTTTCTGCCTTTTTGTTTCAAAATAAGAAAAATTTCTTCAATTTTGTACCATAATAAAAGAAATTTCTGCTCTTTGCCCCAAAATAAAAGGAATTTCTGAATTTTTGCCCTGAAATAAATGAAATTTCTGCAATTTTGCCCGAAAATAAGGGAAATTTGTGCCTTTTTGCCCCAAAATAAGAAGAATTTTTGCCTTTTGCCCCAAAATATGGGGAATTTCAGCATTTTACCTCAAAATAAGAATTTCAGCCTATTTGCCCCAAAATAAGAAAAATTTCTGCAATTTTGCCCCCAAATAAGGGGAATTTCTTCCTTTTTGCCCCAAAATAAAGGATATTTCAGTCTTTTTACCTGAAAATAAGTGAAATTTCTGCAATTTTGCCCCAAATAAGGAAAATTTCTGCAATTTTGCCCCAAAATAAGGTAAATTCCTGCAATTTTGCCCCAAAATAAGTGGAATTTTTGAGTTTTGCCCCAAAATAAGGAGAATTTCTGTCTTTTTGCCCCAACATATAGGGAATTTCTGCCTTTTTGCCCCACAATTAGGGGAATTTCTTTCTTTTTTGCCCCAAAATAAGGAAAATTTCTGACTTATTACCCTGAAATAAGTGAAATGTCTGCAATTTTGCCCCAAAATAAGAAAAATTTCTGCCTTTTTGCACCCAAAAAAGGGGAATTTCAGCCTTTTTACCTCAAAATAAGGGGAATTTCTGCATTTTTGCCACAAAATATTAGGAATTTCTGCCTTTTTGCCCCAAAATAACGGGAATTTCAGCCTTTTTACCTCAAAATAAGGGGAATTTCTGCCTTTTTCCCCAAAATATGGGTAATTTTTGCCTTTTTGTTCCAAAATAAGGAAAATTTCTACAATTTTGTATCAAAATAAAAGAAATTTCTGCTTTTGCCCCAAAATAAAAGGAATTTCTGACTTTTTGCCCTGAAATAAATGAAATTCCTGCAATTATGCCCGAAAATAAGGGAAATTTGTGTATTTTTGCCTCCAAATGAGGGGAATTTCTGCCTTTTTGCCCCAACATATGGGGAATTTCAGGATTTTACCTCATAATAAAGGAAATTTTAGGCTTTTTGCACCAAAATATGGGAAATTTCTGCCTTTTTGCCACAAAATAAGAAAAATTTCTGCAAGTCTGTAACAATATAAAAGAAATTTCTAAAATTTTGACCCGAAATAAGGGAAATTTCTGATTTTTGCCCCAAAATAATGAGAATTTCTCTATTTTTGCCCCAAAATAAAGGGAATTTCTGCCTTTATGCCCCAAAATTAGGGGAGTTTCTGCAATTTTGCTCCAAAATAAGAGGAATTTCTGCTTTTTTACCCGAAATTAAGTGGATTTTCTGCCTTTTTGCACCTAAAGAAAAAAAATTTCTGCAATTTTATTCCAAAATAAGGGGAATTTCTGCCTTTCTGCCTTAAAATAAGGGGAATTTCTGTCTTTTTGCCCTAAAATATGTGAAATTTCTGCAATTTTACCCCAAAATAAGGTGAATTTCTGCCTTTTTGCCCCAAAATAATGGGAATTTCTGCCTTTTTGCCCCAAAATAAGAAAAATTTTGCTTTTTTTCTCTGAAATAAGTGAAATTTCTGCAATTTTGCCCTAAAATAAGGGAAATTTCTGCAATTTTTCCCCATAATAAGGGAAATTTCTGCAATTTTGCCCCAAAATAAGGGGAATTTCTGTTTTTTGCCCCCAAATAAGGAAAATTTCTGCAATTTTGCCCTAAAATAAGAAGAATTTCTGCCTTTTTGCCCTAAAATAAGGAGAATTTCTGCCTTTTTGCCCAAAAATAAAGAAAATTACTGTATTTTTTTACCCTAAAATTAGGTGAATTTCTGCAATTTATTCTCCAAAATACGGGAATTTTTTGCCTTTTTTGTCGAAAATAAGGGGAATTTCTGACATTTTGCCGCGAAATAAGTGAAATTTCTGCAATTTTGCCCCAAAATAAGAGAAATTTCTGCAATTTTTCCCTAAAATAAGGGGATTATCTGCTTTTTTTGCCGAAAATAAGGGGAATTTCTGACATTTTGCCGCAAAAAAGTGAAATTTCTGCAGTTTTACCCCAAAATAAGGGGAATTTCTGCCTTTTTGCCCAAAAATTAGGGGAATTTCTGCAATGTTGCTCCAAAATACGGGGAATTTGTGCCATTTTGCCCAAAAATAAAGGGAATGTATACCTTTTTGCCATAAAAAAAGCAAATTTCTTCATTTTTGCCCCAAAATAAGGGGATTTTCCACCTTTTTGACTCAAAATAAGTGCAATTTCTGCCTTTTCCCCAAAATAAACGAAATTTCTGTCTTTTTGCCCCAAAATAAGGGGAATTTCAGCCTTTTTACCTCAAAATAAGGGGAATTTCTGCCTTTTTGCCCCAAAATATGAGGAATTTCTGACTTTTTGCCCCAAAATAAGAAAAATTTCTGCAATTTTGTACCAAAATAAAAAAAATTTCTGCCTTTTTGCCCCCCCCAAAAAATTTTTGCCTTTTTTCCCTGAAATAAGTGAAATTTCTGCAATTTTGCCCCAAAATATGGACATTTCTGCAATTTTGCCCCAATGTAAAGGAAATTTCTGCAATTTTGCCCCAAAATAAGGAAAATTTCTGACTGTTTGCTCCCAAAAAAGGAGATTTTCTGTCTTTTTGCCCCAAAATAAGGAGAATTTTTGCCTTTTGCCCGAAAATTATGAGAATTTCTGCAATTTTGCTTCAAAATACGGGGAATTTCTGCTTTCTAGCCCCAAAATAAAGGGAATTTCTGAATTTTACCTCAAATTGAGAATAATTTCTGCCTTTTGCCTCAAAATAAGGGGAATTTTCTGCCTTTTTGTTTCAAAATAAGAAAAATTTCTTCAATTTTGTACCATAATAAAAGAAATTTCTGCTCTTTGCCCCAAAATAAAAGGAATTTCTGAATTTTTGCCCTGAAATAAATGAAATTTCTGCAATTTTGCCCGAAAATAAGGGAAATTTGTGCCTTTTTGCCCCAAAATAAGAAGAATTTTTGCCTTTTGCCCCAAAATATGGGGAATTTCAGCATTTTACCTCAAAATAAGAAGAATTTCAGCCTTTTTGCCCCAAAATAAGAAAAATTTCTGCAATTTTGCCCCAAAATAAGGGGAATTTCTTCCTTTTTGCCCCAAAATAAAGGATATTTCAGTCTTTTTACCTGAAAATAAGTGAAATTTCTGCAATTTTGCCCCAAATAAGGAAAATTTCTGCAATTTTGCCCCAAAATAAGGTAAATTCCTGCAATTTTGCCCCAAAATAAGTGGAATTTTTGAGTTTTGCACCAAAATAAGGAGAATTTCTGTCTTTTTGCCCCAACATATAGGGAATTTCTGCCTTTTTGCCCCACAATTAGGGGAATTTCTGTCTTTTTTGCCCCAAAATAAGGAAAATTTCTGACTTATTACCCTGAAATAAGTGAAATGTCTGCAATTTTGCCCCAAAATAAGAAAAATTTCTGCCTTTTTGCATCCAAATAAGGGGAATTTCAGCCTTTTTACCTCAAAATAAGGGGAATTTCTGCATTTTTGCCACAAAATATTAGGAATTTCTGCCATTTTGCCCCAAAATAAGAAAAATTTCTGCCATTTTTACCTGAAATAAGTGAAATTTCTGCAATTTTGCCCCAAAATAAGTGAAATTTCTGCAATTTTGCCCCAAAATAAGGGAAATTTCTGGAATTTTGCCCCAAAATAAGTGGAAATTCTGAGTTTTGTCCCAAAATAAGGAGAATTTTTGTCTTTTTGCCCCAACATATAGGGAATTTCTGCCTATTTGCCCCACAATTTTGGGATTTTCTGCAATTGTGCTCCAAAATACGGGGAATTTCTGCCTTTTTGCCCGAAAATAAGGGGAATGTATACCTTTTGCCACAAAAAAGGGAAATTTCTTCATTTTTGCCGCAAAATAAGAGGAATTTCTGCCTTTTTGCCACAAAAGAAAGGGAATTTCTGCCTTTTTGCCTCAAAATAAGGGGAATTTCAGCATTTTCCCCAAAATAAAGAAAATTTCTGCAATTTTGTACCAAAATAAAAGAAATTTCTGCCTTTTTCCCCAAAATAAGAGAAATTTCTGTGCTTTTTCTCTGAAATAAGTGAAATTTCTGCAATTTTGCCCCAAAATAAGGGGAATTTCTGCAATTTTGCCCCAATGTAAAGGAAATTTCTGCAATTTTGCCCCAAAATAAGGGGAATTTCTGCTTTTTTGACTCTAAATAAATGGAATTTCTGTCTTTTTCCCCCATACAATTGGAATTTCTGTATTTTTTGCCCCAAAATAAGGAAAATTTCTGATTTATTACCCTGAAATAAGTGAAATTTCTGCAATTTTGCCCCAGTATAAGAGAAATTTCTGCATTTTTGCCCCCAAATAAGGGGAATTTCAGCCTTTTTACCTCAAAATAAGAGAAATTTCTGCATTTTTGCCACAAAATATTAGGAATTTCTGCCTTTTTGCTCCCAAAAATGGAAAATTTCGGCCTTTTTTCCCTGAAAAAATGAAATTTCTGCAATTTTGCCCCTAAATAAATAAAATTTCTGCAATTTTGCCCCAAAATAAGGGAAATTTTGGGAATTTTGCACCAAAAGAAATGGAATTTCTGAATTTTGCCCCAAAATAAGGAGAATTTCTGTCTTATTGCCCCAACATATAGGGAATTTCTGCATTTTTGCCCCAAAATTAGGGGAATTTCTGCAATTTTGCTCCAAAAAACGGGGAATTTCTGCCTTTTTGACCGAAAACAAGAAGAATGCATACCTTTTTGCCATAAAAAAGTAAAATTTCTTAATTTTTGCTCCAAAATAAGCGGAATTTCTGCTTTTTTGCCTCTAAATAAGTGGAATTTCTGTTTTTTTGCCGCAAAATAAGGAAAATTTCTGACTTATTACTCGGAAATAAGTAAAATTTCTGCAATTTTGCCCCAAAATAAGAAATTCTTCTTTTTTGCCCCCAAATAAGGGGAATTTCAGCCTTTTTACCTCAAAATAATGGTAATTTCTTCATTTTTGCCACAAAATATTTGGAATTTCTGCATTTTTGCCCCCAAAATAAGGATAATTTCTGCCTTTTTACCATGAAATAAGTGAAATTTCTGCAATTTTGCCACAAAATATGTGAAATTTCTGCAATTTTGCCCCAAAATAAGGGAAATTTCTGGAATTTTGCCCCCAAAATAAGTGGAATTTCTGAGTTTTGCCCCAAAATAAGGAGAATTTCTGTCTTTTTGCCCCAACATATAGGGAATTTCTGCCTTTTTGCCCCACAATTAGGGAAATTTCTGCAATTTTGCTCCAAAATACGGGTAATTTCTGCTTTTTAGCCCAAAAATAAGTGGAATGTATACCTTTTGACACAAAAAAAGGGAAATTTGTTCATTTTTACTCCAAAGTATAAGGAATTTCTGCTTTTTTGCCTCTAAAAAAGTGGAATTTCTGTCTTTTTCCCCCAAAACAAAGGGAATTTCTGTCTTTTTTGCCCCAAAATAAGGAAAATTTCTGACTTATTACACTGAAATAAGTGAAATTTCTGCAATTTTGCCTCAAAATAAGGGAAATTTCTGCCCTTTTGCCCCCAAATAAGGGAAATTTCAGGCTTTTTACCTCAAAATAAGAGGAATTTCTGCTTTTTTGCCCCAAAATATGGGGATTTCTGCCTTTTTGCTTCAAAATAAGAAAAATTTCTGCAATTTTGTACCAAAATAAAAGAAATTTCTGCCTTTTTGCACCAAAATAGGAAAATTTCTGAATTTTTTTCTGAAATAAGTTAAATTTCTGCAATTTTGCCTCAAAATAAGTGAAATTTCTGCAATTTTGCCCCAAAATAAGGGAAATTGCTGGAATTTTGCCCCAAAATAAGTGGAATTTCTGAGTTTTGCCCCAAAATAAGGAGAATTTCTGTCTTTTTGCCCCAACATATAGAGAATTTCTCACTTTTTGCCCCACAATTAGGGGAATTTCTGCAATTTTGCTCGAAAATACGGGGAATTTCTGCCTTTTTGCCCGAAAATAAGAAGAATGCATACCTTTTTGCCATAAAAAAGTGAAATTTCTTCAGTTTTGCTCCAAAATAAGGGGAATTTCTGCTTTTTTGCCTCTAAATAAGTGGAATTTCTGTCTTTATCCCTCAAAACAAAAGAAATTTCTGTCTTTATTGCCCCAAAATAAGGAAAATTTCTGACTTATTACCCTGAAATAAGTGAAACTTCTGCAATTTTGCCCCAAAATAAGGGAAATTTCTGCCTTTTTACCCCCACATAAGGGGAATTTCAGCCTTTTTACCTCAAAATAAGAGGAATTTCTGCATTTTTGCCCCAAAATATGGGAGATTTCTGCCTTTTTGCCCCAAAATAAGAAAAATTTCTGCAATTTTGTACCAAAATAAAAGAAATTTCTGCCTTATTGCACCAAAATAAGAAAATTTCTGCCTTTTTTTCTGAAATAAGTGAAATGTCTGCAATTTTGCCCCAAAATAAGTGAAATTTCTGAAATTTTGCCCGAAAATAAGGGAAATTTCTGGAATTTTGCCCGAAAATAAGTGGAATTTCTGAGTTTTGCCCCAAAATAAGCAGAATTTCTGTCTTTTTGCCCCAACATATAGGGAATTTCTGCCTTTTTGTTCCACAATTAAGGGAATTTCTGCAATTTTCTCCAAAATACGGGAAATTTCTGCCTTTTTGCCCGAAAATAAGAAGAATGCATACCTTTTTGCCATAAAAAAAGGAAATTTCTTCATTTTTGCTCCAAAATAAGGGGAATTTCTGCTTTTTTGCCTCTAAATAAGTGAAATTTCTGTCTTTTTCCCCCAAAACAAAGGGAATTTCTGTCCTTTTGGCGCCAAAATAAGGAAAATTTCTGACTTATTACCTTGAAATAAGTGAAATTTCTGCAATTTTGCCCCAAAATAAGTAAAATTTCTGCAATTTTGCCCCAAAATAACGGAAATTTCTGGAATTTTGCCCCAAAATAAGTGGAATTTCTGAATTTTGCCCCAAAATAAGGAGAATTTCTGTCTTTTTGCCCTAACATAAAGGAAATTTCTGCCTTTTTGCCCCACAATTAGGGGAATTTCTGCAATTTTGCTCCAAAATACGGGGAATTTCTGCTTTTTAGCCTGAAAATAAGGGGAATGTATACCTTTTGCCACAAAAAAAAAAAAGAAATTTCTTCATTTTTACTCCAAAATAAAGTGAATTTCTGCTTTTTTACCGCTAAAAAAGTGGAATTTCTGTTTTTTTCCCCCAAAACAAAGGGAATTTCTGTCTTTTTTGCCCCAAAATAACGAAAATTTCTGACTTATTACACTGAAATAAGTGAAATTCCTGCAATTTTGCATCAAAATAATGGAATTTTCTGCATTTTGCCCCCAAATAAGGGAAATTTCTACCTTTTTACCTAAAAATAAGCAGAATTTCTGCATTTTTGCCCAAAAATATGGGAGATTTCTGCCCTTTTGCCCCAAAATAAAAAAAATTTCTGCAATTTTGTACCAAAATAGAAATTTCTGCCTTTTTGAACCAAAATAGGAAAATTTCTGAATTTTTGTCTGAAATAAGTGAAATTTCTGCAATTTTGCCCCAAAATAAGTGAACTTTCTGCAATTTTGCCCCAAAATAAGGGAAATTTCTGTTTTTTGCCCCCAAATAAGGGGAATTTCTGCCTTTTTACCTCAATATAAGGGGAATTTCTGCATTTTTGCTACAAAATATTTGGAATTTCTGCATTTTAGCCCCAAAATAAGGATAATTTCTGCCTTTTTACTATGAAATAAGTGAAATTTCTGCAATTTTGCCCCAAATAAGTGAAATTTCTGCAATTTTGCCACAAAATAAGGGAAATTTCTGGAATTTTGCCCCAAAATAAGTGGAATTTCTGAGTTTTGCCCCAAAATAAGGAGAATTTCTGTCTTTTTGCTTTAACATATAGAGAATTTCTGCCTTTTTGCCCCACAATTAGGGGAATTTCTGCAATCTTGCTCCAAAATACGGGTAATTTCTGCTTTTTAGCCCAAAAATAAGTGGAATGTATACCTTTGGCCACAAAAAAGGGAAATTTCTTCATTTTTACTCCAAAATAATAGGAATTTCTGCTTTTTTGCCTCTAAAAAAGCGGAATTTCTGTCTTTTTCCCCCAAAACAAAGGGAATTTATGTCTTTTTTGCCCCAAAATAACGAAAATTTCTGACTTATTACAATGAAATAAGTGAAATTTCTGCAATTTTTCCCCAAAATAAGTGAAATTTCTGCAATTTTGCCCCAAAATAAGGGAAATTTCTGGAATTTTGCCGCAAAATAAGTGGAATTTCTGAGTTTTGCCCCAAAATAAGGAGAATTTCTGTCTTTTTCCCCAACATATAGGGAATTTCTGCCTTTTGCCCAACAATTAGGGGAATTTCTGCAATTTTGCTCCAAAATACGGGTAATTTCTGCTTTTTAGCCCAAAAATAAGTGGAATGTATACATTTTGCCACAAAAAAGGGAAATTTCTTCATTTTTACTCCAAATTAAAAGGAATTTCTGCTTTTTTGCCTCTAAAAAAGTGGAATTTCTGTCTTTTTCCCCCAAAACAAAGGGAATTTCTGTGTTTTTTGCCCCAAAATAAGGAAAATTTCTGACTTATTACCCTGAAATAAGTGAAATTTCTGCAATTTTGCCTCAAAATAAGGGAAATTTCTGCCTTTTTGCCCCCAAATAAGGGGAATTTCAGCCTTTTTACCTCAAAATAAGAGAAATTTCTGCATTTTTGCCACAAAATATGGGAGATTTCTGCCTTTTTGCCCCAAAATAAGAAAAATTTCTGCAATTTTGTACCAAAATAAAAGAAATTTCTGCCTTTTTGCACCAAAATAAATAAATTCTGCTTTTTTTTCTGAAATAAGTGAAATTTCTGCAATTTTGCCCCAAAATAAGTGAAATTTCTGAAATTTTGCCCTAAAATAAGGGAAATTTCTGGAATTTTGCACCAAAATAAGTGGAATTTCTGAGTTTTGCCCCAAAATAAGGAGAATTTCTGTCTTTTTGCCCCAACATATAGGGAATTTCTGCCTTTTTGCCCCACAATGAGGGGAATTTCTGCAATTTTGCTCCAAAATACAAGGAATTTCTGCCTTTTTGCCCGAAAATAAGAAGAATGCATACCTTTTTACCATAAAAAAGGGAAATTTCTTTATTTTTGCTCCAAAATAAGGGGAATTTCTGCAATTTTGATACAAAATACGGGGAATTTCTGCTTTTTAGCCCGAAAATAAGCGGAATGTATACCTTTTGCCACAAAAAAAGATAAATTTCTTCATTTTTGCTCCAATAAAGAAGAATTTCTGCTTTTTTGCCTCTAAATAAGTGGAATTTCTGTCTTTTTCCCCCAAAACAAAGGGAATTTCTGTTTTTTGCCCCAAAGTAAGAAAAATTTCTGACTTATTACCCTGAAATAAGTGAAATTTCTGCAATTTTGCCTCAAAATAAGGGAAATTTCAGCCTTTTTACCTCAAAATAAGAGGAATTTATGCATTTTTGCCCCAAAATATAGGGGATTTCTGCTTTTTGCCCCCAAATAAGAAAAATTTCTGCAATTTTGTACCAAAATAAAAGAAATTTCTGCCTTTTTGCACCAAAATAAGAAAATTTCTGCTTTTTTTCTGAAATAATTGAAATTTCTGCAATTTTGCCAAAATAAGTGAAATTTCTGCAATTTTGCCCCAAAATAAGTGAAATTTCTGGAATTTTGTCCCAAAATAAGTGGAATTTCTGAGTTTTGCCCCAAAATAAAAAGAATTTCTGTCTTTTTGCCCCAACATATAGCAAATTTCTGCCTTTTTGTCCCACAATTAGGGGAATTTCTGCAATTTTGCTCCAAAATACGGGGAATTTCTGCTTTTTAGCCTGAAAATAAGAAGAATGCATACCTTTTGCCACAAAAAAAGGAAATTTCTTCATTTTTGCTCCAAAATAAGGGGAATTTCTGCTTTTTTGCTTCTAAATAAGTAGAATTTCTGACTTTTCCCCCCAAAACAAAAGGAATTTCTGTCTTTTTTGCCCCAAATAAGAAAAATTTCTGACTTATTACCCTGAAATAAGTGAAATTTCTGCAATTTTGTCCCAGAATAAGGGAAATTTCTGCTTTTTGCCCCCAAATAAGGGGAATTTCTGCCTTTTTACCTCAAAATAAGGGGAATTTTTGCAATTTTACCACAAAATATTTGGAATCTCTGCATTTTTGCCCCAAAATGAGGAAAATTTCTGCCTTTTTACCATGAAATAAGTGAAATTTCTGCAATTTTGCCCCAAAATAAGGGAAATTTCTGCAATTTTGCCCCAATGTAAAGGAAATTTCTGCAATTTTGCCACAAAATAAGGGAAATTTCTAGAATTTTGCCCCAAAATAAGTGGAATTTCTGAGTTTTGCCCCAAAATAAGGAGAATTTCTGCCTGTTTGCCCTAACATATAGGGAATTTCTGCATTTTGCCCCACAATTAGGGGAATTTCTGCAATTTTGCTCCAAAATACGGGTAATTTCAGCTTTTTAGCCCAAAAATAAGTGGAATGTATACATTTTGCCACAAAAAAGGGAAATTTCTTCATTTTTACTCCAAAATAAAAGGAATTTCTGCTTTTTTGCCTCTAAAAAGGTGGAATTTCTGTCTTTTTCCCCCAAAACAAAGGGAATTTCTGTGTTTTTTGCCCCAAAATAAGGAAAATTTCTGACTTATTACCCTGAAATAAGTGAAATTTCTGCAATTTTGCCTCAAAATAAGTGAAATTTCTGCAATTTTGGCCCAAAATAAGGGAAATTTTTGGAATTTTGCCCCAAAGTAAGTGGAATTTCTGAGTTTTGCCCCAAAATAAGGAGATTTTCTGTTTTTTTTGCTCTAACTTACAGGGAATTTCTGCCTTTTTGCCCCACAATTAGCAGAATTTTTGCAATTTTGCTCCAAAATACGGGTAATTTCTGCTTTTTAGCCTGAAAATAAGGGGAATGTATACCATTTGCCACAAAAAAGAAATTTCTTCATTTTTACTCCAAAATAAAAGGAATTTCTGCTTTTTTGCCCCAAAATAAGAAAAATTTCTGACTGACTACTCTGAAATAAGTGAAATTTCTGCAATTTTGCCCCAAAATAAGAAAAATTTCTGCCTTTTTGCCTCCAAATAAGGGGAATTTCAGCATTTTTACCTCAAAATAAGAGGAATTTCTGCATTTTTGCCCCAAAATATGGGAGATTTCTGCCTTTTTGCCCCAAAATAAGAAAAATTTCTGCAATTTTGTACCAAAATAAAAGAAATTTCCGCCTTTTTGCACCAAAATAAGAAAATTTCTGCTTTTTTTTTCTGAAATAAGTGAAATTTCTGCAATTTTGCCCCAAAATAACAGAAATTTCTGCAATTTTGCTCCCAAATAAAGGAAATTTCTGGAATTTTGCCTTAAAATAAATGGAATTTCTGAGTTTTGCCCCAAAATAAGGAGAATTTTTGTCTTTTTGCCCCAACATATAGGGAATTTCTGCCTTTTCGCCCCACAATTAGGGGGAATTTCTGCAATTTTGCTCCAAAATACGGGGAATTTCTGCCTTTTTGCCCGAAAATAAGAAGAATGCATACCTTTTTGCCATAAAAAAGGGAAAGTTCTTCATTTTTGCTCCAAAATAAGGGGAATTTCAGCTTTTTTGCCTCTAAATAAGTGGAATTTCTGTCTTTTTCCCCCAAAACAAAGGGAATTTCTGTTTTTTTGCTCCAAAATAAGGAAAATTTCTGACTTATTACCCTGAAATAAGTGAAATTTCTGCAATTTTGCCCCAAAATAAGTGAAATTTCTGCAATTTTGCCCCAAAATAAGGGAAATTTCTGGAATTTTGCCCCAAAATAAGTGGAATTTCTGAGTTTTGCCCCAAAATAAGGAGAATTTCTGTCTGTTTGCCCTAACATATAGGGAATTTCTGCATTTTGCCCCACAATTAGGGTAATTTCTGCAATTTTGCTCCAAAATACGGGTAATTTCTGCTTTTTAGCCTGAAAATAAGGGGAATGTATACCATTTGCCACAAAAAAGAAATTTCTTCATTTTTACTCCAAAATAAAAGGAATTTCTGCTTTTTTGCCTCTAAAAAAGTGGAATTTCTGTCTTTTTCCCCCAAAACAAAGGGAATTTCTGTGTTTTTTGCCCCAAAATAAGGAAAATTTCTGACTTATTACCCTGAAATAAGTGAAATTTATGCAATTTTGCCTCAAAATAAGTGAAATTTCTGCAATTTTGGCCCAAAATAAGGGAAATTTTTGGAATTTTGCCCCAAAGTAAGTGGAATCTGAGTTTTGCCCCAAAATAAGGAGATTTTCTGTTTTTTTGCTCTAACTTACAGGGAATTTCTGCATTTTTGCCCCAAAATTAGCAGAATTTTTGCAATTTTGCTCCAAAATACGGGTAATTTCTGCTTTTTAGCCTGAAAATAAGGGGAATGTATACTTTTTGCCACAAAAAAAAAGAAATTTCTTCATTTTTACTCCAAAATAAAATGAATTTTTTCTTTTTTGCCGCTAAAAAAGTGGAATTTCTGCCTTTTTCCCTCAAAACAAAAAGAATTTCTGTCTTTTTTGCCCCAAAATAAAGAAAATTTCTGACTTATTACACTGAAATAAGTGAAATTTCTGCAATTTTGCCTCAAAAAAAGGAAATTTCTGCCTTTTTGCCCCCAAATAATGGGAATTTCAGCCTTTTTACCTCAAAATAAGAGAAATTTCTTCATTTTTGCCCCAAAATATGGGAGATTTCTGCCTTTTTGCCCCAAAATAAGAAAAATTTCTGCAATTTTGTACCAAAATAAAAGAAATTTCCGCCTTTTTGCACCAAAATAAGAAAATTTCTTCTTTTTTTTCTGAAATAAGTGAAATTTCTGCAATTTTGCCCCAAAATATGTGAAATTTCTGCAATTTTGCCCCAAAATAAGGGAAATTTCTGGAATTTTGCCCCAATATCAGTGGAATTTCTGAGTTTTGACCCAAAATAAGGAGAATTTCTGCCTGTTTGCCCTAACATATAGGGAATTTCTGACTTTTTGCCCCACAATTAGGGGAATTTCTGCAATTTTGCTCCAAAATACTGGGAATTTCTGCCTTTTTGCCCGAAAATAAGAAGAATGCATACCTTTTTGCCATAAAAAAAGGAAATTTCTTCATTTTTGCTCCAAAATAAGAGGAATTTCTGCTTTTTTGCCTCTAAATAAGTGGAATTTCTATCTTTTTCACCCCAAAACAAAGGAAATTTCTGTCTTTTTGGCCCCAAAATAAGGAAAATTTCTGACTTATTACCCTGAAATAAGTGAAATTTCTGCAATTTTGCCCCAAAATAAGTGAACTTTCTGCAATTTTGCCCCAAAATAAGGGAAATTTCTGTTTTTTGCCCCCAAATAAGGGGAATTTCTGCATTTTTACCTCTATATAAGGGGAATTTCTGCATTTTTGCTACAAAATATTTGGAATTTCTGCATTTTTGCCCCAAAATAAGGATAATTTCTGCCTTTTTACTATGAAATAAGTGAAATTTCTGCAATTTTGCCCCAAATAAGTGAAATTTCTGCAATTTTGCCCCAAAATAAGGGAAATTTCTGGAATTTTGCCCCAAAATAAGTGGAATTTCTGAGTTTTGCCCCAAAATAAGGAGAATTTCTGCCTTTTTGCCTTAACATATAGAGAATTTCTGCCTTTTTGCCCCACAATTAGGGGAATTTCTGCAATCTTGCTCCAAAATACGGGTAATTTCTGCTTTTTAGCCCAAAAATAAGTGGAATGTATACCTTTGGCCACAAAAAAGGGAAATTTCTTCATTTTTACTCCAAAATAATAGGAATTTCTGCTTTTTTGCCTCTAAAAAAGTGGAATTTCTGTCTTTTTCCTCCAAAACAAAGGGAATTTCTGTCTTTTTTGCCCCAAAATAACGAAAATTTCTGACTTATTACAATGAAATAAGTGAAATTTCTGCAATTTTGCCCCAAAATAAGTGAAATTTCTGCAATTTTGCCCCAAAATAAGGGAAATTTCTGGAATTTTGCCGCAAAATAAGTGGAATTTCTGAGTTTTGCCCCAAAATAAGGAGAATTTCTGTCTTTTTCTCCAACATATAGGGAATTTCTGCCTTTTCCCCACAATTAGGGGAATTTCTGCAATTTTGCTCCAAAATACGGGTAATTTCTGCTTTTTAGCCCAAAAATAAGTGGAATGTATACATTTTGCCACAAAAAAGGGAAATTTCTTCATTTTTACTCCAAAATAAAAGGAATTTCTGCTTTTTTGCCTCTAAAAAAGTGGAATTTCTGCCTTTTTCCCCCAAAACAAAGGGAATTTCTGTGTTTTTTGCCCCAAAATAAGGAAAATTTCTGACTTATTACCCTGAAATAAGTGAAATTTCTGCAATTTTGCCTCAAAATAAGGGAAATTTCTGCCTTTTTGCCCCCAAATAAGGGGAATTTCAACCTTTTTACCTCAAAATAAGAGGAATTTCTGCATTTTTGCCCCAAAATATGGGAGATTTCTGCCTTTTTGCCCCAAAATAAGAAAAATTTCTGCAATTTTGTACCAAAATAAAAGAAATTTCCGCCTTTTTGCACCAAAATAAGAAAATTTCTGCTTTTTTTTCTGAAATAAGTGAAATTTCTGCAATTTTGCCCCAAAATAACAGAAATTTCTGCAATTTTGCTCCCAAATAAAGGAAATTTCTGGAATTTTGCCCCAAAATAAGTGGAATTTCTTAGTTTTGCCCCAAAATTAGGAGAATTTCTGTCTTTTTGCCCCAACATATAGGCAATTTCTGGCTTTTTGCCCCACAATTAGGGGAATTTCTGCAATTTTGCTCCAAAATACGGGGAATTTCTGCTTTTTAGCCTGAAAATAAGGGGAATGTATACTTTTTGCCACAAAAAAAAGAAATTTCTTCATTTTTACTCCAAAATAAAATGAATTTTTGCTTTTTTGCCGCTAAAAAAGTGGAATTTCTGCCTTTTTCCCTCAAAACAAAAAGAATTTCTGTCTTTTTTGCTTCAAAATAAAGAAAATTTCTGACTTATTACACTGAAATAAGTGAAATTTCTGCAATTTTGCCTCAAAATAAGGGAAATTTCTGCCTTTTTGCCGCCAAATAATGGGAATTTCAGCCTTTTTACCTCAAAATAAGAGAAATTTCTTCATTTTTGCCCCAAAATATGGGAGATTTCTGCCTTTTTGCGCCAAAATAAGAAAAATTTCTGCAATTTTGTACCAAAATAAAAGAAATTTCCGCCTTTTTGCACCAAAATAAGAAAATTTCTGCTTTTTTTTCTGAAATAAGTGAAATTTCTGCAATTTTGCCCCAAAATAAGTGAAATTTCTGCAATTTTGCCCCAAAATAAGGGAAATTTCTGGAATTTTGACCCAATATCAGTGGAATTTCTGAGTTTTGACCCAAAATAAGGAGAATTTGTTTCTTTTTGCCCCAACATATAGGGAATTTCTGCCTTTTTGCCCCACAATTAGGGGAATTTCTGCAATTTTGCTCCAAAATACTGGGAATTTCTGCCTTTTTGCCCGAAAATAAGAAGAATGCATACCTTTTTGCCATAAAAAAAGGAAATTTCTTCATTTTTGCTCCAAAATAAGAGGAATTTCTGCTTTTTTGCCTCTAAATAAGTGGAATTTCTATCTTTTTCACCCCAAAACAAAGAAAATTTCTGTCTTTTTGGCCCCAAAATAAGGAAAATTTCTGACTTATTACCCTGAAATAAGTGAAATTTCTGCAATTTTGCCCCAAAATAAGTGAAATTTCTGCAATTTTGCCCCAAAATAAGGGAAATTTCTGCAATTTTGCCCCAAAATAAGTGGAATTTCTGAGTTTAGCCCCAAAATAAAAAGAATTTCTGTCTTTTTGCCCTAACATATAGGAAATTTCTGCCTTTTTGCCCCACAATTAGGGGAATTTCTGCAATTTTGCTCCAAAATACGGGGAATTTCTGCTTTTTAGCCTGAAAATAAGGGGAATGTATATCTTTTGCCACAAAAAAAAAGAAATTTCTTCATTTTTACTCCAAAATAAAATGAATTTCTGCTTTTTTGCCGCTAAAAAAGTGGAATTTCTGTCTTTTTCCCCCAAAACAAAGGGAATTTCTGTCTTTTTGCCCCAAAATAAAAAAAATTTCTGACTTATTACACTGAAATAAGTGAAATTTCTGCAATTTTGCCTCAAAATAAGGGAAATTTCTGCCTTTTTCCCCCAAATAAGGGAAATTTCTACCTTTTTACCTCAAAATAAGAGGAATTTCTGCATTTTTTCCCCAAAATATGGGAGATTTGTGCCTTTTTGCCCCCAAAAAAGAAAAATTTCTGCAATTTTGTACCAAAATAGAAATTTCTGCCTTTTTGCACCAAAATAGGAAAATTTCTGAATTTTTTTCTGAAATAAGTGAAATTTCTGCAATTTTGCCCCAAAATAAGTGAAATTTCTGCAATTTTGCCCCAAAATAAGGGAAATTTCTGTTTTTTACCCCCAAATAAGGGGAATTTCTGCCTTTTTACCTTAAAATAAGGGGAATTTCTGCCTTTTTGCCACAAAATATTTGGAATTTCTGCAATTTTGCCCAAAAATAAGTGAAATTACTGCAATTTTGCCCCAAAATAAGTGAAATTTCTGCAATTTTGCCCCAAAATAAGGGAAATTTCTAGAATTTTGCCGCAAAATAAGTGGAATTTCTGAGTTTTGCCCCAAAATAAGGAGAATTTCTGTCTTTTTGCCCTAACATATAGGGAATTTCTGCCTCTTTGCCCCACAATTAGGGGATTTTCTGCAATTTTGCTCCAAAATACGGGTAATTTCTGCTTTTTAGCCCAAAAATAAGTGGAATGTATACCTTTTGCCACAAAAAAAGAAATTTCTTCATTTTTACTCCAAAATAAAAGGAATTTCTGCTTTTTTGCCTCTAAAAAAGTGGAATTTCTGTCTTTTTCCCCCAAAACAAAGGGAATTTCTGTCTTTTTTGCCCCAAAATAACGAAAATTTCTGACTTATTACCCTGAAATAAGTGAAATTTCTGCAATTTTCCTCAAAATAAGGGAAATTTCTGCCTTTTTGCCCCCAAATAAAGGAAATTTCAGCCTTTTTACCTCAAAATAAGAGGAATATCTTCATTTTTGCTCCAAAATATGGGAGATTTCTGCCTTTTTGCCCCAAAAGAAGAAAAATTTCTGCAATTTTGTACCAAAATAAAAGATAATTCTGCCTTTTTGCACCAAAATAAGAAAATTTCTGAATTTTTTTCTGAAATAAGTTAAATTTCTGCAATTTTGCACCAAAATAAGTGAAATTTCTGCAATTTTGCCCCAAAATAAGGGAAATTTCTGGAATTTTGACCAAAAAAGTGTGGAATTTCTGAGTTTTTGCCCCAAAATAAGTGAAATTTCTTTTTTTTGCCCCCAAATAAGGGGAATTTCTGCCTTTTTACCTCAAAATAAAGGGAATTTCTTCATTTTTGCCACAAAATATTTGGAATTTCTGCATTTTTGCATCAAAATAAGGATAATTTCTGACTTTTTACCATGAAATAAGTGAAATTTCTGCAATTTTGCCCCAAAATAAGTGAAATTTCTGCAATTTTGCCCCAAAATAAAAGAAATTTCTGGAATTTTGCCCCAAAATAAATGGAATTTCTGAGTTTTGCCCCAAAAATAAAGAGAATTTCTGTCTTTTTGCCCTAACATATAGGAAATTTCTGCCTTTTTGCCCCACAATTAGGGTAATATCTGCAAGTTTGCTCCAAAATACGGGGAATTTCTGCCTTTTTGCCCGAAAATAAAGGGAATGTATACCTTTTGCCACAAAAAAAGAAATTTCTTCATTTTTACTCCAAAATAAAAGGAATTTCTGCTTTTTTGCCTCTAAAATTGGAATTACTGTCTTTTTCCCCCAGAACATAGGGAATTTCTGTCTTTTTTGCCCCAAAATAAGGAAAATTTCTGACTTATTACCCTGAAAAAAGTGAAATTTCTGCAATTTTGCCCCAAAATAAGTGAAATTTCTGCAATTTTGCCCCAAAATAAGTGGAATTTCTGAGTTTTTCACCAAAATAAGGAGAATTTCTGTATTTTGCCCCAACATATAGGAAATTTCTGCCTTTTTGCCCCACAATTAGGGGAATTTCTGCAATTTTGCTCTAAAATATGGGGAATTTCTGCCTTTTTGACCGAAAATAAGAAGAATGCATACCTTTTTGCCATAAAAAAGGGAAATTTCTTCATTTTTGCTCCAAAATAAGGGGAATTTCTGCATTTTTGCCTCTAAATAAGTGGAATTTCTGTCTTTTTCCCTGAAAACAAAGGGAATTTCTGTCTTTTTTGCCCCAAAATAGAGAAAATTTCTGACTTATTACCCTGAAATAAGTGAAATTTCTGAAATTTTGCCTCAAAATAAGGGAAATTTCTGCCTTTTTGCCCCCAAATAAGGGGAATTTCAGCCTTTTACCTCAAAATAAGAGGAATTTCTGCATTTTTCCCCTAAATATGGGAGATTTCTGACTTTTTGCCCCAAAATAAGAAAAATTTCTGCAATTTTGTACCAAAATAAAAGAAATTTCCGCCTTTTTGCACCAAAATAAGAAAATTCCTGCTTTTTTTTCTGAAATAAGTGAAATTTCTGCAATTTTGCCCCAAAATAAGTGAAATTTCTGCAATTTTGCCCCAAAATACGGGAAATTTCTGGAATTTTGCCCCAATATCAGTGGAATTTCTGAGTTTTGACCCCAAATAAGGAGAATTTGTTTCTTTTTGCCCCAACATATAGGGAATTTCTGCCTTTTTGCCCCACAATTAGGGGAATTTCTGCAATTTTGCTCCAAAATAAGAGGAATTTCTGCTTTTTTGCCTCTAAATAAGTGGAATTTCTGTCTTTTTCCCCCAAAACAAAGGGAATTTCCGTCTTTTTGGCCCCAAAATAAGAAAAATTTCTGACTTATTACCCTGAAATAAGTGAAATTTCTGCAATTTTGCCCCAAAATAAGTGAAATTTCTGCAATTTTGCCCCAAAATAAGGGAAATTTCTGGAATTTTGCCCCAAAATAAGTAGAATTTCTGTCTTTTTGCCCTAACATATAGGGAATTTCTGCCTCTTTGCCCCACAATTAGGCGAATTTCTGCAATATTGCTCCAAAATACGGGTAATTTCTGCCTTTTTGCCCGAAAATAAGTGGAATTCATACCTTTTGCCACAAAAAAGGGAAATTTCTTCATTTTTACTCCAAAATAAAAGGAATTTCTGCTTTTTTGCCTCTAAAAAAGTGGAATTTCTGTCTTTTTCTCCCAAAACAAAGGGAATTTCTGTCTTTTTTGCCCCAAAATAACGAAAATTTCTGACTTATTACTCTGAAATAAGTGAAATTTCTGCAATTTTTCCCCAAAATAAGAGAAATTCTTCTTTTTTGCCCCCAAATAAGGGGAATTTCAGCCTTTTTACCTCAAAATAAGAAAAATTTCTGCATTTTTGCCCCAAAATATGAGAAATTTATGCCTTTTTGCCCCAAAATTAGGGGAGTTTCTGCAATTTTGCTTCAAAATACAGGGAATTTCTGCCTCTTTTTCCGAAAATAAGGGGAACTTCTGCCGATTTGCCCCAAATAATAGGAATTTCTGCATTTTTGCCCCAATATTAGGGGAATTTCTGCAATTTTGCTCCAAAATACGGGAAATTTCTGCTTTTTTGCCAACAATTAAGGGGATTTTCTGCCTTTTTACCCCCAAACAAGGGACATTTCTGCAATTTTATCCCAAAATAAGGGGAATTTGTGCCTTTTTGCCCCCAAATAAGGGGAATTTCTACCTTTTTGCCCTGAAATATGTGAAATGTCTGCAATTTTACCACAAAATAAGGTGAATTTCTGCCTTTTGCCCCAAAATAATGGGAATTTCTGCATTTTGCCCTAAAATAAGAAAAGTTTTTGTTTTTTTTTTTCTGAAATAAGTGAAATTTCTGCAATTTTGCCTCAAAATAAGGGAAATTTCTGCCCTTTTGCCCCAAAATAAGGGGAATTTCAGCCTTTTTACCTCAAAATAAGAGGAATTTCTGCATTTTTGCCTCAAAATATGGGAGATTTCTGCCTTTTTGCCCCAAAATAAGAAAAATTTCTGCAATTTTGTAACAAAATACAAGAAATTTCTGCCTTTTTGCACCAAAATAAGAAAATTCTGCTTTTTTTCTGAAATAAGTGAAATTTATGTAATTTTGCCTGAAAATAAGTGAAATTTCTGCAATTTTGCCCCAAAATAAGGGAAATTTCTGGAATTTTGCCCCAAAATAAGTGGAATTTCTGAGTTTTGCCCCAAAATAAGGAGAATTTCTGTCTTTTTGCCCCAACATATAGGGAATATCTGCCTTTTTGCCCCACAATTAGGGGAATATCTGCAAGTTTGCTCCAAAATACGGGGAATTTCTGTCTTTTTGCCCGAAAATAAAGGGAATGTATACATTTGCCACAAAAAAAAGAAATTTCTTCATTTTTACTCCAAAATAAAAGGAATTTCTGCTTTTTTGCCTCTAAAAAAGTGGAATTACTGTCTTTTCCCCCAGAACATAGGGAATTTCTGTCTTTTTTGCCCCAAAATAAGGAAAATTTCTGACTTATTACCCTGAAAAAAGTGAAATTTCTGCAATTTTGCCCCAAAATAAGTGAAATTTCTGCAATTTTGCCCCAAAATAAGGGAAATTTCTGCAATTTTGCCCCAAAATAAGTGGAATTTCTGAGTTTTTCACCAAAATAAGGAGAATTTCTGTATTTTGCCCCAACATATAGGGAATTTCTGCCTTTTTGCCCCACAATTAGGGGAATTTCTGCAATTTTGCTCTAAAATATGGGGAATTTCTGCCTTTTTGACCGAAAATAAGAAGAATGCATACCTTTTTGCCATAAAAAAGGGAAATTTCTTCATTTTTGCTCCAAAATAAGGGGAATTTCTGCATTTTTGCCTCTAAATAAGTGGAATTTCTGTCTTTTTCCCTGAATACAAAGGGAATTTCTGTCTTTTTTGCCCCAAAATAGAGAAAATTTCTGACTTATTACCCTGAAATAAGTGAAATTTCTGAAATTTTGCCTCAAAATTAGGGAAATTTCTGCCTTTTTGCCCCCAAATAAGGGGAATTTCAGACTTTTACCTCAAAATAAGAGGAATTTCTGCATTTTTCCCCTAAATATGGGAGATTTCTGACTTTTTGCCCCAAAATAAGAAAAATTTCTGCAATTTTGTACCAAAATAAAAGAAATTTCCGCCTTTTTGCACCAAAATAAGAAAATTCCTGCTTTTTTTTCTGAAATAAGTGAAATTTCTGCAATTTTGCCCCAAAATAAGTGAAATTTCTGCAATTTTGCCCCAAAATACGGGAAATTTCTGGAATTTTGCCCCAATATCAGTGGAATTTCTGAGTTTTGACCCCAAATAAGGAGAATTTGTTTCTTTTTGCCCCAACATATAGGGAATTTCTGCCTTTTTGCCCCACAATTAGGGGAATTTCTGCAATTTTGCTCCAAAATAAGAGGAATTTCTGCTTTTTTGCCTCTAAATAAGTGGAATTTCTGTCTTTTTCCCCCAAAACAAAGGGAATTTCTGTCTTTTTGGCCCCAAAATAAGGAAAATTTCTGACTTATTACCCTGAAATAAGTGAAATTTCTGCAATTTTGCCCCAAAATAAGTGAAATTTCTGCAATTTTGCCCCAAAATAAGGGAAATTTCTGGAATTTTGCCCCAAAATAAGTGGAATTTCTGAGTTTAGCCCCAAAATAAAAAGAATTTCTGTCTTTTTGCCCTAACATATCGGAAATTTCTGCCTTTTTGCCCCACAATTAGGGGAATTTCTGCAATTTTGCTCCAAAATACGGGGAATTTCTGCTTTTTAGCCTGAAAATAAGGGGAATGTATATCTTTTGCCACAAAAAAAAAGAAATTTCTTCATTTTTACTCCAAAATAAAATGAATTTCTGCTTTTTTGCCGCTAAAAAAGTGGAATTTCTGTCTTTTTCCCCCAAAACAAAGGGAATTTCTGTCTTTTTGCCCCAAAATAAAAAAAATTTCTGACTTATTACACTGAAATAAGTGAAATTTCTGCAATTTTGCCTCAAAATAAGGGAAATTTCTGCCTTTTTCCCCCAAATAAGGGAAATTTCTACCTTTTTACCTCAAAATAAGAGGAATTTCTGCATTTTTTCCCCACAATATGGGAGATTTGTGCCTTTTTGCCCCAAAAAAAGAAAAATTTCTGCAATTTTGTACCAAAATAGAAATTTCTGCCTTTTTGCACCAAAATAGGAAAATTTCTGAATTTTTTTCTGAAATAAGTGAAATTTCTGCAATTTTGCCCCAAAATAAGTGAAATTTCTGCAATTTTGCCCCAAAATAAGGTGAATTTCTGCCTTTTTGCCCCCAAATGAGGGGAATTTCAGACTTTTTACCACAAAATAAAGGGAATTTTTGCATTTTTGCCACAAAATATTAAGAATTTCTGCATTTTTGCCCCAAAATAAGAAAAATTTCTGCCTTTTTTCCCTGAAATAAGTGAAATTTCTGCAATTTTGCCCCAAAATAAGTGGAATTTCTGAGTTTTGCCCCAAAATAAGGAGAATTTCTGTCTTTTTGCCCCAAAATATAGAGAATTTCTACCTTATTTCCCCACAATTAGGGGAATTTCTTCAATTTTGCTCCAAAATACGAAGAATTTCTGCCTTTTTGCCCAACAATTAGAGGAATTTCTGCAATTTTGCTCCATAATACAGGGAATTTCTGCCTTTTTGCCTGAAAATAAGGGGAATGCATACCTTTTTGCCATAGAAAAGGGAAATTTCTTAATTTTTGCTTCAAAATAATGGGAATTTCTGCCTTTTTGCCTCTAAATAAGTGGAATTTCTGTCTTTTTTCCCAAAACAAAGAGAATTTCTGTCTTTTTGCCCCAAAATAAGGAAAATTTCTGACTTATTACTCTGAAATAAGTGAAATTTCTGCAATTTTGCCCCAAAATAAGGAAAATTTTTGCCTTTTTGCTCTGAAATATATGAAATTTCTGCAATTTTACCCCAAAATGAGGTGAATTTCGGCCTTTTTTTCCCAAAATAATGGGAATTTCTGCCTTTTTGCCCCAAAATAAGAAAAAACTTTTGCTTTTTTTCTCTGAAATAAGTGAAATTTCTGCAATTTTGCCATAAAATAAGGGAAATTTCTGCAATTTTTCCCCATAATAAGGGAAATTTCTACAATTTTGCCCCAAAATAAGGGGAATTTCTGTCTTTTTCCCCCAAAACAAAGGGAATTTCTGTCTTTTTTGCCCCAAAATAAGGGGAATTTCTTTCTTTTTGCCCCAAAATAAATGAAATTTCAGCCTTTTTACCTGAAAATAAGTGAAATTTCTGCAATTTTGCCCCAAATAAGAAAAATTTCTGCAATTTAGCTCCAAAATAAATTAAATTCCTGCAATTTTGCCCCCCCAAAAAAAGAAATTTCTGGAATTTTTCTCCAAAATAAGGGGAATTTCTGCCTTTTGCCCCAAAATTAGGGGAATTTCTGCAATTTTGCTCTAAAATACGGGGAATATCTGCTATTTTGCCTGAAAATAATGGGAATGCATACCTTTTTGCCATAAAAAGGTAAATTTCTTCATTTTTGCACCAAAATAAGGGGAATTTCTGCATTTTTGCCTCTAAATAAGTGGAATTTCTGTCCTTTTCCCCCAAAACAAAGGGAATTTCTTTCTTTTTTGCCCCAAAATAAGGGGAATTTCTTACTTATTACCCTGAAATAAGTGAAATTTCTGCAATTTTGCCCCAAAATAAAGAAAATTTCAGCAATTTTGCACCAATGTAAAGGAAATTTCTGCAATTTTGCCTCAATGTAAATGAATTTCTGACTGTTTGCTGCCAAAAAAAAGGAGATTTTCTGTCTTTTTGCCCCAAAATAAGGAGAATTTCTGCCTTTTTGCCCCAAAATTATGAGAATTTCTGCAATTTTGCTTCAAAATACGGGGAATTTCTGCTTTTTATCCCGAAAGTAAGGGGAATGTATACCTTTTGCCACAAAAAAGGGAAATTTCTTCATTTTTGCCCCAAAATAGGAGGAATTTCTGCCTTTTACCCTCAAAATAAGTAAAATTTCTGCTTTTTGACCCAAAAATAAATGGAATTTCTGTCTTTTTGCCTCAAAATAAAAGGAATTTTTGAATTATGCCCTGAAATAAGTGAAATTTCTTCAATTTTGCCCCAAAATAAAAGAAATTTCTGCCTTTTTGCCACAAAATAAGGGAAATTTCTGTCTTTTTGCATTAAAATAAAGGAAAATTTCTGCCTTTTTGCCCCCAAATAAAAGAAATTTCAGCCTTTTTCCTCAAAATAAAGGGAATTCCTGCATTTTTGCCACAAAATATTAAGAATTTCTTCATTTTTGCCCCAAAATAAAGAAAATTTCTGCCTTTTTTCTCTGAAATAAGTGAAATTTCTGCAATTTTGCCCCAAAATAAGGAAATTCTCTGCCTTTATGCCCTGAAATATGTGAAATTTCTTCAATTTTACCACAAAATAAGGTGAATTTCTGCATTTTTGCCCCAAAATAATGCCAATTTCTGCCTTTTTGCCCCAAATTAAGAAAAAAATTTTGCTTTTTTCTCTAAAATAAGTGAAATTTCTGCAATTTTGCCCTAAAATAAGATAAATTTCTGCAATTTTTCCCCATAATAAGGGAAATGTCTGCAATTTTGCCCTAAAATAAAGAGAATTTCATCCTTTTTGCCCGAAAATAAAGGAAATTTCAGCCTTTTTACCTGAAAATAAGAGAAATTTCTGCAATTTTGCCCCAAAATAAGGGGAATTTCTGACTGTTTGCTCCCGAAAAAAGAAGATTTTCTGTCTTTTTGCCCTAAAATAAGGAGAATTTCTGACTTTTTGCCTGAAAATTATGAGAATTTCTGCAATTTTGCTTAAAAAAACGGGGAATTTCTGCTTTTTATCCCAAAAGTAAGGGGAATGTATACCTTTTGCCACAAAAAAGGGAAATTTCTTCATTTTTGCCCCAAAATAATAGGAATTTCTGCCTTTTCCCCTCAAAATAAGTGAAATTTCTGCCTTTTGACCCAAAAATAAATGGAATTTCTGTCTTTTTGCCTGAAAATAAAAGGAATTTTTGTATTATGCCCTGAAATAAGTGAAATTTCTGCAATTTTGCCCCAAAATAAAAGAAATTTCTGCCTTTTTGAAACAAAATAAGGGGAATTTCTGTCTTTTTGCCCCAAAATAAGGGAAATTTCTGCCTTTTTGCCCCCAAATAAAAGAAATTTCAGCCTTTTTACCTCAAAATAAAAGGAATTCCTGCATTTTTGCCACCAAATATTAAGAATTTCTGCATTTTTGCCCCAAAATAAAAAAAATTTCTGCCTTTTTTCCCAGAAATAAGTGAAATTTCTGCAATTTTGCCCCAAAATAAGTGAAATTTCTGCAATTTTGCTCCAAAATAAGGGAAATTTCTGGTATTTTGCCCCAAAATAAGTGGAATTTCTGAGTTTTGCCCCAAAATAAGGAGAATTTCTGTCTTTTTGCCCCACTATATAGGGAATTTCTGCCCTTTTTCCCCACAATTAAAGGAATTTATGCAATTTTGCTCCAAAATACGGGGAATTTCTGCCTTTTTGCCCGAAAATAAGGGGAATGCATAACTTTTTGCCATAAAAAAGGGAAATTTCTTCATTTTTGCTCCAAAATAAGGGGAATTTCTGTCTTTTTTGCCTCTAAATAAGTTGAAATTCTGTCTTTTTTCCCCAAAACAAAGGGAATTTCTGACTTTTTTTGCCCCCAAATAATGGGAATTTCTGACTTATTACTCAGAAATAAGTGAAATTTCTGCAATTTTGCCCCAAAATAAGGTGAATTTCTGCCTTTTTGCCCCCAAATGAGGGGAATTTCAGACTTTTTACCACAAAATAAAGGGAATTTTTGCATTTTTGCCACAAAATATTAAGAATTTCTGCATTTTTGCCCCAAAATAAGAAAAATTTCTGCCTTTTTTCCCTGAAATAAGTGAAATTTCTGCAATTTTGCCCCAAAATAAGTGGAATTTCTGAGTTTTGCCCCAAAATAAGGAGAATTTCTGTCTTTTTGCCCCAAAATATAGAGAATTTCTACCTTATTTCCCCACAATTAGGGGAATTTCTTCAATTTTGCTCCAAAATACGAAGAATTTCTGCCGTTTTGCCCAACAATTAGAGGAATTTCTGCAATTTTGCTCCATAATACAGGGAATTTCTGCCTTTTTGCCTGAAAATAAGGGGAATGCATACCTTTTTGTCATAGAAAAGGGAAATTTCTTAATTTTTGCTTCAAAATAATGGGAATTTCTGCCTTTTTGCCTCTAAATAAGTGGAATTTCTGTCTTTTTTCCCAAAACAAAGAGAATTTCTGTCTTTTTGCCCCAAAATAAGGAAAATTTCTGACTTATTACTCTGAAATAAGTGAAATTTCTGCAATTTTGCCCCAAAATAAGGAAAATTTTTGCCTTTTTGCTCTGAAATATATGAAATTTCTGCAATTTTACCCCAAAATGAGGTGAATTTCGGCCTTTTTTTCCCAAAATAATGGGAATTTCTGCCTTTTTGCCCCAAAATAAGAAAAAACTTTTGCTTTTTTTCTCTGAAATAAGTGAAATTTCTGCAATTTTGCCATAAAATAAGGGAAATTTCTGCAATTTTTCCCCATAATAAGGGAAATTTCTACAATTTTGCCCCAAAATAAGGGGAATTTCTGTCTTTTTCCCCCAAAACAAAGGGAATTTCTGTCTTTTTTGCCCCAAAATAAGGGGAATTTCTTTCTTTTTGCCCCAAAATAAATGAAATTTCAGCCTTTTTACCTGAAAATAAGTGAAATTTCTGCAATTTTGCCCCAAATAAGAAAAATTTCTGCAATTTAGCTCCAAAATAAATTAAATTCCTGCAATTTTGCCCCCCCAAAAAAAGAAATTTCTGGAATTTTTCTCCAAAATAAGGGGAATTTCTGCCTTTTGCCCCAAAATTAGGGGAATTTCTGCAATTTTGCTCTAAAATACGGGGAATATCTGCTATTTTGCCTGAAAATAATGGGAATGCATACCTTTTTGCCATAAAAAGGTAAATTTCTTCATTTTTGCACCAAAATAAGGGGAATTTCTGCATTTTTGCCTCTAAATAAGTGGAATTTCTGTCCTTTTCCCCCAAAACAAAGGGAATTTCTTTCTTTTTTGCCCCAAAATAAGGGGAATTTCTTACTTATTACCCTGAAATAAGTGAAATTTCTGCAATTTTGCCCCAAAATAAAGAAAATTTCAGCAATTTTGCACCAATGTAAAGGAAATTTCTGCAATTTTGCCTCAATGTAAATGAATTTCTGACTGTTTGCTGCCAAAAAAAGGAGATTTTCTGTCTTTTTGCCCCAAAATAAGGAGAATTTCTGCCTTTTTGCCCCAAAATTATGAGAATTTCTGCAATTTTGCTTCAAAATACGGGGAATTTCTGCTTTTTATCCCGAAAGTAAGGGGAATGTATACCTTTTGCCACAAAAAAGGGAAATTTCTTCATTTTTGCCCCAAAATAGGAGGAATTTCTGCCTTTTACCCTCAAAATAAGTAAAATTTCTGCTTTTTGACCCAAAAATAAATGGAATTTCTGTCTTTTTGCCTCAAAATAAAAGGAATTTTTGAATTATGCCCTGAAATAAGTGAAATTTCTTCAATTTTGCCCCAAAATAAAAGAAATTTCTGCCTTTTTGCCACAAAATAAGGGAAATTTCTGTCTTTTTGCATTAAAATAAAGGAAAATTTCTGCCTTTTTGCCCCCAAATAAAAGAAATTTCAGCCTTTTTCCTCAAAATAAAGGGAATTCCTGCATTTTTGCCACAAAATATTAAGAATTTCTTCATTTTTGCCCCAAAATAAAGAAAATTTCTGCCTTTTTTCTCTGAAATAAGTGAAATTTCTGCAATTTTGCCCCAAAATAAGTGGAATTTCTGCAATTTTGCTCCAAAATAAGGGAAATTTCTGGCATTTTGCCCCAAAATAAGGAGAATTTCTGTCTTTTGCCCCACTGTATAGGGAATTTCTGCCCTTTTGCCCCACAATTAAAGGAATTTCTGCAATTTTGCTCTAAAATACGGGGAATTTCTGCCTTTTTGCCCGAAAATAAGGGGAATGCATAACTTTTTGCCATAAAAAAGAGAAATTTCTTCATTTTTGCTCCAAAATAAGGGAAATTTCTGCCTTTTTGCCTCTAAATATGTGGAATTTCTGTCTTTTTCCCCCACAACAAAGGGAATTTCTGTCTTTTTTGCCCCAAAATAAGGGGAATTTCTGACTTATTACCATGAAATAAGTGAAATTTCTGCAATTTTGCCCCAAAATAAAGGAAATTTCTGCAATTTTGCACCAATGTAAAGGAAATTACTGTAATTTTGCCCCAAAATAAGGGAATTTCTGCATTTTTGCCCCAAATTAAGAAAAATTTTTGCTTTTTTCTCTAAAATAAGTGAAATTTCTGCCTTTTTGCCCCACAATTAGGGGAATTTCTGCAATTTTGCTCCAAAATACGGGGAATTTCTGTCCTTTTGCTCGAAAATAAGGGGAATGCATATCTTTTTGCCATAAAAAAGGGAAATTTCATCATTTGAGCTCCAAAATAAGAGGAAATTTCTGCCTTTTTGCCTCTAAATAAGTGGAATTTCTGTCTTTTTCCCCCAAAACAAAGGGAATTTCTGTCTTTTTGCCCCAAAATAAGGGGAATTTCTGACTTATTACCCTGAAATAAGTGAAATTTCTGCAATTTTGCCCCCAAATAAGGAAATTCTCTGCCTTTATGCCCTGAAATATGTGAAATTTCTTCAATTTTACCACAAAATAAGGTGAATTTCTGCATTTTTGCCCCAAAATAATGCCAATTTCTGCCTTTTTGCCCCAAATTAAGAAAAAAATTTTGCTTTTTTCTCTAAAATAAGTGAAATTTCTGCAATTTTGCCCTAAAATAAGATAAATTTCTGCAATTTTTCCCCATAATAAGGGAAATGTCTGCAATTTTGCCCTAAAATAAAGAGAATTTCATCCTTTTTGCCCGAAAATAAAGGAAATTTCAGCCTTTTTACCTGAAAATAAGAGAAATTTCTGCAATTTTGCCCCAAAATAAGGGGAATTTCTGACTGTTTGCTCCCGAAAAAAGAAGATTTTCTGTCTTTTTGCCCTAAAATAAGGAGAATTTCTGACTTTTTGCCTGAAAATTATAAGAATTTCTGCAATTTTGCTTAAAAAAACGGGGAATTTCTGCTTTTTATCCCAAAAGTAAGGGGAATGTATACCTTTTGCCACAAAAAAGGGAAATTTCTTCATTTTTGCCCCAAAATAATAGGAATTTCTGCCTTTTCCCCACAAAATAAGTGAAATTTCTGCCTTTTGACCCAAAAATAAATGGAATTTCTGTCTTTTTGCCTCAAAATAAAAGGAATTTTTGTATTATGCCCTGAAATAAGTGAAATTTCTGCAATTTTGCCCCAAAATAAAAGAAATTTCTGCCTTTTTGAAACAAAATAAGGGGAATTTCTGTCTTTTTGCCCCAAAATAAGGGAAATTTCTGCCTTTTTGCCCCCAAATAAAAGAAATTTCAGCCTTTTTACCTCAAAATAAAAGGAATTCCTGCATTTTTGCCACCAAATATTAAGAATTTCTGCATTTTTGCCCCAAAATAAAAAAAATGTCTGCCTTTTTTCCCAGAAATAAGTGAAATTTCTGCAATTTTGCCCCAAAATAAGTGAAATTTCTGCAATTTTGCTCCAAAATAAGGGAAATTTCTGGTATTTTGCCCCAAAATAAGTGGAATTTCTGAGTTTTGCCCCAAAATAAGGAGATTTTCTGTCTTTTTGCCCCACTATATAGGGAATTTCTGCCCTTTTGCCCCACAATTAAAGGAATTTCTGCAATTTTGCTCCAAAATACGGGGAATTTCTGCCTTTTTGCCCGAAAATAAGGGGAATGCATAACTTTTTGCCATAAAAAAGGGAAATTTCTTCATTTTTGCTCCAAAATAAGGGGAATTTCTGCCTTTTTGCCTCTAAATAAGTGGAATTTCTGCAATTTTCCCCCAAAATACAGGGAATTTCTGTTATTTTTGCCCCAAAATAAGGGGAATTTCTGACTTGTTACCCTGAAATAAGTGAAATTTCTGCAATTTTGCCCCAAAATAAAGGAAATTTCTGCAATTTTGCACCAATGTAAAGGAAATTACTGTAATTTTGCCCCAAAATAAGGGGAATTTCTGCCTTTTTGCCCGAAAATTATGAGAATTTCTGCAATTTTGCTTCAAAATACGGGGAATTTCTGCTTTTTATCCCGAAAGTAAGGGGAATGTATACCTTTTGCCACAAAAAAGGGAAATTTCTTCATTTTTGCCCCAGAATAAGAGGAATTTCTGCCTTTTAACATAAAAATAAGTGAAAATTCTTCCTTTTTACCAAAAAATAAATGGAATTTCTGTCTTTTTGACCCAAAATAACAGGAATTTTTGAGTTATGCCCTGAAATAAGTGATATTTCTGCAATTATGCCCCAAAATAAAAGAAATTTCTGCCTTTTTGCCACAAAATAAGGGGAATTTCAGTCTTTTTGCCCCAAAATAAGGGAAATTTATGCCTTTTTGCCCTCAAATAAGGGGAATTTCAGGCTTTTTACCTCAAAATAAGGGGAATATCTGCATTTTTGCCACAAAATAATAAGAATTTCTGCATTTTTCCCCAAAATAAGGAAAATTTCGGCCTTTTTTCTTTGAAATAAGTGAAATTTCTGCAATTTTGCCCCAAAATAAGGGAAATTTCTGCAATTTTGCCCCAAAATAAGGGAAATTTCTGGAATTTTGCACCAAAATAAGTGGAATTTCTGAGTTTTGCCCCAAAATAAAAAGAATTTCTCTCTTTTTGCCCCAACATATTGGGAATTTCTGCCTTTTTGCCCCACAATTTGGGGAATTTCTGCAATTTTGCTCAAAAATACGGGGAATTTCTGCCTTTTTGCCTGAAAATAATGGGAATGCATACCTTTTTGCCATAAAAAGGGAAATTTCTTCATTTTTACTCCAAAATAAGGGGAATTTCTTCCTTTTTGCCTCTAAATAAGTGAATTTCTGTCTTTTTCCCCCAAAACAATGGGAATTTCTGTCTTTTTTCCCCAAAATAAGGGGAATTTCTGACTTGTTACCCTGAAATAGGTGAAATTTCTGCAATTTTTCCTCAAAATAAGGGAAATTTCTGCAATTATGCCCCAATGTAAAGGAAATTTTTGCAATTTTGCCCCAAAATAAGGGGAATTTCTGACTGTTTGCTCCCGAAAAAAGATTTTATGTCTTTTTGCCCCAAAATAAGGAGAATTTCTGCCTTTTTGCCCGAAAATTATGAGAATTTCTGCAATTTTGCTTAAAAATACGGGGAATTTCTGCTTTTTATCCCAAAAGTAAGGGAATGTATACCTTTTGCCACAAAAAAGGGAAATTTCTTCATTTTTGCCCCAAAATAAGAGGAATTTCTGCCTTTTTCCCTCAAAATAAGTGAAATTTCTGCCTTTTGACCCAAAAATAAACGGAATTTCTGTCTTTTTGCCTCAAAATAAAAGGAATTTTTGAATTATGCCCCGAAACAAGTGAAATTTCTGCAATTTTGCCCCAAAATAAAAGAAATTTCTGTCTTTTTGAAACAAAATAAGGGGAATTTCTGTCTTTTTGCCCCAAAGAAGGGAAATTTCTGCCTTTTTGCCCCCAAATAAAAGAAATTTCAGCCTTTTTACCTCAAAATAAAGGGAATTCCTGCATTTTTGCCACCAAATATTAAGAATTTCTGCATTTTTGCCCCCAAATAAGGAAAATTTCTGCCTTTTTTCCCAGAAATAAGTGAAATTTCTGCAATTTTGCCCCAAAATAAGTGAAATTTCTGCAATTGTGCTCCAAAATAAGGGAAATTTCTGGTATTTTGCCCCAAAATAAGTGGAATTTCTGAGTTTTTCCCCAAAATAAGGAGAATTTCTGTCTTTTTGCCCCACTATATAGGGAATTTCTGCCCTTTTGCCCCACAATTAAAGGAATTTCTGTAATTTTGCTCAAAAATACGGGGAATTTCTGCCTTTTTGCCCGAAAATAAGAAAAATTTTAGCTTTTTTTCTCTTTAATAAGTGAAATTTCTGCAATTTTGCCCTAAAATAAGATAATTTTCTGCATTTTTTCCCCATAATAAGGGAAATATCTGCAATTTTGCCCCAAAATAAAGAGAATTTCATCCTTTTTGCCCCAAAATAAAGGAAATTTCAGCCTTTTTACCTGAAAATAAGTGAAATTTCTGCAATTTTACCCCAAATAAGGGAAATTTCTGCAATTTTGCCCCAATATAATGTAAATTCCTGCAATTTTGCCCCAATATAATGTAAATTCCTGCAATTTTGCCTTCCAAAAAAAGGAAATTTCTAGAATTTTGCCCAAAATAAAAGGATTTTCTGATTTTTGCCCCAAAATAAAGGGAATTTCTGCCTTTTGCCCCAAAATTAGGGGAATTTCTGCAATTTTGCTCCAAAATACGGGGAATTTCTGCCTTTTTGCCTGAAAATAATGGGAATGCATACCTTTTTGCCATAAAAAGGGATATTTCTTCATTTTTGCTACAAAATAAGGGGAATTTCTGCCTTTTTGCCTCTAAATAAGTGGAATTTCTGTCTTTTTCCTCCAAAAAAAGACAATTTCTGTCTTTTTTGCCCCAAAAAAGGGGAATTTCTGACTTATTACCCTGAAATAAGAAAAATTTCTGCAATTTTGTCCCAAAATAAGGGAAATTTCTGCTTTTTTGCCCCCAAATAAGGGGAATTTCAGCATTTTAACTCAAAATAAGGGGAATTTCTGCATTTTTGCCACTAAATTTACAGAATTTCTGCCTTTTTGCCCCTTAATAAAGAAAATTTATACAATTTTGCCCCAAAATAAGAGGAATTTCTCCTTTTTTGCCCCAAAATAAAGGAAATTTCAGCCTTTTTACCTGAAGATAAGTGAAATTACTGCAATTTTGCCACAAATAAGGGAAATTTCTGCAATTTTGCCCCAAAATAAGGTAAATTTCTGAAATATTGCCCCAAAATAAAGAAAATTTCTGGAATTTTGCCCCAAAATAAGGGGAATTTCTGATTTTTACCCCAATATAAAGGGAATTTCTGCCTTTTGCCCCAAAATTAGGGGAATTTCTGCAATTTTGCTCCAAAATACAGGGAATTTCTTCCTGTTTGCCCGAAAATAAGGGGAATGCATACCTTTTTGCCATAAAAAAGTGAAATTTCTTCATTTTTGCTCCAAAATACGGGGAATTTCTGCCTTTTTGCCTGAAAATAATGGGAATGCATACCTTTTTGCCATAAAAAGGGAAATTTCTTCATTTTTGCTACAAAATAATGGGAATTTCTGCCTTTTTGCCTCTAAATAAGTGGAACTTCTGTCTTTTTCCCCCCAAAAAAAAGAATTTCTGTCTTTTTTGCACCAAAATAAGGGGAATTTCTGACTTATTACCCTGAAATAAGTAAAATTTATACAATTTTGTCCCAAAATAAGGGAAATTTCTGCTTTTTTGCCCCCAAATAAGGGGAATTTCAGCCTTTTTACTTCAAAATAAGGGGAATTTCTGCATTTTTTGCCACAAAATTTACAGAATTTCTGTCTTTTTGCCCCATAATAAAGAAAATTTATACAATTTTGCCCCAAAATAAGAGGTATTTCTCCTTTTTTGCCCCAAAATAAAGGAAATTTCAGCCTTTTTACCTGAAGATAAGTGAAATTACTGCAATTTTGCCCCAAATAAGGGAAATTTCTGCAATTTTGCCCCAAAATAAGGTAAATTTCTGCAATATTGCCCCAAAATAAAAGAAATTTCTGGAATTTTGCCCCAAAATAAGGGGAATTTCTGATTTTTACCCCATAATAAAGGGAATTTCTGCCTTTTGCCCCAAAATTAGGGGAATTTCTGCAATTTTGCTCCAAAATACAGGGAATTTCTGCCTGTTTGCCCGAAAATAAGGGGAATGCATACCTTTTTGCCATAAAAAAGTGAAATTTCTTCATTTTTGCCCCAAAATAAGGGGAATTTCTGTCTTTTTTGCCTCTAAATAAGTTGAATTTCTGTCTTTTTTCCCCAAAACAAAGGGAATTTCTGACTTTTTTGCCCCCAAATAATGGGAATTTCTGACTTATTACTCAGAAATAAGTGAAATTTCTGCAATTTTGCCCCAAAATAAGGTGAATTTCTGCCTTTTTGCCCCCAAATGAGGGGAATTTCAGACTTTTTACCACAAAATAAAAGGAATTTTTGCATTTTTGCCACAAAATATTAAAAATTTCTGCATTTTTGCCCCAAAATAAGAAAAATTTCTGCCTTTTTTCCCTTAAATATGTGAAATTTCTGCAATTTTGACCCAAAATATGTGGAATTTCTGAGTTTTGCCCCAAAATAAGGAGAATTTCTGTCTTTTTGCCCCAAAATATAAAGAATTTCTACCTTATTTCCCCACAATTAGGGGAATTTCTTCAATTTTGCTCCAAAATACGAAGAATTTCTGCATTTTTGCCCAACAATTAGGAGAATATCTGCAATTTTGCTCCAAAATACAGGGAATTTCTGCCTTTTTGCCTGAAAATAATGGGAATGCATACCTTTTTGCCATAGAAAAGGGAAATTTCTTCATTTTTGCTCCAAAATAAGGGGAATTTCTGCCTTTTTGCCTCTAAATAAGTGGAATTTCTGTCTTTTTTTCCCAAAACAAAAAGAATTTCTGTCTTTTTGCCCCAAAATAAGGAAAATTTCTGACTTATTACTCTGAAATAAGTAAAATTTCGGCAATTTTGCCCCAACATAAGGAAAATTTTTGCCTTTTTGCTCTGAAATATATGAAATTTCTGCAATTTTACCCCAAAATGAGGTGAATTTCGGCATTTTTTTTCCCAAAATAATGGGAATTTCTGCCTTTTTGCCCCAAAATAAGAAAAAACTTTTGCTTTTTTTCTCTGAAATAAGTGAAATTTCTGAAATTTTGCCTTAAAATAAGGGAAATTTCTGCAATTTTTCCCCATAATAAGGGAAATTTCTACAATTTTGCCCCAAAATAAGGGGAATTTCTGTCTTTTTTCCCCCAAAACAAAGGGAATTTCTGTCTTTTTTGCCCCAAAATAAGGGGAATTTCTTTCTTTTTGCCCCAAAATAAATGAAATTTCAGCCTTTTAACCTGAAAATAAGTGAAATTTCTGCAATTTTGCCCCAAATAAGAAAAATTTCTGCAATTTAGCTCCAAAATAAATTAAATTCCTGCAATTTTGCCCCCCCAAAAAAAGAAATTTCTGGAATTTTTCTCCAAAATAAGGGGAATTTCTGCCTTTTGCCCCAAAATTAGGGGAATTTCTGCAATTTTGCATCAAAATACGGGGAATTTCTGCTATTTTCCCTTAAAATAATGGGAATGCATACCTTTTTGCCATAAAAAGGTAAATTTCTTCATTTTTGCACCAAAATAAGGGGAATTTCTGCATTTTTGCCTCTAAATAAGTGGAATTTCTGTCCTTTTCCCCCAAAACAAAGGGAATTTCTTTCTTTTTTGCCCCAAAATAAGGGGAATTTCTTACTTATTACCCTGAAATAAGTGAAATTTCTGCAATTTTGCCCCAAAATAGAGAAAATTTCAGCAATTTTGCACCAATGTAAAAGAAATTTCTGCAATTTTGCCTCAATGTAAATGAATTTCTGACTGTTTCCTGCCAAAAAAAAGAGATTTTCTGTCTTTTTGCCCCAAAATACGGAGAATTTCTGCCTTTTTGCCCCAAAATTATGAGAATTTCTGCAATTTTGCTTCAAAATACGGGGAATTTTTGCTTTTTATCCCGAAAGTAAGGGGAATGTATACCTTTTGCCACAAAAAAGGGAAATTTCTTCATTTTTGCCCCAAAATAAGAGGAATTTCTGCCTTTTACCCTCAAAATAAGTAAAATTTCTGCCTTTTGACCCAAAAATAAATGGAATTTCTGTCTTTTTGCCTCAAAATAAAAGGAATTTTTGAAATATGCCCTGAAATAAGTGAAATTTCTGCAATTTTGCCCAAAAATAAAAGAAATTTCTGCCTTTTTGCCACAAAATAAGGGAAATTTCTGTTTTGTTGCCCCAAAATAAAGGAAATTTTTGCCTTTTTGCCCCCAAATAAAAGAAATTTCAGCCTTTTTACCTCAAAATAAAGGGAATTCCTGCATTTTTGCCACAAAATATTAAGAATTTCTGCATTTTTGCCCCAAAATAAAGAAAATTTCTGCCTTTTTTCTCTGAAATAAGTGAAATTTCTGCAATTTTGCCCCAAAATAAGTGGAATTTCTGCAATTTTGCTCCAAAATAAGGGAAATTTCTGGCATTTGGCCCAAAATAAGGAGAATTTCTGTCTTTTTCCCCACTATATAGGGAGTTTCTGCCCTTTTGCCTCACAATTAAAGGGATTTCTGTAATTTTGCTCTAAAATACGGGGAATTTCTGCCTTTTTGCCCGAAAATAAGGGGAATGCATAACTTTTTGCAATAAAAAAGAGAAATTTCTTCATTTTTGCTTCAAAATAAGGGGAATTTCTGCCTTTTTGCCTCTAAATATGTGGAATTTCTGTCTTTTTCCCCCAAAACAAAGGGAATTTCTGTCTTTTTTGCCCCAAAATAAGGGGAATTTCTGACATATTACCCTGAAATAAGTGAAATTTCTGCGATTTTGCCCCAAAATAAGGGAAATTTCTACAATTTTGCCCCAATGTAAAGAAAATTTCTGCATTTTTGCCCCAAAATAAGGAAAATTTCTGCATTTTTTTCCCAGAAAGAAGTGAAATTTCTGCAATTTTGCCCCGAAATAAGTGAAATTTCTGCAATTTTGCTCCAAAATAAGGGAAATTTCTGGAATTTTGCCCCAAAATAAGTGGAATTTCTGAGTTTTGCCCCAAAATAAGGAGAATTTCTGTCTTTTTGCCCCACTATATAGGGAATTTCTGCCCTTTTGCCCCACAATTAAAGGAATTTCTGCAATTTTGCTCCAAAATACGGGGAATTTCTGCCTTTTTCCCGAAAATAAGTGGAATGCATAACTTTTTGCATTAAAAATGGAAATTTCTTCATTTTTGCTCCAAAATAAGGAGAATTTCTGCCTTTTTGCCTCTAAATAAGTGGAATTTCTCCAATTTTCCCCCAAAATACAGGGAATTTCTGTTATTTTTGCCCCAAAATAAGGGGAATTTCTGACTTATTACCCTGAAATAAGTGAAATTTCTGCAATTTTGCCCCAAAATAAAGGAAATTTCTGCAATTTTGCACCAATGTAAAGGAAATTACTGTAATTTTGCCCCAAAATATGGGAATTTCTGCATTTTTGCCCCAAATTAAGAAAAATTTTTGCTTTTTTCTCTAAAATAAGTGAAATTTCTGCCTTTTTGCCCCACAATTAGGGGAATTTCTGCAATTTTGCTCCAAAATACGGGGAATTTCTGTCTTTTTGCTCGAAAATAAGGGGAATGCATAACTTTTTGCCATAAAAAAGGGAAATTTCATCATTTGAGCTCCAAAATAAGAGGAAATTTCTGCCTTTTTGCCTCTAAATAAGTGGAATTTCTGTCTTTTTCCCTCAAAACAAAGGGAATTCCTGTCTTTTTGTTCCAAAATAAGGGGAATTTCTGACTTATTACCCTGAAATAAGTAAAATTTCTGCAATTTTGCCCCTAAATAAGGGAATTCTCTGCCTTTATGCCCTGAAATATGTGAAATTTCTTCAATTTTACCCCAAAATAAGGTGAATTTCTGCTTTTTTGCCCCAAAATAATGTGAATTTCTGCCTTTTTGCCCCAAATTAAGAAAAATTTTTGCTTTTTTCTCTAAAATAAGTGAAATTTCTGCAATTTTGCCCTAAAATAAGATAAATTTCTGCAATTTTTCCCCATAATAAGGGAAATGTCTGCAATTTTGCCCTAAAATAAAGAGAATTTCATCCTTTTGCCCCAAAATAAAGGAAATTTCAGCCTTTTTACCTGAAAATAAGTGAAATTTCTGCAATTTTGCCCCAAATAAGGGAAATTTCTGCAATTTTGCCCCAATATAATGTAAATTCCTGCAATTTTGCCTTCCAAAAAGAAGAAATTTCTAGAATTTGTCCCCAAAATAAGGGGAATTTCTGATTTTTGCCCCAAAATAAAGGGAATTTCTGCCTTTTGCTCTAAAATACGGGGAATTTCTGCCTTTTTGCCTGAAAATAATGGGAATGCATACCTTCTTGCCCTAAAAAGAGAAATTTCTTCATTTTTGCTACAAAATAAGGGGAATTTCTGCATTTTTGCCTCTAAATAAGTGGAATTCCTGTATTTTTCCCCCAAAACAAAGGGAATTTCTGTATTTTTGCCCCAAAATAAGGGGAATTTCTGACTTATTACCCTGAAATAAGTGAAATTTCTGCGATTTTGCCCCAAAATAAGGGAAATTTCTGCAATTTTGCCCCAATGTAAAGGAAATTTCTGCAATTTTGCCCCAAAATAAGGGGAATTTCTGACTGTTTCCTCCCGAAAAAAGAAGATTTTCTGTCTTTTTGCCCCAAAATAAGGAGAATTTCTGCCTTATTGCCCAAAAATTATGAGAATCTCTGCAATTTTGCTTCAAAATACGGGGAATTTCTGCTTTTTATCCCAAAAGTAAGTGGAATGTATACCTTTTGCCACAAAAAAGGGAAATTTCTTCATTTTTGCCCCAAAATAAGAGGAATTTCTGCCTTTTTCCCTCAAAATAAGAAAAATTTCGGCCTTTTGACCCAAAAATAAACGGAATTTCTGTCTTTTTGCCTCAAAATAAAAGGAATTTTTGAATTATGCCCTGAAATATGTGAAATTTCTAAAATTTTGCCCCAAAATAAAAGAAATTTCTGCCTTTTTGCCACAAAATAAGAGGAATTTCTGTCTTTTTGCCTCACAATAAGGGAAATTTCTGCCTTTTTGCCCCCAAATAAAAGAAATTTCAGGCTTTTTACCTCAAAATAAAGGGAATTCCTGCATTTTTGCCACAAAATATTAAGAATTTCTGCATTTTTGCCCCAAAATAAGGAAAATTTCTGCCTTTTACCCTGAAATAAGTGAAATTTCTGCATTTTGCCACACAATAAGTGAAATTTCTGCAATTTTGCTCCAAAATAAAGGAAATTTCTGGAATTTTGCCCCAAAATAAGTGGAATTTCTGAGTTTTGCCCCAAAATAAGGAGAATTTCTGTCTTTTTGCCCCACTATATAGGGAATTTCTGCCCTTTCGCCCCACAATTAAAGGAATTTCTGCATTTTTGCTCCAAAATACGGGGAATTTCTGCCTTTTTGCCCGAAAATAAGGGGAATGCATAACTTTTGGCCATAAAAAAGGTAAATTTATTCATTTTTGCTCCAAAATAAGGGGAATTTCTGCCTTTTTGCCTCTAAATAAGTGGAATTTCTGCAATTTTCCCCCCAAAAAAGAGAATTTCTGTTATTTTTGCCCCAAAATAAGGGGAATTTCTGACTTATTACCCTGAAATAAGTGAAATTTCTTCAATTTTGCCCCAAAATAAAGGAAATTTCTTCAATTTTGCACCAATGTAAAGGAAATTACTTCAACTTTGCCCTAAAATAAGGGGAATTTCTGACTGTTTTCTGCCGAAAAAAGGAGATTTTCTGTCTTTTTGCCCCAAAAGAAGAGAAATTTCTGCCTTTTTGCCCTGAAATATGTGAAATTTCTGCAATTTTACCCCAAAATAAGGTGAATTTCTACCTTTTTGCCCCAAAATAATGGGAATTTCTGCCTTTTTGCCCCAAAATAAGAAATATTTTTGCTTTATTTCTCTGAAATAAGTGAAATTTCTGCAATTTTGCCCTAAAATAAGGGAAATTTCTGCAATTTTTTCCCATAATAAAAGAAAATTTCTGCAATTTTGCCCCAAAAATAAGGGGAATTTTTCCCTTTTTGCCCCAAAATAAAGGAAATTTCAGCCTTTTTACCTGAAAATAAGTGAAATTTTTGCAATTTTGCCCCAAATAAAGTAAATTTCTGCAATTTTGCCGCAAAATAAGGTAAATTCCTGCAATTTTGCCCCAAAATAAAGGAAATTTCTTGAATTTTGCCCCAAAATAAGGGGAATTTTTGATTTTTGCCCCAAAATAAAGGGAATTTCTGACTTTTGCCCCAAAATTAGGGGAATTTCTGCAATTTTGCTTCAAAATACGGAAAATTTCTTGCTTTTTGTCCGAAAAGTATGAGAATTTCTGCAATTTTGTTTCAAAATACGGGGAATTTTTGCTTCTTATTCCGAAAGTAAAGGGAATGTATACCTTTTTCCACAAAAAAGGGAAATTTCTTCATTTTTGCCCCAGAATAAGAGGAATTTCTGCCTTTTTACCTAAAAATAAGTGAAATTTCTTCCTTTTTACCAAAAAATAAATGGAATTTCGGTCTTTTTGCCCCAAAATAAAAGAATTTTTTGAATTATGCCCTGAAATAAGTGATATTTCTGCAATTTTGCCCCAAAATAAAAGAAATTTCTGCCTTTTTTCCACAAAAAAAGGGGAATTTCTGTCTTTTTGCCCCAAAATAAGGGAAATTTATGCCTTTTTGCCATCAAATAAGGGGAATTTCAGCCTTTTTACCTCAAAATAAGGGGAATTTCTGCATTTTTGCCACAAAATATTAAGAATTTCTGCTTTTTTTGCCCCAAAATAAGGAAAATTTCTGCCTTTTGCCCTGAAATAAGTGAAATTTCTGCATTTTGCCACAAAATAAGTGAAATTTCTGCAATTTTGCTCCAAAATGAAGGAAATTTCTGGAATTTTGCCCCAAAATAAGTGGAATTTCTGAGTTTTGCCCCAAAATAAGAAGAATTTCTGTCTTTTTGCCCCACTATATAGGGAATTTCTGCCCTTTCGCCCCAATATTAAAGGAATTTCTGCATTTTTGCTCCAAAATACGGGGAATTTCTGCCTTTTTGCCCGAAAATAAGGGGAATGCATAACTTTTGGCCATAAAAAATGTAAATTTATTCATTTTTGCTCCAAAATAAGGGGAATTTCTGCCTTTTGCCTCTAAATAAGTGGAATTTCTGCAATTTTCCCCCCAAAAAAGAAAATTTCTGTTATTTGTGCCCCAAAATAAGGGAAATTTCTGACTTATTACCCTGAAATAAGTGAAATTTCTTCAATTTTGCCCCAAAATAAAGGAAATTTCTTCAATTTTGCACCAATGTAAAGGAAATTACTTCAACTTTGCCCTAAAATAAGGGGAATTTCTGACTGTTTTCTGCCGAAAAAAGGAGATTTTCTGTCTTTTTGACCCAAAAGAAGGGAAATTTCTGCCTTTTTGCCCTGAAATATGTGAAATTTCTGCAATTTTACCCCAAAATAAGGTGAATTTCTACCTTTTTGCCCCAAAATAATGGGAATTTCTGCCTTTTTGCCCCAAAATAAGAAATATTTTTGCTTTATTTCTCTGAAATAAGTGAAATTTCTGCAATTTTGCCCTAAAATAAGGGAAATTTCTGCAATTTTTTCCCATAATAAAAGAAAATTTCTGCAATTTTGCCCCAAAAATAAGGGGAATTTTTCCCTTTTTGCCCCAAAATAAAGGAAATTTCAGCCTTTTTACCTGAAAATAAGTGAAATTTTTGCAATTTTGCCCCAAATAAAGTAAATTTCTGCAATTTTGCCGCAAAATAAGGTAAATTCCTGCAATTTTGCCCCAAAAAAAGGAAATTTCTTGAATTTTGCCCCAAAATAAGGGGAATTTTTGATTTTTGCCCCAAAATAAAGGGAATTTCTGACTTTTGCCCCAAAATTAGGGGAATTTCTGCAATTTTGCTTCAAAATACGGAAAATTTCTTGCTTTTTGTCCGAAAAGTATGAGAATTTCTGCAATTTTGTTTCAAAATACGGGGAATTTTTGCTTCTTATTCCGAAAGTAAAGGGAATGTATACCTTTTTCCACAAAAAAGGGAAATTTCTTCATTTTTGCCCCAGAATAAGAGGAATTTCTGCCTTTTTACCTAAAAATAAGTGAAATTTCTTCCTTTTTACCCAAAAATAAATGGAATTTCGGTCTTTTTGCCCCAAAATAAAAGAATTTTTTGAATTATGCCCTGAAATAAGTGATATTTCTGCAATTTTGCCCCAAAATAAAAGAAATTTCTGCCTTTTTTCCACAAAAAAGGGGAATTTCTGTCTTTTTGCCCCAAAATAAGGGAAATTTATGCCTTTTTGCCTTCAAATAAGGGGAATTTCAGCCTTTTTACCTCAAAATAAGGGGAATTTCTGCATTTTTGCCACAAAATATTAAGAATTTCTGCTTTTTTGCCCCAAAATAAGGAAAATTTCTGCCTTTTACCCTGAAATAAGTGAAATTTCTGCATTTTGCCACACAATAAGTGAAATTTCTGCAATTTTGCTCCAAAATAAAGGAAATTTCTGGAATTTTGCCCCAAAATAAGTGGAATTTCTGAGTTTTGCCCCAAAATAAGGAGAATTTCTGTCTTTTTGCCCCACTATATAGGGAATTTCTGCCCTTTCGCCCCACAATTAAAGGAATTTCTGCATTTTTGCTCCAAAATACGGGGAATTTCTGCCTTTTTGCCCGAAAATAAGGGGAATGCATAACTTTTGGCCATAAAAAAGGTAAATTTATTCATTTTTGCTCCAAAATAAGGGGAATTTCTGCCTTTTTGCCTCTAAATAAGTGGAATTTCTGCAATTTTCCCCCCAAAAAAGAGAATTTCTGTTATTTTTGCCCCAAAATAAGGGGAATTTCTGACTTATTACCCTGAAATAAGTGAAATTTCTTCAATTTTGCCCCAAAATAAAGGAAATTTCTTCAATTTTGCACCAATGTAAAGGAAATTACTTCAACTTTGCCCTAAAATAAGGGGAATTTCTGACTGTTTTCTGCCGAAAAAAGGAGATTTTCTGTCTTTTTGACCCAAAAGAAGGGAAATTTCTGCCTTTTTGCCCTGAAATATGTGAAATTTCTGCAATTTTACCCCAAAATAAGGTGAATTTCTACCTTTTTGCCCCAAAATAATGGGAATTTCTGCCTTTTTGCCCCAAAATAAGAAATATTTTTGCTTTATTTCTCTGAAATAAGTGAAATTTCTGCAATTTTGCCCTAAAATAAGGGAAATTTCTGCAATTTTTTCCCATAATAAAAGAAAATTTCTGCAATTTTGCCCCAAAAATAAGGGGAATTTTTCCCTTTTTGCCCCAAAATAAAGGAAATTTCAGCCTTTTTACCTGAAAATAAGTGAAATTTTTGCAATTTTGCCCCAAATAAAGTAAATTTCTGCAATTTTGCCGCAAAATAAGGTAAATTCCTGCAATTTTGCCCCAAAAAAAAGGAAATTTCTTGAATTTTGCCCCAAAATAAGGGGAATTTTTGATTTTTGCCCCAAAATAAAGGGAATTTCTGACTTTTGCCCCAAAATTAGGGGAATTTCTGCAATTTTGCTTCAAAATACGGAAAATTTCTTGCTTTTTGTCCGAAAAGTATGAGAATTTCTGCAATTTTGTTTCAAAATACGGGGAATTTTTGCTTCTTATTCTGAAAGTAAAGGGAATGTATACCTTTTTCCACAAAAAAGGGAAATTTCTTCATTTTTGCCCCAGAATAAGAGGAATTTCTGCCTTTTTACCTAAAAATAAGTGAAATTTCTTCCTTTTTACCCAAAAATAAATGGAATTTCGGTCTTTTTGCCCCAAAATAAAAGAATTTTTTGAATTATGCCCTGAAATAAGTGATATTTCTGCAATTTTGCCCCAAAATAAAAGAAATTTCTGCCTTTTTTCCACAAAAAAAGGGGAATTTCTGTCTTTTTGCCCCAAAATAAGGGAAATTTATGCCTTTTTGCCTTCAAATAAGGGGAATTTCAGCCTTTTTACCTCAAAATGAGGGGAATTTCTGCATTTTTGCCACAAAATATTAAGAATTTCTGCTTTTTTGCCCCAAAATAAGGAAAATTTCTGCCTTTTACCCTGAAATAAGTGAAATTTCTGCATTTTGCCACACAATAAGTGAAATTTCTGCAATTTTGCTCCAAAATAAAGGAAATTTCTGGAATTTTGCCCCAAAATAAGTGGAATTTCTGAGTTTTGCCCCAAAATAAGGAGAATTTCTGTCTTTTTGCCCCACTATATAGGGAATTTCTGCCCTTTCGCCCCACAATTAAAGGAATTTCTGCATTTTTGCTCCAAAATACGGGGAATTTCTGCCTTTTTGCCTGAAAATAAGGGGAATGCATAACTTTTGGCCATAAAAAAGGTAAATTTATTCATTTTTGCTCCAAAATAAGGGGAATTTCTGCCTTTTTGCCTCTAAATAAGTGGAATTTCTGCAATTTTCCCCCCAAAAAAGAGAATTTCTGTTATTTTTGCCCCAAAATAAAGGGAATTTCTGACTTATTACCCTGAAATAAGTGAAATTTCTTCAATTTTGCCCCAAAATAAAGGAAATTTCTTCAATTTTGCACCAATGTAAAGGAAATTACTTCAACTTTGCCCTAAAATAAGGGGAATTTCTGACTGTTTTCTGCCGAAAAAAGGAGATTTTCTGTTTTTTTGACCCAAAAGAAGGGAAATTTCTGCCTTTTTGCCCTGAAATATGTGAAATTTCTGCAATTTTACCCCAAAATAAGGTGAATTTCTACCTTTTTGCCCCAAAATAATGGGAATTTCTGCCTTTTTGCCCCAAAATAAGAAATATTTTTGCTTTATTTCTCTGAAATAAGTGAAATTTCTGCAATTTTGCCCTAAAATAAGGGAAATTTCTGCAATTTTTTCCCATAATAAAAGAAAATTTCTGCAATTTTGCCCCAAAAATAAGGGGAATTTTTCCCTTTTTGCCCCAAAATAAAGGAAATTTCAGCCTTTTTACCTGAAAATAAGTGAAATTTTTGCAATTTTGCCCCAAATAAAGGAAATTTCTGCAATTTTGCCGCAAAATAAGGTAAATTCCTGCAATTTTGCCCCAAAATAAAGGAAATTTTTTGAATTTTGCCACAAAATAAGGGGAATTTTTGATTTTTGCCCCAAAATAAAGGGAATTTCTGACTTTTGCCCCAAAATTAGGGGAATTTCTGCAATTTTGCTTCAAAATACGGAAAATTTCTTGCTTTTTGTCCGAAAAGTATGAGAATTTCTGCAATTTTGTTTCAAAATACGGGGAATTTTTGCTTCTTATTCCGAAAGTAAAGGGAATGTATACCTTTTTCCACAAAAAAGGGAAATTTCTTCATTTTTGCCCCAGAATAAGAGGAATTTCTGCCTTTTTACCTAAAAATAAGTGAAATTTCTTCCTTTTTACCCAAAAATAAATGGAATTTCGGTCTTTTTGCCCCAAAATAAAAGAATTTTTTGAATTATGCCCTGAAATAAGTGATATTTCTGCAATTTTGCCCCAAAATAAAAGAAATTTCTGCCTTTTTTCCACAAAAAAGGGGAATTTCTGTCTTTTTGCCCCAAAATAAGGGAAATTTATGCCTTTTTGCCTTCAAATAAGGGGAATTTCAGCCTTTTTACCTCAAAATGAGGGGAATTTCTGCATTTTTGCCACAAAATATTAAGAATTTCTGCTTTTTTGCCCCAAAATAAGGAAAATTTCTGCCTTTTACCCTGAAATAAGTGAAATTTCTGCATTTTGCCACACAATAAGTGAAATTTCTGCAATTTTGCTCCAAAATAAAGGAAATTTCTGGAATTTTGCCCCAAAATAAGTGGAATTTCTGAGTTTTGCCCCAAAATAAGGAGAATTTCTGTCTTTTTGCCCCACTATATAGGGAATTTCTGCCCTTTCGCCCCACAATTAAAGGAATTTCTGCATTTTTGCTCCAAAATACGGGGAATTTCTGCCTTTTTGCCCGAAAATAAGGGGAATGCATAACTTTTTGCCATAAAAAAGGGAAATTTCTTCATTTTTGCTCCAAAATAAGGGGAATTTCTGCCTTTTTGCCTCTAAATAAGTGGAATTTCTGCAATTTTCCCCCAAAATACAGGGAATTTCTGTTATTTTTGCCCCAAAATAAGGGGAATTTCTGACTTGTTACCCTGAAATAAGTGAAATTTCTGCAATTTTGCCCCAAAATAAAGGAAATTTCTGCAATTTTGCACCAATGTAAAGGAAATTACTGTAATTTTGCCCCAAAATAAGGGGAATTTCTGCCTTTTTGCCCGAAAATTATGAGAATTTCTGCAATTTTGCTTCAAAATACGGGGAATTTCTGCTTTTTATCCCGAAAGTAAGGGGAATGTATACCTTTTGCCACAAAAAAGGGAAATTTCTTCATTTTTGCCCCAGAATAAGAGGAATTTCTGCCTTTTAACATAAAAATAAGTGAAAATTCTTCCTTTTTACCAAAAAATAAATGGAATTTCTGTCTTTTTGACCCAAAATAACAGGAATTTTTGAGTTATGCCCTGAAATAAGTGATATTTCTGCAATTATGCCCCAAAATAAAAGAAATTTCTGCCTTTTTGCCACAAAATAAGGGATATTTCAGTCTTTTTGCCCCAAAATAAGGGAAATTTATGCCTTTTTGCCCTCAAATAAGGGGAATTTCAGGCTTTTTACCTCAAAATAAGGGGAATATCTGCATTTTTGCCACAAAATAATAAGAATTTCTGCATTTTTCCCCAAAATAAGGAAAATTTCGGCCTTTTTTCTTTGAAATAAGTGAAATTTCTGCAATTTTGCCCCAAAATAAGGGAAATTTCTGCAATTTTGCCCCAAAATAAGGGAAATTTCTGCCTTTTTGCCCTGAAATATGTGAAATTTCTGCAATTTTACCCCAAAATAAGGTGAATTTCTGCCTTTTTGCCCCAAAATAAGAAAAATTTTTGATTTTTATCTCTGAAATAAGTGAAATTTCTGCAATTTTGCCGCAAATAAGGGAAATTTCTGCAATTTTGCCCCAAAATAAGGGAAATTTCTGGAATTTTGCACCAAAATAAGTGGAATTTCTGAGTTTTGCCCCAAAATAAGAAGAATTTCTCTCTTTTTGCCCCAACATATTGGGAATTTCTGCCTTTTTGCCCCACAATTTTGGGAATTTCTGCAATTTTGCTCAAAAATACGGGGAATTTCTGCCTTTTTGCCTGAAAATAATGGGAATGCATACCTTTTTGCCATAAAAAGGGAAATTTCTTCATTTTTACTCCAAAATAAGGGGAATTTCTTCCTTTTTGCCTCTAAATAAGTGAATTTCTGTCTTTTTCCCCCAAAACAATGGGAATTTCTGTCTTTTTTCCCCAAAATAAGGGGAATTTCTGACTTGTTACCCTGAAATAGATGAAATTTCTGCAATTTTTCCTCAAAATAAGGGAAATTTCTGCAATTATGCCCCAATGTAAAGGAAATTTTTGCAATTTTGCCCCAAAATAAGGGGAATTTCTGACTGTTTGCTCCCGAAAAAAGATTTTATGTCTTTTTGCCCCAAAATAAGGAGAATTTCTGCCTTTTTGCCCGAAAATTATGAGAATTTCTGCAATTTTGCTTAAAAATACGGGGAATTTCTGCTTTTTATCCCAAAAGTAAGGGAATGTATACCTTTTGCCACAAAAAAGGGAAATTTCTTCATTTTTGCCCCAAAATAAGAGGAATTTCTGCCTTTTTCTCTCAAAATAAGTGAAATTTCTGCCTTTTGACCCAAAAATAAACGGAATTTCTGTCTTTTTGCCTCAAAATAAAAGGAATTTTTGAATTATGCCCCGAAACAAGTGAAATTTCTGCAATTTTGCCCCAAAATAAAAGAAATTTCTGTCTTTTTGAAACAAAATAAGGGGAATTTCTGTCTTTTTGCCCCAAAGAAGGGAAATTTCTGCCTTTTTGCCCCCAAATAAAAGAAATTTCAGCCTTTTTACCTCAAAATAAAGGGAATTCCTGCATTTTTGCCACCAAATATTAAGAATTTCTGCATTTTTGCCCCCAAATAAGGAAAATTTCTGCCTTTTTTCCCAGAAATAAGTGAAATTTCTGCAATTTTGCCCCAATATAATGTAAATTCCTGCAATTTTGCCCCAATATAATGTAAATTCCTGCAATTTTGCCCCAATATAATGTAAATTCCTGCAATTTTGCCTTCCAAAAAAAGGAAATTTCTAGAATTTTGCCCAAAATAAAAGGATTTTCTGATTTTTGCCCCAAAATAAAGGGAATTTCTGCCTTTTGCCCCAAAATTAGGGGAATTTCTGCAATTTTGCTCCAAAATACGGGGAATTTCTGCCTTTTTGCCTGAAAATAATGGGAATGCATACCTTTTTGCCATAAAAAGGGATATTTCTTCATTTTTGCTACAAAATAAGGGGAATTTCTGCCTTTTTGCCTCTAAATAAGTGGAATTTCTGTCTTTTTCCTCCAAAAAAAGACAATTTCTGTCTTTTTTGCCCCAAAAAAGGGGAATTTCTGACTTATTACCCTGAAATAAGAAAAATTTCTGCAATTTTGTCCCAAAATAAGGGAAATTTCTGCTTTTTTGCCCCCAAATAAGGGGAATTTCAGCATTTTAACTCAAAATAAGGGGAATTTCTGCATTTTTGCCACTAAATTTACAGAATTTCTGCCTTTTTGCCCCTTAATAAAGAAAATTTATACAATTTTGCCCCAAAATAAGAGGAATTTCTCCTTTTTTGCCCCAAAATAAAGGAAATTTCAGCCTTTTTACCTGAAGATAAGTGAAATTACTGCAATTTTGCCACAAATAAGGGAAATTTCTGCAATTTTGCCCCAAAATAAGGTAAATTTCTGAAATATTGCCCCAAAATAAAGAAAATTTCTGGAATTTTGCCCCAAAATAAGGGGAATTTCTGATTTTTACCCCAATATAAAGGGAATTTCTGCCTTTTGCCCCAAAATTAGGGGAATTTCTGCAATTTTGCTCCAAAATACAGGGAATTTCTTCCTGTTTGCCCGAAAATAAGGGGAATGCATACCTTTTTGCCATAAAAAAGTGAAATTTCTTCATTTTTGCTCCAAAATACGGGGAATTTCTGCCTTTTTGCCTGAAAATAATGGGAATGCATACCTTTTTGCCATAAAAAGGGAAATTTCTTCATTTTTGCTACAAAATAATGGGAATTTCTGCCTTTTTGCCTCTAAATAAGTGGAACTTCTGTCTTTTTCCCCCAAAAAAAAAGAATTTCTGTCTTTTTTGCACCAAAATAAGGGGAATTTCTGACTTATTACCCTGAAATAAGTAAAATTTATACAATTTTGTCCCAAAATAAGGGAAATTTCTGCTTTTTTGCCCCCAAATAAGGGGAATTTCAGCCTTTTTACTTCAAAATAAGGGGAATTTCTGCATTTTTTGCCACAAAATTTACAGAATTTCTGTCTTTTTGCCCCATAATAAAGAGAATTTATACAATTTTGCCCCAAATTAAGAGGTATTTCTCCTTTTTTGCCCCAAAATAAAGGAAATTTCAGCCTTTTTACCTGAAGATAAGTGAAATTACTGCAATTTTGCCCCAAATAAGGGAAATTTCTGCAATTTTGCCCCAAAATAAGGTAAATTTCTGCAATATTGCCCCAAAATAAAAGAAATTTCTGGAATTTTGCCCCAAAATAAGGGGAATTTCTGATTTTTACCCCATAATAAAGGGAATTTCTGCCTTTTGCCCCAAAATTAGGGGAATTTCTGCAATTTTGCTCCAAAATACAGGGAATTTCTGCCTGTTTGCCCGAAAATAAGGGGAATGCATACCTTTTTGCCATAAAAAAGTGAAATTTCTTCATTTTTGCCCCAAAATAAGGGGAATTTCTGTCTTTTTTGCCTCTAAATAAGTTGAATTTCTGTCTTTTTTCCCCAAAACAAAGGGAATTTCTGACTTTTTTGCCCCCAAATAATGGGAATTTCTGACTTATTACTCAGAAATAAGTGAAATTTCTGCAATTTTGCCCCAAAATAAGGTGAATTTCTGCCTTTTTGCCCCCAAATGAGGGGAATTTCAGACTTTTTACCACAAAATAAAAGGAATTTTTGCATTTTTGCCACAAAATATTAAAAATTTCTGCATTTTTGCCCCAAAATAAGAAAAATTTCTGCCTTTTTTCCCTTAAATAAGTGAAATTTCTGCAATTTTGACCCAAAATATGTGGAATTTCTGAGTTTTGCCCCAAAATAAGGAGAATTTCTGTCTTTTTGCCCCAAAATATAAAGAATTTCTACCTTATTTCCCCACAATTAGGGGAATTTCTTCAATTTTGCTCCAAAATACGAAGAATTTCTGCATTTTTGCCCAACAATTAGGAGAATATCTGCAATTTTGCTCCAAAATACAGGGAATTTCTGCCTTTTTGCCTGAAAATAAGGGGAATGCATACCTTTTTGCCATAGAAAAGGGAAATTTCTTCATTTTTGCTCCAAAATAAGGGGAATTTCTGCCTTTTTGCCTCTAAATAAGTGGAATTTCTGTCTTTTTTCCCAAAACAAAAAGAATTTCTGTCTTTTTGCCCCAAAATAAGGAAAATTTCTGACTTATTACTCTGAAATAAGTAAAATTTCGGCAATTTTGCCCCAAAATAAGGAAAATTTTTGCCTTTTTGCTCTGAAATATATGAAATTTCTGCAATTTTACCCCAAAATGAGGTGAATTTTGGCATTTTTTTTCCCAAAATAATGGGAATTTCTGCCTTTTTGCCCCAAAATAAGAAAAAACTTTTGCTTTTTTTCTCTGAAATAAGTGAAATTTTGAAATTTTGCCTTAAAATAAGGGAAATTTCTGCAATTTTTTCCCATAATAAGGGAAATTTCTACAATTTTGCCCCAAAATAAGGGGAATTTCTGTCTTTTTCCCCCAAAACAAAGGGAATTTCTGTCTTTTTTGCCCCAAAATAAGGGGAATTTCTTTCTTTTTGCCCCAAAATAAATGAAATTTCAGCCTTTTAACCTGAAAATAAGTGAAATTTCTGCAATTTTGCCCCAAATAAGAAAAATTTCTGCAATTTAGCTCCAAAATAAATTAAATTCCTGCAATTTTGCCCCCCCAAAAAAAGAAATTTCTGGAATTTTTCTCCAAAATAAGGGGAATTTCTGCCTTTTGCCCCAAAATTAGGGGAATTTCTGCAATTTTGCTCTAAAATACGGGGAATTTCTGCTATTTTGCCTGAAAATAATGGGAATGCATACCTTTTTGCCATAAAAAGGTAAATTTCTTCATTTTTGCACCAAAATAAGGGGAATTTCTGCATTTTTGCCTCTAAATAAGTGGAATTTCTGTCCTTTTCCCCCAAAACAAAGGGAATTTCTTTCTTTTTTGCCCCAAAATAAGGGGAATTTCTTACTTATTACCCTGAAATAAGTGAAATTTCTGCAATTTTGCCCCAAAATAAAGAAAATTTCAGCAATTTTGCACCAATGTAAAGGAAATTTCTGCAATTTTGCCTCAATGTAAATGAATTTCTGACTGTTTCCTGCCAAAAAAAGGAGATTTTCTGTCTTTTTGCCCCAAAATACGGAGAATTTCTGCCTTTTTGCCCCAAAATTATGAGAATTTCTGCAATTTTGCTTCAAAATACGGGGAATTTTTGCTTTTTATCCCGAAAGTAAGGGGAATGTATACCTTTTGCCACAAAAAAGGGAAATTTCTTCATTTTTGCCCCAAAATAAGAGGAATTTCTGCCTTTTACCCTCAAAATAAGTAAAATTTCTGCCTTTTGACCCAAAAATAAATGGAATTTCTGTCTTTTTGCCTCAAAATAAAAGGAATTTTTGAAATATGCCCTGAAATAAGTGAAATTTCTGCAATTTTGCCCAAAAATAAAAGAAATTTCTGACTTTTTGCCACAAAATAAGGGAAATTTCTGTTTTTTTGCCCCAAAATAAAGGAAATTTCTGCCTTTTTGCCCCCAAATAAAAGAAATTTCAGCCTTTTTACCTCAAAATAAAGGGAATTCCTGCATTTTTGCCACAAAATATTAAGAATTTCTGCATTTTTGCCCCAAAATAAAGAAAATTTCTGCCTTTTTTCTCTGAAATAAGTGAAATTTCTGCAATTTTGCCCCAAAATAAGTGGAATTTCTGCAATTTTGCTCCAAAATAAGGGAAATTTCTGGCATTTTGCCCCAAAATAAGGAGAATTTCTGTCTTTTTCCCCACTATATAGGGAGTTTCTGCCCTTTTGCCTCACAATTAAAGGGATTTCTGTAATTTTGCTCTAAAATACGGGGAATTTCTGCCTTTTTGCCCGAAAATAAGGGGAATGCATAACTTTTTGCAATAAAAAAGAGAAATTTCTTCATTTTTGCTTCAAAATAAGGGGAATTTCTGCCTTTTTGCCTCTAAATATGTGGAATTTCTGTCTTTTTCCCCCAAAACAAAGGGAATTTCTGTCTTTTTTGCCCCAAAATAAGGGGAATTTCTGACATATTACCCTGAAATAAGTGAAATTTCTGCTATTTTGCCCCAAAATAAGGGAAATTTCTACAATTTTGCCCCAATGTAAAGAAAATTTCTGCATTTTTGCCCCAAAATAAGGAAAATTTCTGCATTTTTTTCCCAGAAAGAAGTGAAATTTCTGCAATTTTGCCCCGAAATAAGTGAAATTTCTGCAATTTTGCTCCAAAATAAGGGAAATTTCTGGAATTTTGCCCCAAAATAAGTGGAATTTCTGAGTTTTGCCCCAAAATAAGGAGAATTTCTGTCTTTTTGCCCCACTATATAGGGAATTTCTGCCCTTTTGCCCCACAATTAAAGGAATTTCTGCAATTTTGCTCCAAAATACGGGGAATTTCTGCCTTTTTCCCGAAAATAAGTGGAATGCATAACTTTTTGCATTAAAAATGGAAATTTCTTCATTTTTGCTCCAAAATAAGGAGAATTTCTGCCTTTTTGCCTCTAAATAAGTGGAATTTCTCCAATTTTCCCCCAAAATACAGGGAATTTCTGTTATTTTTGCCCCAAAATAAGGGGAATTTCTGACTTATTACCCTGAAATAAGTGAAATTTCTGCAATTTTGCCCCAAAATAAAGGAAATTTCTGCAATTTTGCACCAATGTAAAGGAAATTACTGTAATTTTGCCCCAAAATATGGGAATTTCTGCATTTTTGCCCCAAATTAAGAAAAATTTTTGCTTTTTTCTCTAAAATAAGTGAAATTTCTGCCTTTTTGCCCCACAATTAGGGGAATTTCTGCAATTTTGCTCCAAAATACGGGGAATTTCTGTCTTTTTGCTCGAAAATAAGGGGAATGCATAACTTTTTGCCATAAAAAAGGGAAATTTCATCATTTGAGCTCCAAAATAAGAGGAAATTTCTGCCTTTTTGCCTCTAAATAAGTGGAATTTCTGTCTTTTTCCCTCAAAACAAAGGGAATTCCTGTCTTTTTGTTCCAAAATAAGGGGAATTTCTGACTTATTACCCTGAAATAAGTAAAATTTCTGCAATTTTGCCCCTAAATAAGGGAATTCTCTGCCTTTATGCCCTGAAATATGTGAAATTTCTTCAATTTTACCCCAAAATAAGGTGAATTTCTGCATTTTTGCCCCAAAATAATGCGAATTTCTGCCTTTTTGCCCCAAATTAAGAAAAATTTTTGCTTTTTTCTCTAAAATAAGTGAAATTTCTGCAATTTTGCCCTAAAATAAGATAAATTTCTGCAATTTTTCCCCATAATAAGGGAAATGTCTGCAATTTTGCCCTAAAATAAAGAGAATTTCATCCTTTTGCCCCAAAATAAAGGAAATTTCAGCCTTTTTACCTGAAAATAAGTGAAATTTCTGCAATTTTGCCCCAAATAAGGGAAATTTCTGCAATTTTGCCCCAATATAATGTAAATTCCTGCAATTTTGCCTTCCAAAAAGAAGAAATTTCTAGAATTTGTCCCCAAAATAAGGGGAATTTCTGATTTTTGCCCCAAAATAAAGGGAATTTCTGCCTTTTGCTCTAAAATACGGGGAATTTCTGCCTTTTTGCCTGAAAATAATGGGAATGCATACCTTCTTGCCATAAAAAGGGAAATTTCTTCATTTTTGCTACAAAATAAGGGGAATTTCTGCATTTTTGCCTCTAAATAAGTGGAATTCCTGTATTTTTCCCCCAAAACAAAGGGAATTTCTGTATTTTTGCCCCAAAATAAGGGGAATTTCTGACTTATTACCCTGAAATAAGTGAAATTTCTGCGATTTTGCCCCAAAATAAGGGAAATTTCTGCAATTTTGCCCCAATGTAAAGGAAATTTCTGCAATTTTGCCCCAAAATAAGGGGAATTTCTGACTGTTTCCTCCCGAAAAAAGAAGATTTTCTGTCTTTTTGCCCTAAAATAAGGAGAATTTCTGCCTTATTGCCCGAAAATTATGAGAATCTCTGCAATTTTGCTTCAAAATACGGGGAATTTCTGCTTTTTATCCCAAAAGTAAGTGGAATGTATACCTTTTGCCACAAAAAAGGGAAATTTCTTCATTTTTGCCCCAAAATAAGAGGAATTTCTGCCTTTTTCCCTCAAAATAAGAAAAATTTCGGCCTTTTGACCCAAAAATAAACGGAATTTCTGTCTTTTTGCCTCAAAATAAAAGGAATTTTTGAATTATGCCCTGAAATATGTGAAATTTCTAAAATTTTGCCCCAAAATAAAAGAAATTTCTGCCTTTTTTCCACAAAATAAGAGGAATTTCTGTCTTTTTGCCTCACAATAAGGGAAATTTCTGCCTTTTTGCCCCCAAATAAAAGAAATTTCAGGCTTTTTACCTCAAAATAAAGGGAATTCCTGCATTTTTGCCACAAAATATTAAGAATTTCTGCATTTTTGCCCCAAAATAAGGAAAATTTCTGCCTTTTACCCTGAAATAAGTGAAATTTCTGCATTTTGCCACACAATAAGTGAAATTTCTGCAATTTTGCTCCAAAATAAAGGAAATTTCTGGAATTTTGCCCCAAAATAAGTGGAATTTCTGAGTTTTGCCCCAAAATAAGGAGAATTTCTGTCTTTTTGCCCCACTATATAGGGAATTTCTGCCCTTTCGCCCCACAATTAAAGGAATTTCTGCATTTTTGCTCCAAAATACGGGGAATTTCTGCCTTTTTGCCCGAAAATAAGGGGAATGCATAACTTTTGGCCATAAAAAAGGTAAATTTATTCATTTTTGCTCCAAAATAAGGGGAATTTCTGCCTTTTTGCCTCTAAATAAGTGGAATTTCTGCAATTTTCCCCCAAAAAAAGAGAATTTCTGTTATTTTTGCCCCAAAATAAGGGGAATTTCTGACTTATTACCCTGAAATAAGTGAAATTTCTTCAATTTTGCCCCAAAATAAAGGAAATTTCTTCAATTTTGCACCAATGTAAAGGAAATTACTTCAACTTTGCCCTAAAATAAGGGGAATTTCTGACTGTTTTCTGCCGAAAAAAGGAGATTTTCTGTCTTTTTGACCCAAAAGAAGGGAAATTTCTGCCTTTTTGCCCTGAAATATGTGAAATTTCTGCAATTTTACCCCAAAATAAGGTGAATTTCTACCTTTTTGCCCCAAAATAATGGGAATTTCTGCCTTTTTGCCCCAAAATAAGAAATATTTTTGCTTTATTTCTCTGAAATAAGTGAAATTTCTGCAATTTTGCCCTAAAATAAGGGAAATTTCTGCAATTTTTTCCCATAATAAAAGAAAATTTCTGCAATTTTGCCCCAAAATAAGGGGAATTTTTCCCTTTTTGCCCCAAAATAAAGGAAATTTCAGCCTTTTTACCTGAAAATAAGTGAAATTTTTGCAATTTTGCCCCAAATAAAGTAAATTTCTGCAATTTTGCCGCAAAATAAGGTAAATTCCTGCAATTTTGCCCCAAAATAAAGGAAATTTCTTGAATTTTGCCCCAAAATAAGGGGAATTTTTGATTTTTGCCCCAAAATAAAGGGAATTTCTGACTTTTGCCCCAAAATTAGGGGAATTTCTGCAATTTTGCTTCAAAATACGGAAAATTTCTTGCTTTTTGTCCGAAAAGTATGAGAATTTCTGCAATTTTGTTTCAAAATACGGGGAATTTTTGCTTCTTATTCCGAAAGTAAAGGGAATGTATACCTTTTTCCACAAAAAAGGGAAATTTCTTCATTTTTGCCCCAGAATAAGAGGAATTTCTGCCTTTTTACCTAAAAATAAGTGAAATTTCTTCCTTTTTACCCAAAAATAAATGGAATTTCGGTCTTTTTGCCCCAAAATAAAAGAATTTTTTGAATTATGCCCTGAAATAAGTGATATTTCTGCAATTTTGCCCCAAAATAAAAGAAATTTCTGCCTTTTTTCCACAAAAAAGGGGAATTTCTGTCTTTTTGCCCCAAAATAAGGGAAATTTATGCCTTTTTGCCTTCAAATAAGGGGAATTTCAGCCTTTTTACCTCAAAATAAGGGGAATTTCTGCATTTTTGCCACAAAATATTAAGAATTTCTGCTTTTTTGCCCCAAAATAAGGAAAATTTCTGCCTTTTACCCTGAAATAAGTGAAATTTCTGCATTTTGCCACACAATAAGTGAAATTTCTGCAATTTTGCTCCAAAATAAAGGAAATTTCTGGAATTTTGCCCCAAAATATGTGGAATTTCTGAGTTTTGCCCCAAAATAAGGAGAATTTCTGTCTTTTTGCCCCACTATATAGGGAATTTCTTCCCTTTCGCCCCACAATTAAAGGAATTTCTGCATTTTTGCTCCAAAATACGGGGAATTTCTGCCTTTTTGCCCGAAAATAAGGGGAATGCATAACTTTTGGCCATAAAAAAGGTAAATTTATTCATTTTTGCTCCAAAATAAGGGGAATTTCTGCCTTTTTGCCTCTAAATAAGTGGAATTTCTGCAATTTTCCCCCAAAAAAAGAGAATTTCTGTTATTTTTGCCCCAAAATAAGGGGAATTTCTGACTTATTACCCTGAAATAAGTGAAATTTCTTCAATTTTGCCCCAAAATAAAGGAAATTTCTTCAATTTTGCACCAATGTAAAGGAAATTACTTCAACTTTGCCCTAAAATAAGGGGAATTTCTGACTGTTTTCTGCCGAAAAAAGGAGATTTTCTGTCTTTTTGACCCAAAAGAAGGGAAATTTCTGCCTTTTTGCCCTGAAATATGTGAAATTTCTGCAATTTTACCCCAAAATAAGGTGAATTTCTACCTTTTTGCCCCAAAATAATGGGAATTTCTGCCTTTTTGCCCCAAAATAAGAAATATTTTTGCTTTATTTCTCTGAAATAAGTGAAATTTCTGCAATTTTGCCCTAAAATAAGGGAAATTTCTGCAATTTTTTCCCATAATAAAAGAAAATTTCTGCAATTTTGCCCCAAAATAAGGGGAATTTTTCCCTTTTTGCCCCAAAATAAAGGAAATTTCAGCCTTTTTACCTGAAAATAAGTGAAATTTTTGCAATTTTGCCCCAAATAAAGTAAATTTCTGCAATTTTGCCGCAAAATAAGGTAAATTCCTGCAATTTTGCCCCAAAATAAAGGAAATTTCTTGAATTTTGCCCCAAAATAAGGGGAATTTTTGATTTTTGCCCCAAAATAAAGGGAATTTCTGACTTTTGCCCCAAAATTAGGGGAATTTCTGCAATTTTGCTTCAAAATACGGAAAATTTCTTGCTTTTTGTCCGAAAAGTATGAGAATTTCTGCAATTTTGTTTCAAAATACGGGGAATTTTTGCTTCTTATTCCGAAAGTAAAGGGAATGTATACCTTTTTCCACAAAAAAGGGAAATTTCTTCATTTTTGCCCCAGAATAAGAGGAATTTCTGCCTTTTTACCTAAAAATAAGTGAAATTTCTTCCTTTTTACCCAAAAATAAATGGAATTTCGGTCTTTTTGCCCCAAAATAAAAGAATTTTTTGAATTATGCCCTGAAATAAGTGATATTTCTGCAATTTTGCCCCAAAATAAAAGAAATTTCTGCCTTTTTTCCACAAAAAAGGGGAATTTCTGTCTTTTTGCCCCAAAATAAGGGAAATTTATGCCTTTTTGCCTTCAAATAAGGGGAATTTCAGCCTTTTTACCTCAAAATAAGGGGAATTTCTGCATTTTTGCCACAAAATATTAAGAATTTCTGCTTTTTTGCCCCAAAATAAGGAAAATTTCTGCCTTTTACCCTGAAATAAGTGAAATTTCTGCATTTTGCCACACAATAAGTGAAATTTCTGCAATTTTGCTCCAAAATAAAGGAAATTTCTGGAATTTTGCCCCAAAATAAGTGGAATTTCTGAGTTTTGCCCCAAAATAAGGAGAATTTCTGTCTTTTTGCCCCACTACATAGGGAATTTCTGCCCTTTCGCCCCACAATTAAAGGAATTTCTGCATTTTTGCTCCAAAATACGGGGAATTTCTGCCTTTTTGCCCGAAAATAAGGGGAATGCATAACTTTTGGCCATAAAAAAGGTAAATTTATTCATTTTTGCTCCAAAATAAGGGGAATTTCTGCCTTTTTGCCTCTAAATAAGTGGAATTTCTGCAATTTTCCCCCCAAAAAAGAGAATTTCTGTTATTTTTGCCCCAAAATAAGGGGAATTTCTGACTTATTACCCTGAAATAAGTGAAATTTCTTCAATTTTGCCCCAAAATAAAGGAAATTTCTTCAATTTTGCACCAATGTAAAGGAAATTACTTCAACTTTGCCCTAAAATAAGGGGAATTTCTGACTGTTTTCTGCCGAAAAAAGGAGATTTTCTGTCTTTTTGACCCAAAAGAAGGGAAATTTCTGCCTTTTTGCCCTGAAATATGTGAAATTTCTGCAATTTTACCCCAAAATAAGGTGAATTTCTACCTTTTTGCCCCAAAATAATGGGAATTTCTGCCTTTTTGCCCCAAAATAAGAAATATTTTTGCTTTAATTCTCTGAAATAAGTGAAATTTCTGCAATTTTGCCCTAAAATAAGGGAAATTTCTGCAATTTTTTCCCATAATAAAAGAAAATTTCTGCAATTTTGCCCCAAAAATAAGGGGAATTTTTCCCTTTTTGCCCCAAAATAAAGGAAATTTCAGCCTTTTTACCTGAAAATAAGTGAAATTTTTGCAATTTTGCCCCAAATAAAGGAAATTTCTGCAATTTTGCCGCAAAATAAGGTAAATTCCTGCAATTTTGCCCCAAAATAAAGGAAATTTCTTGAATTTTGCCCCAAAATAAGGGGAATTTTTGATTTTTGCCCCAAAATAAAGGGAATTTCTGACTTTTGCCCCAAAATTAGGGGAATTTCTGCAATTTTGCTTCAAAATACGGAAAATTTCTTGCTTTTTGTCCGAAAAGTATGAGAATTTCTGCAATTTTGTTTCAAAATACGGGGAATTTTTGCTTCTTATTCCGAAAGTAAAGGGAATGTATACCTTTTTCCACAAAAAAGGGAAATTTCTTCATTTTTGCCCCAGAATAAGAGGAATTTCTGCCTTTTTACCTAAAAATAAGTGAAATTTCTTCCTTTTTACCCAAAAATAAATGGAATTTCGGTCTTTTTGCCCCAAAATAAAAGAATTTTTTGAATTATGCCCTGAAATAAGTGATATTTCTGCAATTTTGCCCCAAAATAAAAGAAATTTCTGCCTTTTTTCCACAAAAAAAGGGGAATTTCTGTCTTTTTGCCCCAAAATAAGGGAAATTTATGCCTTTTTGCCTTCAAATAAGGGGAATTTCAGCCTTTTTACCTCAAAATGAGGGGAATTTCTGCATTTTTGCCACAAAATATTAAGAATTTCTGCTTTTTTGCCCCAAAATAAGGAAAATTTCTGCCTTTTACCCTGAAATAAGTGAAATTTCTGCATTTTGCCACACAATAAGTGAAATTTCTGCAATTTTGCTCCAAAATAAAGGAAATTTCTGGAATTTTGCCCCAAAATAAGTGGAATTTCTGAGTTTTGCCCCAAAATAAGGAGAATTTCTGTCTTTTTGCCCCACTACATAGGGAATTTCTGCCCTTTCGCCCCACAATTAAAGGAATTTCTGCATTTTTGCTCCAAAATACGGGGAATTTCTGCCTTTTTGCCCGAAAATAAGGGGAATGCATAACTTTTGGCCATAAAAAAGGTAAATTTATTCATTTTTGCTCCAAAATAAGGGGAATTTCTGCCTTTTTGCCTCTAAATAAGTGGAATTTCTGCAATTTTCCCCCCAAAAAAGAGAATTTCTGTTATTTTTGCCCCAAAATAAGGGGAATTTCTGACTTATTACCCTGAAATAAGTGAAATTTCTTCAATTTTGCCCCAAAATAAAGGAAATTTCTTCAATTTTGCACCAATGTAAAGGAAATTACTTCAACTTTGCCCTAAAATAAGGGGAATTTCTGACTGTTTTCTGCCGAAAAAAGGAGATTTTCTGTCTTTTTGACCCAAAAGAAGGGAAATTTCTGCCTTTTTGCCCTGAAATATGTGAAATTTCTGCAATTTTACCCCAAAATAAGGTGAATTTCTACCTTTTTGCCCCAAAATAATGGGAATTTCTGCCTTTTTGCCCCAAAATAAGAAATATTTTTGCTTTAATTCTCTGAAATAAGTGAAATTTCTGCAATTTTGCCCTAAAATAAGGGAAATTTCTGCAATTTTTTCCCATAATAAAAGAAAATTTCTGCAATTTTGCCCCAAAAATAAGGGGAATTTTTCCCTTTTTGCCCCAAAATAAAGGAAATTTCAGCCTTTTTACCTGAAAATAAGTGAAATTTTTGCAATTTTGCCCCAAATAAAGGAAATTTCTGCAATTTTGCCGCAAAATAAGGTAAATTCCTGCAATTTTGCCCCAAAATAAAGGAAATTTCTTGAATTTTGCCCCAAAATAAGGGGAATTTTTGATTTTTGCCCCAAAATAAAGGGAATTTCTGACTTTTGCCCCAAAATTAGGGGAATTTCTGCAATTTTGCTTCAAAATACGGAAAATTTCTTGCTTTTTGTCCGAAAAGTATGAGAATTTCTGCAATTTTGTTTCAAAATACGGGGAATTTTTGCTTCTTATTCCGAAAGTAAAGGGAATGTATACCTTTTTCCACAAAAAAGGGAAATTTCTTCATTTTTGCCCCAGAATAAGAGGAATTTCTGCCTTTTTACCTAAAAATAAGTGAAATTTCTTCCTTTTTACCCAAAAATAAATGGAATTTCGGTCTTTTTGCCCCAAAATAAAAGAATTTTTTGAATTATGCCCTGAAATAAGTGATATTTCTGCAATTTTGCCCCAAAATAAAAGAAATTTCTGCCTTTTTTCCACAAAAAAAGGGGAATTTCTGTCTTTTTGCCCCAAAATAAGGGAAATTTATGCCTTTTTGCCTTCAAATAAGGGGAATTTCAGCCTTTTTACCTCAAAATGAGGGGAATTTCTGCATTTTTGCCACAAAATATTAAGAATTTCTGCTTTTTTGCCCCAAAATAAGGAAAATTTCTGCCTTTTACCCTGAAATAAGTGAAATTTCTGCATTTTGCCACACAATAAGTGAAATTTCTGCAATTTTGCTCCAAAATAAAGGAAATTTCTGGAATTTTGCCCCAAAATAAGTGGAATTTCTGAGTTTTGCCCCAAAATAAGGAGAATTTCTGTCTTTTTGCCCCACTATATAGGGAATTTCTGCCCTTTCGCCCCACAATTAAAGGAATTTCTGCATTTTTGCTCCAAAATACGGGGAATTTCTGCCTTTTTGCCCGAAAATAAGGGGAATGCATAACTTTTGGCCATAAAAAAGGTAAATTTATTCATTTTTGCTCCAAAATAAGGGGAATTTCTGCCTTTTTGCCTCTAAATAAGTGGAATTTCTGCAATTTTCCCCCCAAAAAAGAGAATTTCTGTTATTTTTGCCCCAAAATAAGGGGAATTTCTGACTTATTACCCTGAAATAAGTGAAATTTCTTCAATTTTGCCCCAAAATAAAGGAAATTTCTTCAATTTTGCACCAATGTAAAGGAAATTACTTCAACTTTGCCCTAAAATAAGGGGAATTTCTGACTGTTTTCTGCCGAAAAAAGGAGATTTTCTGTTTTTTTGACCCAAAAGAAGGGAAATTTCTGCCTTTTTGCCCTGAAATATGTGAAATTTCTGCAATTTTACCCCAAAATAAGGTGAATTTCTACCTTTTTGCCCCAAAATAATGGGAATTTCTGCCTTTTTGCCCCAAAATAAGAAATATTTTTGCTTTATTTCTCTGAAATAAGTGAAATTTCTGCAATTTTGCCCTAAAATAAGGGAAATTTCTGCAATTTTTTCCCATAATAAAAGAAAATTTCTGCAATTTTGCCCCAAAAATAAGGGGAATTTTTCCCTTTTTGCCCCAAAATAAAGGAAATTTCAGCCTTTTTACCTGAAAATAAGTGAAATTTTTGCAATTTTGCCCCAAATAAAGGAAATTTCTGCAATTTTGCCGCAAAATAAGGTAAATTCCTGCAATTTTGTCCCAAAATAAAGGAAATTTCTTGAATTTTGCCACAAAATAAGGGGAATTTTTGATTTTTGCCCCAAAATAAAGGGAATTTCTGACTTTTGCCCCAAAATTAGGGGAATTTCTGCAATTTTGCTTCAAAATACGGAAAATTTCTTGCTTTTTGTCCGAAAAGTATGAGAATTTCTGCAATTTTGTTTCAAAATACGGGGAATTTTTGCTTCTTATTCCGAAAGTAAAGGGAATGTATACCTTTTTCCACAAAAAAGGGAAATTTCTTCATTTTTGCCCCAGAATAAGAGGAATTTCTGCCTTTTTACTTAAAAATAAGTGAAATTTCTTCCTTTTTACCCAAAAATAAATGGAATTTCGGTCTTTTTGCCCCAAAATAAAAGAATTTTTTGAATTATGCCCTGAAATAAGTGATATTTCTGCAATTTTGCCCCAAAATAAAAGAAATTTCTGCCTTTTTTCCACAAAAAAAGGGGAATTTCTGTCTTTTTGCCCCAAAATAAGGGAAATTTATGCCTTTTTGCCTTCAAATAAGGGGAATTTCAGCCTTTTTACCTCAAAATGAGGGGAATTTCTGCATTTTTGCCACAAAATATTAAGAATTTCTGCTTTTTTGCCCCAAAATAAGGTAAATTTCTGCCTTTTACCCTGAAATAAGTGAAATTTCTGCATTTTGCCACACAATAAGTGAAATTTCTGCAATTTTGCTCCAAAATAAAGGAAATTTCTGGAATTTTGCCCCAAAATAAGTGGAATTTCTGAGTTTTGCCCCAAAATAAGGAGAATTTCTGTCTTTTTGCCCCACTATATAGGGAATTTCTGCCCTTTCGCCCCACAATTAAAGGAATTTCTGCATTTTTGCTCCAAAATACGGGGAATTTCTGCCTTTTTGCCCGAAAATAAGGGGAATGCATAACTTTTGGCCATAAAAAAGGTAAATTTATTCATTTTTGCTCCAAAATAAGGGGAATTTCTGCCTTTTTGCCTCTAAATAAGTGGAATTTCTGCAATTTTCCCCCCAAAAAAGAGAATTTCTGTTATTTTTGCCCCAAAATAAGGGGAATTTCTGACTTATTACCCTGAAATAAGTGAAATTTCTTCAATTTTGCCCCAAAATAAAGGAAATTTCTTCAATTTTGCACCAATGTAAAGGAAATTACTTCAACTTTGCCCTAAAATAAGGGGAATTTCTGACTGTTTTCTGCCGAAAAAAGGAGATTTTCTGTCTTTTTGACCCAAAAGAAGGGAAATTTCTGCCTTTTTGCCCTGAAATATGTGATATTTCTGCAATTTTACCCCAAAATAAGGTGAATTTCTACCTTTTTGCCCCAAAATAATGGGAATTTCTGCCTTTTTGCCCCAAAATAAGAAATATTTTTGCTTTAATTCTCTGAAATAAGTGAAATTTCTGCAATTTTGCACTAAAATAAGGGAAATTTCTGCAATTTTTTCCCATAATAAAAGAAAATTTCTGCAATTTTGCCCCAAAAATAAGGGGAATTTTTCCCTTTTTGCCCCAAAATAAAGGAAATTTCAGCCTTTTTACCTGAAAATAAGTGAAATTTTTGCAATTTTGCCCCAAATAAAGGAAATTTCTGCAATTTTTCCGCAAAATAAGGTAAATTCCTGCAATTTTGCCCCAAAATAAAGGAAATTTCTTGAATTTTGCCCCAAAATAAGGGGAATTTTTGATTTTTGCCCCAAAATAAAGGGAATTTCTGACTTTTGCCCCAAAATTAGGGGAATTTCTGCAATTTTGCTTCAAAATACGGAAAATTTCTTGCTTTTTGTCCGAAAAGTATGAGAATTTCTGCAATTTTGTTTCAAAATACGGGGAATTTTTGCTTCTTATTCCGAAAGTAAAGGGAATGTATACCTTTTTCCACAAAAAAGGGAAATTTCTTCATTTTTGCCCCAGAATAAGAGGAATTTCTGCCTTTTTACCTAAAAATAAGTGAAATTTCTTCCTTTTTACCCAAAAATAAATGGAATTTCGGTCTTTTTGCCCCAAAATAAAAGAATTTTTTGAATTATGCCCTGAAATAAGTGATATTTCTGCAATTTTGCCCCAAAATAAAAGAAATTTCTGCCTTTTTTCCACAAAAAAAGGGGAATTTCTGTCTTTTTGCCCCAAAATAAGGGAAATTTATGCCTTTTTGCCTTCAAATAAGGGGAATTTCAGCCTTTTTACCCCAAAATAAGGGGAATTTCTGCATTTTTGCCACAAAATATTAAGAATTTCTGCATTTTTGCTCCAAAATAAGGAAAATTTCTGCCTTTTTTCCCTGAAATAAGTGAAATTTCTGCAATTTTGCCCCAAAATAAGGGAAATTTCTGCAATTTTGCCTTAAAATAAGGTGAATTTCTGCCTTTTGCCCCAAAATAATGGGAATTTCTGCCTTTTTGCCCCAAAATAAGAAAAATTTTTGCTTTTTTGCTCTGAAATAAGTGAAATTTATGCAATTTTGACCTAAAATAAGGGAAATTTCTGAAATTTTGCCCCAAAATAAGAGAAATTTCTGAAATTTTGCCCCAAAATAAGTGGAATTTCTGAGTTTTGCCCCAGAATAAGGAGAATTTCTCCCTTTTTGCCCCAACATATAGGGAATTTCTGCCTTTTTGCCCCACAATTAGGGGATTTTCTGCAATTTTGCTCCAAAATACGGGAAATTTCTGCCTTTTTGCCCGAAAATAAGGGGAATGCATAACTTTTTGCCATTAAAAAGGGAAATTTCTTCATTTGTGCTCCAAAATAAGGGGAATTTCTGCCTTTTTGCCTCTAAATAAGTGGAATTTCTGCAATTTTCCCCCAAAACAAAGGGAATTTCTGTCATTTTTGCCCCAAAATAAGGGGAATTTCTGACTTATTACCCTGAAATAAGTGAAATTTCTGCAATTTTGCCCCAAAATAAGGGAAAGTTCTGCCTTTTTGCCCTGAAATATGTGAAATTTCTGCAATTTTACCTCAAAATAAGGTGAATTTCTGCCTTTTTGCCACAAAATAATGGGAATTTCTGCATTTTTGCCCCATAATAAGAAACATTTTTGCTTTATTTCTCTGAAATAAGTGAAATTTCTGCAATTTTGCCCTAAAATAAGGGAAATTTCTGCAATTTTTTCCCATAATAAAGGAAATTTCTGCAATTTTGCCCCAAAATAAGGGGAATTTCTCCCTTTTTGCCCCAAAATAAAGGAAATTTCAGCCTTTTTACCTGAAAATAAGTGAAATTTTTGCAATTTTGCCCCAAATAAGGGAAATTTCTGCAATTTTGCCCCAAAATAAGGTAAATTCCTGCAATTTTGCCCCAAAATAAAGGAAATTTTTTGAATTTTGCCCCAAATTAAAGGGAATTTTTAATTTTTGCCTCAAAATAAAGGGAATTTCTGCCTTTTGCCCCAAAATTAGGGGAATTTCTGCAATTTTGCTCCAAAATACAGGGAATTACTGGCTTTTTGCCCGAAAATAATGGGAATGCATATCTTTTTGCCATTAAAAGGCAAATTTCTTCATTTTTGCTACAAAATAAGGGGAATTTCTGCTTTTTTGCCTCTAAATAAGTGGAATTTCTGTCTTTTTCTCCCAAAACAAAGGGAATTTCTGTATTTTTTGCCCAAATTAAGGAGAATTTCTGACTTATTACCCTGAAATAAGTGAAATTTCTCCAATTTTGACCCAAAATAAAGGAAATTTCGGCAATTTTGCCCGAATGTAAAAGAAATTTCTGCAATTTTGCCCCAAAATAAGGGGAATTTCTGACTGTTTGCTCTCGTAAAAAGGAGATTTTCTGTCTTTTTGCCCCAAAATAAGAAGAATTTCTGACTTTTGCCCGAAATTTATGAGAATTTCTGCAATTTTGTTTCAAAATACGGGGAATTTCTGCTTTTTATCCCGAAAGTAAAGGGAATGTATACCTTTTTCCACAAAAAAGGGAAATTTCTTCATTTTTGCCCCAGAATAAGAGGAATTTCTGCCTTTTTACCTAAAAATAAGTGAAATTTCTTACTTTTTACCCAAAAATAAATGGAATTTCTGTCTTTTTGCCCCAAAATAAAAGAATTTTTTGAATTATGCCCTGAAATAAGTAATATTTCTGCAATTTTGCCCCAAAATAAAAGAAATTTCTGCCTTTGTGCCACAAAATAAGGGGAATTTCTGTCTTTTTGCCCCAAAATAAGGGAAATTTATGCCTTTTTGCCTTCAAATAAGGGGAATTTCAGCCTTTTTACCTCAAATAGGGGGAATTTCTGCATTTTTGTCACAAAATATTAAGAATTTCTGCATTTTTGCACCAAAATAAGGAGAATTTCTGCCTTTTTTCCCTGAAATAAGTGAAATTTCTGCAATTTTGCCCCAAAATAAGGAAAATTTCTGCAATTTTGCCCAAAAATAAGGTAAATTTCTGCCTTTTTGCCCTGAAATATGTGAAATTTCTGCAATTTTACCCTAAAATAAGGTGAATTTCTGCCTTTTGCCCCAAAGTAATGGGAATTTCTGCCTTTTTGCCCCAAAATAAGAAAAATTTTTGCTTTTTTGCTCTGAAATAAGTGAAATTTATGCAATTTTGCCCTAAAATAAGGGAAATTTCTGAAATTTTGCCCCAAAATAAGGGAAATTTCTGGAATTTTGCCCCAAAATAAGTGGAATTACTGAGTTTTGCCCCAGAATAAGGAGAATTTCTCTTTTTTTGCCCAAACATATAGGGAATTTCTGCCTTTTTGCCCCACAATTATGAGATTTTCTGCAATTTTGCTCCAAAATACGGGGAATTTCTGTCTTTTTGCCCGAAAATAAGGGGAATGCATAACTTTTTGCCATAAAAAAAGGAAATTTTTTTATTTTTGCTCCAAAATAAGGGAAATTTCTGCCTTTTTGCCTCTAAATAAGTGGAATTTCTGTCTTTTTCCCCCAAAACAAAGGGAATTTCTGTCTTTTTTTCCCCAAAATAAAAGGAATTTCTGACTTATTACCCTGAAATAAGTGAAATTTCTACAATTTTTCACCAAAATAAGGGAAATTTCTGCAATTTTGCCCCAATGTAAAGGAAATTTCTGCAATTTTGCCCCAAAATAAGGGGAATTTCTGTTTGCTCCCGAAAAAAGAAGATTTTCTGTTTTTTTGCCCCAAAATAAGGAGAATTTCTGCAATTTTGCTTCAAAATATGGGGAATTTCTTCTTTTTATCCCGAAAGTAAGGGGAATGCATACCTTTTGCCACAAAAAAAGGGTAATTTCTTCATTTTTGCCGCAAAATAAGAGGGATTTCTGCCTTTTTACCTCAAATAAGTGATATTTCTGCCTTTTTACCCAAAAATTAACAGAATTTCTCTTTTTGCCCCAAAATAAAAGGAATTTTTGAATTATTCGTAAAATAAGTGAAATTTCTGCAATTTTGCCCCAAAATTAAACGAAATTTCTGCCTTTTTGCTACAAAATAAGGGGAATTTCTGTCTTTTTCCCCAAAATAAGGGAAATTTCTGCCCTTTTGCCCCCAAATAAAAGAAATTTCAGCCTTTTTACCTCAAAATAAAGGGAATTCCTGCATTTTTGCAACAAAATATTAAGAATTTCTGCATTTTTGCCCCAAAATAAGAAAAAATTCACCTTTTTTCTCTGAAATAAGTGAAATTTCTGCAATTTTGCCCCAAAATAAGTGAAATTTCTGCAATTTTGCTCAAAAATAAAGGAAATTTCTGGAATTATGCCCCAAAATAAATGGAATTTCTGAGTTTTGCCCCAAAATAAGGAGAATTTCTATCTTTTTGCCCCAACATATAGGGAATTTCTGCCTTTTTGCCCCACAATTAAAGGAATTTCTGCAATTTTGCTCCAAAATACGGGGAATTTCTGCCTTTTTGACCGAAAATAAGGGGAATGCATAACTTTTTGCCATAAAAAAGGGAAATTTCTTCATTTTTCTCCAAAATAAGGGGAATTTTTTTCCTTTTTGCCTCTAAATAAGTGGAATTTCTGCAATTTTTCCCTAAAACAAAGGGAATTTCTGTTATTTTTGCCCCAAAATAAGGGGAATTTCTGACTTATTACCCTGAAATAAGTGAAATTTCTGTAATTTTGCCCCAAAATAAGGGAAATTTCTGCCTTTTTGCCCTGAAATATGTGAAATTTCTGCAATTTTACCCCAAAATAAGGTGAATTTCTGCCTTTTTGCCCCAAAATAATGGGAATTTCTGCCTTTTTGCCCCAAAATAAGAAACATTTTTGCTTTATTTCTCTGAAATAAGTGAAATTTATGCAATTTTGCCCTAAAATAAGGGAAATTTCTGCAATTTTTTCCCATAATAAAGGAAATTTCTGCAATTTTGCCCCAAAATAAGTGAAATTTCTGCAATTTTGCTCCAAAATAAAGGAAATTTCTGGAATTTTGCACCAAAATAATTGGAATTTCTGAGTTTTGCCCCAAAATAAGGAAAATTTCTGCAATTTTTTTCTATAATAAGGGAAATGTCTTCAATTTTGCCCCAAAATAAAGGGAATTTCTCCCTTTTTGCCTCAAAATAAAGGAAATTTCAGGCTTTTAACCTGAAAATAAGTGAAATTTCTGCAATTTTGCCCCAAATAAGGGAAATTTCTGCAATTTTGCCCCAAAAAAGTTAAATTCCTGCAATTTTGCCTCAAAATAAAGGAAATTTCTTGAATTTAGTTACAAAATAAGGGGAATTTTTGATTTTTCCCCCAAAATGAAGGGAATTTCTGCCTTTTGCCCCAAAATTAGGGGAATTTCTGCAATTTTGCTCCAAAATACGGGGAATTTCTGGCTTTTTGCCCGAAAATAATGGGAATTCATACCTTTTTGCCATTAAAAGGGAAATTTATTTATTTTTGCTACAAAATAAGGGGAATTTCTGGTTTTTTGCCTCTAAATAAGTGGAATTACTGTCTTTTTCCCCGAAAACAAAGGGAATTTCTGTCTTTTTTGCCCCAACTAAGGGGAATTTCTGACTTATTACCCTGAAATAAGTGAAATTTCTGCAATTTTGCCCCAAAATAAAGGAAATTTCTGCAATTTTTCCCCAAAATAAGAAGAATTTCTGACTGTTTGCTCTCGTAAAAAGGAGATTTTCTGTCTTTTTGCCACAAAATAAGGAGAATTTCTGCCTTTTTGCCCAAAAATTATGAGAATTTCTGCAATTTTGTTTCAAAATACGGGGAATTTCTGCTTTTTATCCCGAAAGTAAAGGGAATGTATACCTTTTGCCACAAAAAAGGGAAATTTCTTCATTTTTGCCTCAGAATACGAGGAATTTCAGCCTTTTTACCTAAAAATAAGTGAAATTTCTTCCTTTTTACCCAAAAACAAATGGAATTTCTGTCTTTTTGCCCCAAAATAAAAGAATTTTTTGAATTATGCCCTGAAATAAGTGATATTTCTGCAATTTTGCCCCAAAATAAAAGAAATTTCTGCCTTTTTGCCACAAAATAAGGGGAATTTCTGTCTTTTTGCCCCAAATTAAGGGAAATTTATGCCTTTTTGCCTTCAAATTAGGGGAATTTCAGCCTTTTTACCTCACAATAAGGGGAATTTCTGAATTTTTAACACAAAATATTAAGAATTTCTGCATTTTTGCCCCAAAATAAGGAAAATTTCTGCTTTTTTCCCTGAAATAAGTGAAATTTCTGCAATTTTGCCCCAAAATAAGTAAAATTTCTGCAATATTGCACAAAAATAAGGAAAATTTCTGCCTTTTTGCCCTGAAATATGTGAAATTTCTGCAATTTTACCCCAAAATAAGGTGAATTTCTGCCTTTTGCCCCAAAATAATGGGAATTTCTGCCTTTTTGCCCCAAAATAAGAAAAATTTTTGCTTTTTTGCTCTGAAATAAGTGAAATTTCTGCAATTTTGCCCTAAAATAAGGGAAATTTCTGAAATTTTGCCCCAAAATAATGGAAATTTCTGGAATTTTGCCCCAAAATAAGTGGAATTTCTGAGTTTTTCCCCAGAATAAGTAGAATTTCTCTCTTTTTGCCCCAACATATAGGGAATTTCTGCCTTTTTGCCCCACAATTAGGGGCTTTTCTGCAATTTTGCTCCAAAAACGGGAAATTTCTGTCTTTTTGCCCGAAAATAAGTGGAATGCATAACTTTTTGCCATTTAAAAGGGAAATTTCTTCATTTTTGCTCCATAATAAGGGGAATTTCTGCCTTTTTGCCTCTAAATAAGTGGAATTTCTGCAATTTTCCCCCAAAACAAAGGGAATTTCTGTCATTTTTGCCCCAAAATAAGGGGAATTTCTTACTTATTACCCTGAAATAAGTGAAATTTCTGCAATTTTGCCCCAAAATAAGGGAAAGTTCTGCCTTTTTGCCCTGAAATATGTGAAATTTCTGCAATTTTACCCCAAAATAAGGTGAATTTCTGCCTTTTTGCCCCAAAATAATGGGAATTTCTGCCTTTTTGCCCCAAAATAAGAAACATTTTTGCTTTATTTCTCTGAAATAAGTGAAATTTCTGCAATTTTGCCCTAAAATAAGGGAAATTTCTGCAATTTTTTCCCATAATAAAGGAAATTTCTGCAATTTTGCCCCAAAATAAGGGGAATTTCTCCCTTTTTGCCCCAAAATAAAGGAAATTTCAGCCTTTTTACCTGAAAATAAGTGAAATTTTTGCAATTTTGCCCCAAATAAGGGAAATTTCTGCAATTTTGCCCCAAAATAAGGTAAATTCCTGCAATTTTGCCCCAAAATAAAAGAAATTTCTTGAATTTTGCCCCAAAATAAGGGGAATTTTTGATTTTTGCCCCTAAATAAAGGGAATTTCTGCCTTTTGCCCCAAAATTAGGGGAATTTCTGCAATTTTGCTCCAAAATAAAGGGAATTTCTGCCTTTTTGCCTCTAAATAAGTGGAATTTCTGTCTTTTTCTCCCAAAACAAAGGGAATTTCTGTCTTTTTTGCCCCAATTAAGGGGAATTTCTGACTTATTACTCTGAAATAAGTGAAATTTCTGCAATTTTGCCCCAAAATAAAGAAAATTTCTGCAATTTTGCCCAATGTAAAGGAAATTTCTGCAATTTTGCCCCAAAATAAGGGGAATTTCTGACTGTTTGCTCTCGTAAACAGGAGATTTTCTGTCTTTTTGCCCCAAAATAAGGAGAATTTCTGCCTTTTTGCCCGAAAATTATGAAAATTTCTGCAGTTTTGTTTTAAAATACGAGGAATTTCTGCTTTTTATCCCGAAAGTAAAGGGAATGTATACCTTTTGCCACTAAAAAAGGGAAATATCTTCATTTTTGCCCCAGAATACGAGGAATTTCTTCCTTTTTACCTAAAAATAAGTGAAATTTCTTCCTTTTTACCCAAAAATAAATGGAATTTCTGTCTTTTTGCCCCAAAATAAAAGAATTTTTTGAATTATGCCCTGAAATAAGTGATATTTCTGCAATTTTGCCCCAAAATAAAAGAAATTTCTGCCTTTTTGCCACAAAATAAGGGGAATTTCTGTCTTTTTGCCCCAAAATAAGGGAAATTTATGCCTTTTTGCCTTCAAATAAGGGGAATTTCAGCCTTTTTACCTCAAAATAAGGGCAATTTCTGCATTTTTGCCACAAAATATTAAGAATTTCTGCATTTTTGCCCCAAAATAAGGAGAATTTCTGCCTTTTTTCCTGAAATAAGTGAAATTTCTGCAATTTTGCCCAAAAATAAGGGAAATTTCTGCCTTTTTGCCCGAAATTAAGTGGAATGCATAACTTTTTGCCATAAAAAATGGAAATTTCTTCATTTTTGCTCCAAAATAAGGGGAATTTCTGCCTTTTTGCCTCTAAATAAGTGGAATTTCTGCAGTTTCCCCCAAAATACAGGGAATTTCTGTTATTTTTGCCCCAAAATAAGGGGAATTTCTGACTTATTACCCTGAAATAAGTGAAATTTCTGCAATTTTGCCCCAAAATAAAGGAAATTTCTGCAATTTTGCACCAATGTAAAGGAAATTACTGTAATTTTGCCCCAAATAAGGGAATTTCTGCATTTTTGCCCCAAATTAAGAAAAATTTTTGCTTTTTTCTCTAAAATAAGTGAAATTTCTGCCTTTTTGCCCCACAATTAGGGGAATTTCTGCAATTTTGCTCCAAAATACGGGGAATTTCTGTCTTTTTGCTCGAAAATAAGGGGAATGCATAACTTTTTGCCATAAAAAAGGGAAATTTCATCATTTGAGCTCCAAAATAAGAGGAAATTTCTGCCTTTTTGCCTCTAAATAAGTGGAATTTCTGTCTTGTTCCCCCAAAACAAAGGGAATTTCTGTCTTTTTGCCCCAAAATAAGGGGAATTTCTGACTTATTACCCTAAAATAAGTGAAATTTCTGCAATTTTGCCCCAAAATAAGGGAATTCTCTGCCTTTATGCCCTGAAATATGTGAAATTTCTTCAATTTTACCTCAAAATAAGGTGAATTTCTGCATTTTTGCCCCAAAATAATGCGAATTTCTGCCTTTTTGCCCCAAATTAAGAAAAATTTTTGCTTTTTTCTCTAAAATAAGTGAAATTTCTGCAATTTTGCCCTAAAATAAGATAAATTTCTGCAATTTTTCCCCATAATAAGGGAAATGTCTGCAATTTTGCCCTAAAATAAAGAGAATTTCATCCTTTTTGCCCCAAAATAAAGGAAATTTCAGCCTTTTTACCTGAAAATAAGTGAAATTTCTGCAATTTTGCCCCAAATAAGGGAAATTTCTGCAATTTTGCCCCAATATAATGTAAATTCCTGCAATTTTGCCTTCCAAAAAAAAGAAATTTCTAGAATTTGTCCCCCAAATAAGGGGAATTTCTGATTTTTGCCCCAAAATAAAGGGAATTTCTGCCTTTTGCTCTAAAATACGGGGAATTTCTGCCTTTTTGCCTGAAAATAATGGGAATGCATACCTTTTTGCAATAAAAAGGGAAATTTCTTCATTTTTGCTACAAAATAAGGGGAATTTCTGCATTTTTGCCTCTAAATAAGTGGAATTTCTGTATTTTTCCCCCAAAACAAAGGGAATTTCTGTCTTTTTTGCCCCAAAATAAGGGGAATTTCTGACTTATTACCCTGAAATAAGTGAAATTTTTGCGATTTTGCCCCAAAATAAGGGAAATTTCTGCAATTTTGCCCCAATGTAAAGGAAATTTCTGCAATTTTGCCCCAAAATAAGGGGAATTTCTGACTGTTTCCTCCCGAAAAAAGAAGATTTTCTGTCTTTTTGCCCCAAAATAAGGAGAATTTCTGCCTTATTGCCCGAAAATTATGAGAATCTCTGCAATTTTGCTTCAAAATACGGGGAATTTCTGCTTTTTATCCCAAAAGTAAGTGGAATGTATACCTTTTGCCACAAAAAAGGGAAATTTCTTCATTTTTGCCCCAAAATAAGAGGAATTTCTGCCTTTTTCCCTCAAAATAAGAAAAATTTCCGACTTTTGACCCAAAAATAAACGGAATTTCTGTCTTTTTGCCTCAAAATAAAAGGAATTTTTGAATTATGCCCTGAAATAAGTGAAATTTCTAAAATTTTGCCCCAAAATAAAAGAAATTTCTGCCTTTTTGCCACAAAATAAGAGGAATTTCTGTCTTTTTGCTCCACAATAAAGGAAATTTCTGCCTTTTTGCCCCCAAATAAAAGAAATTTCAGTCTTTTTACCTCAAAATAAAGGGAATTCCTGCATTTTTGCCACAAAATATTAAGAATTTCTGCATTTTTGCCCCAAAATAAGGAAAATTTCTGCCTTTTACCCTGAAATAAGTGAAATTTCTGCATTTTGCCACAAAATAAGTGAAATTTCTGCAATTTTGCTCCAATATAATAAATTTCTGGAATTTTGCCCCAAAATAAGTGGAATTTCTGAGTTTTGCCCCAAAATAAGGAGAATTTCTGTCTTATTGCCCCACTATATAGGGAATTTCTGCCCTTTCGCCCCACAATTAAAGGAATTTCTGCATTTTTGCTCCAAAATACGGGGAATTTCTGCCTTTTTGCCCGAAAATAAGTGGAATGCATAACTTTTTGCCATAAAAAATGGAAATTTCTTCATTTTTGCTCCAAAATAAGGGGAATTTCTGCCTTTTTGCCTCTAAATAAGTGGAATTTCTGCAGTTTTCCCCCAAAATACAGGGAATTTCTGTTATTTTTGCCCCAAAATAAGGGGAATTTCTGACTTATTACCCTGAAATAAGTGAAATTTCTGCAATTTTGCCCCAAAATAAAGGAAATTTCAGCAATTTTGCACCAATGTAAAGGAAATTACTGTAATTTTGCCCCAAAATAAGGGAATTTCTGCATTTTTGCCCCAAATTAAGAAAAATTTTTGCTTTTTTCTCTAAAATAAGTAAAATTTCTGCCTTTTTGCCCCACAATTAGGGGAATTTCTGCAATTTTGCTCCAAAATACGGGGAATTTCTGTCTTTTTGCTCGAAAATAAGGGGAATGCATAACTTTTTGCCATAAAAAAGGGAAATTTCATCATTTGAGCTCCAAAATAAGAGGAAATTTCTCTTTTTGCCTCTAAATAAGTGGAATTTCTGTCTTTTTCCCCCTAAACAAAGGGAATTTCTGTCTTTTTGCCCCAAAATAAGGGGAATTTCTGACTTATTACCCTGAAATAAGTGAAATTTCTGCAATTTTGCCCCCAAATAAGAGAATTCTCTGCCTTTATGCCCTGAAATATGTGAAATTTCTTCAATTTTACCTCAAAATAAGGTGAATTTCTGCATTTTTGCCCCAAAATAATGCGAATTTCTGCCTTTTTTGCCCCAAATTAAGAAAAATTTTTGCTTTTTTCTCTAAAATAAGTGAAATTTCTGCAATTTTGCCCTAAAATAAGATAAATTTCTGCAATTTTTCCCCATAATAAGGGAAATGTCTGCAATTTTGCCCTAAAATAAAGAGAATTTCATCCTTTTTGCCCCAAAATAAAGGAAATTTCAGCCTTTTTACCTGAAAATAAGTGAAATTTCTGCAATTTTGCCCCAAATAAGGGAAATTTCTGCAATTTTGCCCCAATATAATGTAAATTCCTGCAATTTTGCCTTCCAAAAAAAAGAAATTTCTAGAATTTGTCCCCAAAATAAGGGGAATTTCTGATTTTTGCCCCAAAATAAAGGGAATTTCTGCCTTTTGCTCTAAAATACGGGGAATTTCTGCCTTTTTGCCTGAAAATAATGGGAATGCATACCTTTTTGCCATAAAAAGGGAAATTTCTTCATTTTTGCTACAAAATAAAGGGAATTTCTGCATTTTTGCCTCTAAATAAGTGGAATTTCTGTATTTTTTCCCCAAAACAAAGGGAATTTCTGTCTTTTTTGCCCCAAAATAAGGGGAATTTCTGACTTATTACCCTGAAATAAGTGAAATTTCTGCGATTTTGCCCCAAAATAAGGGAAATTTCTGCAATTTTGCCCCAATGTAAAGGAAATTTCTGCAATTTTGCCCCAAAATAAGGGGAATTTCTGACTGTTTCCTCCCGAAAAAAGAAGATTTTCTGTCTTTTTGCCCCAAAATAAGGAGAATTTCTGCCTTATTGCCCAAAAATTATGAGAATCTCTGCAATTTTGCTTCAAAATACGGGGAATTTCTGCTTTTTATCCCAAAAGTAAGTGGAATGTATACCTTTTGCCACAAAAAAGGGAAATTTCTTCATTTTTGCCCCAAAATAAGAGGAATTTCTGCCTTTTTCCCTCAAAATAAGAAAAATTTCGGCCTTTTGACCCAAAAATAAACGGAATTTCTGTCTTTTTGCCTCAAAATAAAAGGAATTTTTGAATTATGCCCTGAAATAAGTGAAATTTCTAAAATTTTGCCCCAAAATAAAAGAAATTTCTGCCTTTTTGCCACAAAATAAGAGGAATTTCTGTCTTTTTGCCCCACAATAAGGGAAATTTCTGCCTTTTTGCCCCCAAATAAAAGAAATTTCAGGCTTTTTACCTCAAAATAAAGGAAATTCCTGCATTTTTGCCACAAAATATTAAGAATTTCTGCATTTTTGCCCCAAAATAAGGAAAATTTCTGCCTTTTACCCTGAAATAAGTGAAATTTCTGCATTTTGCCACACAATAAGTGAATTTTCTGCAATTTTGCTCCAAAATAAAGGAAATTTCTGGAATTTTGCCCCAAAATAAGTGGAATTTCTGAGTTTTGCCCCAAAATAAGGAGAATTTCTGTCTTTTTGCTCCACTATATAGGGAATTTCTGCCCTTTCGCCCCACAATTAAAGGAATTTCTGCATTTTTGCTCCAAAATACGTGGAATTTCTGCCTTTTTACCCGAAAATAAGTGGAATGCATAACTTTTTGCCATAAAAAATGGAAATTTATTCATTTTTGCTCCAAAATAAGGGGAATTTCTGCCTTTTTGCCTCTAAATAAGTGGAATTTCTGCAATTTTCCCCCCAAAAAAGAGAATTTCTGTTATTTTTGCCCCAAAATAAGGGGAATTTCTGAATTATTACCCTGAAATAAGTGAAATTTCTGCAATTTTGCCCCCAAATAAGGGAATTCTCTGCCTTTATGCCCTGAAATATGTGAAATTTCTTCAATTTTACCTCAAAATAAGGTGAATTTCTGCATTTTTGCCCCAAAATAATGCGAATTTCTGCCTTTTTGCCCCAAATTAAGAAAAATTTTTGCTTTTTTCTCTAAAATAAGTGAAATTTCTGCAATTTTGCCCTAAAATAAGATAAATTTCTGCAATTTTTCCCCATAATAAGGGAAATGTCTGCAATTTTGCCCTAAAATAAAGAGAATTTCATCCTTTTTGCCCCAAAATAAAGGAAATTTCAGCCTTTTTACCTGAAAATAAGTGAAATTTCTGCAATTTTGCCCCAAATAAGGGAAATTTCTGCAATTTTGCCCCAATATAATGTAAATTCCTGCAATTTTGCCTTCCAAAAAAAAGAAATTTCTAGAATTTGTCCCCCAAATAAGGGGAATTTCTGATTTTTGCCCCAAAATAAAGGGAATTTCTGCCTTTTGCTCTAAAATACGGGGAATTTCTGCCTTTTTGCCTGAAAATAATGGGAATGCATACCTTTTTGCAATAAAAAGGGAAATTTCTTCATTTTTGCTACAAAATAAGGGGAATTTCTGCATTTTTGCCTCTAAATAAGTGGAATTTCTGTATTTTTCCCCCAAAACAAAGGGAATTTCTGTCTTTTTTGCCCCAAAATAAGGGGAATTTCTGACTTATTACCCTGAAATAAGTGAAATTTTTGCGATTTTGCCCCAAAATAAGGGAAATTTCTGCAATTTTGCCCCAATGTAAAGGAAATTTCTGCAATTTTGCCCCAAAATAAGGGGAATTTCTGACTGTTTCCTCCCGAAAAAAGAAGATTTTCTGTCTTTTTGCCCCAAAATAAGGAGAATTTCTGCCTTATTGCCCGAAAATTATGAGAATCTCTGCAATTTTGCTTCAAAATACGGGGAATTTCTGCTTTTTATCCCAAAAGTAAGTGGAATGTATACCTTTTGCCACAAAAAAGGGAAATTTCTTCATTTTTGCCCCAAAATAAGAGGAATTTCTGCCTTTTTCCCTCAAAATAAGAAAAATTTCCGACTTTTGACCCAAAAATAAACGGAATTTCTGTCTTTTTGCCTCAAAATAAAAGGAATTTTTGAATTATGCCCTGAAATAAGTGAAATTTCTAAAATTTTGCCCCAAAATAAAAGAAATTTCTGCCTTTTTGCCACAAAATAAGAGGAATTTCTGTCTTTTTGCTCCATAATAAAGGAAATTTCTGCCTTTTTGCCCCCAAATAAAAGAAATTTCAGTCTTTTTACCTCAAAATAAAGGGAATTCCTGCATTTTTGCCACAAAATATTAAGAATTTCTGCATTTTTGCCCCAAAATAAGGAAAATTTCTGCCTTTTACCCTGAAATAAGTGAAATTTCTGCATTTTGCCACAAAATAAGTGAAATTTCTGCAATTTTGCTCCAATATAATAAATTTCTGGAATTTTGCCCCAAAATAAGTGGAATTTCTGAGTTTTGCCCCAAAATAAGGAGAATTTCTGTCTTATTGCCCCACTATATAGGGAATTTCTGCCCTTTCGCCCCACAATTAAAGGAATTTCTGCATTTTTGCTCCAAAATACGGGGAATTTCTGCCTTTTTGCCCGAAAATAAGTGGAATGCATAACTTTTTGCCATAAAAAATGGAAATTTCTTCATTTTTGCTCCAAAATAAGGGGAATTTCTGCCTTTTTGCCTCTAAATAAGTGGAATTTCTGCAGTTTTCCCCCAAAATACAGGGAATTTCTGTTATTTTTGCCCCAAAATAAGGGGAATTTCTGACTTATTACCCTGAAATAAGTGAAATTTCTGCGATTTTGCCCCAAAATAAGGGAAATTTCTGCAATTTTGCCCCAATGTAAAGGAAATTTCTGCAATTTTGCCCCAAAATAAGGGGAATTTCTGACTGTTTCCTCCCGAAAAAAGAAGATTTTCTGTCTTTTTGCCCCAAAATAAGGAGAATTTCTGCCTTATTGCCCAAAAATTATGAGAATCTCTGCAATTTTGCTTCAAAATACGGGGAATTTCTGCTTTTTATCCCAAAAGTAAGTGGAATGTATACCTTTTGCCACAAAAAAGGGAAATTTCTTCATTTTTGCCCCAAAATAAGAGGAATTTCTGCCTTTTTCCCTCAAAATAAGAAAAATTTCGGCCTTTTGACCCAAAAATAAACGGAATTTCTGTCTTTTTGCCTCAAAATAAAAGGAATTTTTGAATTATGCCCTGAAATAAGTGAAATTTCTAAAATTTTGCCCCAAAATAAAAGAAATTTCTGCCTTTTTGCCACAAAATAAGAGGAATTTCTGTCTTTTTGCCCCACAATAAGGGAAATTTCTGCCTTTTTGCCCCCAAATAAAAGAAATTTCAGGCTTTTTACCTCAAAATAAAGGAAATTCCTGCATTTTTGCCACAAAATATTAAGAATTTCTGCATTTTTGCCCCAAAATAAGGAAAATTTCTGCCTTTTACCCTGAAATAAGTGAAATTTCTGCATTTTGCCACACAATAAGTGAATTTTCTGCAATTTTGCTCCAAAATAAAGGAAATTTCTGGAATTTTGCCCCAAAATAAGTGGAATTTCTGAGTTTTGCCCCAAAATAAGGAGAATTTCTGTCTTTTTGCTCCACTATATAGGGAATTTCTGCCCTTTCGCCCCACAATTAAAGGAATTTCTGCATTTTTGCTCCAAAATACGTGGAATTTCTGCCTTTTTACCCGAAAATAAGTGGAATGCATAACTTTTTGCCATAAAAAATGGAAATTTATTCATTTTTGCTCCAAAATAAGGGGAATTTCTGCCTTTTTGCCTCTAAATAAGTGGAATTTCTGCAATTTTCCCCCCAAAAAAGAGAATTTCTGTTATTTTTGCCCCAAAATAAGGGGAATTTCTGAATTATTACCCTGAAATAAGTGAAATTTCTGCAATTTTGCCCCCAAATAAGGGAATTCTCTGCCTTTATGCCCTGAAATATGTGAAATTTCTTCAATTTTACCTCAAAATAAGGTGAATTTCTGCATTTTTGCCCCAAAATAATGCGAATTTCTGCCTTTTTGCCCCAAATTAAGAAAAATTTTTGCTTTTTTCTCTAAAATAAGTGAAATTTCTGCAATTTTGCCCTAAAATAAGATAAATTTCTGCAATTTTTCCCCATAATAAGGGAAATGTCTGCAATTTTGCCCTAAAATAAAGAGAATTTCATCCTTTTTGCCCCAAAATAAAGGAAATTTCAGCCTTTTTACCTGAAAATAAGTGAAATTTCTGCAATTTTGCCCCAAATAAGGGAAATTTCTGCAATTTTGCCCCAATATAATGTAAATTCCTGCAATTTTGCCTTCCAAAAAAAAGAAATTTCTAGAATTTGTCCCCCAAATAAGGGGAATTTCTGATTTTTGCCCCAAAATAAAGGGAATTTCTGCCTTTTGCTCTAAAATACGGGGAATTTCTGCCTTTTTGCCTGAAAATAATGGGAATGCATACCTTTTTGCAATAAAAAGGGAAATTTCTTCATTTTTGCTACAAAATAAGGGGAATTTCTGCATTTTTGCCTCTAAATAAGTGGAATTTCTGTATTTTTCCCCCAAAACAAAGGGAATTTCTGTCTTTTTTGCCCCAAAATAAGGGGAATTTCTGACTTATTACCCTGAAATAAGTGAAATTTTTGCGATTTTGCCCCAAAATAAGGGAAATTTCTGCAATTTTGCCCCAATGTAAAGGAAATTTCTGCAATTTTGCCCCAAAATAAGGGGAATTTCTGACTGTTTCCTCCCGAAAAAAGAAGATTTTCTGTCTTTTTGCCCCAAAATAAGGAGAATTTCTGCCTTATTGCCCGAAAATTATGAGAATCTCTGCAATTTTGCTTCAAAATACGGGGAATTTCTGCTTTTTATCCCAAAAGTAAGTGGAATGTATACCTTTTGCCACAAAAAAGGGAAATTTCTTCATTTTTGCCCCAAAATAAGAGGAATTTCTGCCTTTTTCCCTCAAAATAAGAAAAATTTCCGACTTTTGACCCAAAAATAAACGGAATTTCTGTCTTTTTGCCTCAAAATAAAAGGAATTTTTGAATTATGCCCTGAAATAAGTGAAATTTCTAAAATTTTGCCCCAAAATAAAAGAAATTTCTGCCTTTTTGCCACAAAATAAGAGGAATTTCTGTCTTTTTGCTCCATAATAAAGGAAATTTCTGCCTTTTTGCCCCCAAATAAAAGAAATTTCAGTCTTTTTACCTCAAAATAAAGGGAATTCCTGCATTTTTGCCACAAAATATTAAGAATTTCTGCATTTTTGCCCCAAAATAAGGAAAATTTCTGCCTTTTACCCTGAAATAAGTGAAATTTCTGCATTTTGCCACAAAATAAGTGAAATTTCTGCAATTTTGCTCCAATATAATAAATTTCTGGAATTTTGCCCCAAAATAAGTGGAATTTCTGAGTTTTGCCCCAAAATAAGGAGAATTTCTGTCTTATTGCCCCACTATATAGGGAATTTCTGCCCTTTCGCCCCACAATTAAAGGAATTTCTGCATTTTTGCTCCAAAATACGGGGAATTTCTGCCTTTTTGCCCGAAAATAAGTGGAATGCATAACTTTTTGCCATAAAAAATGGAAATTTCTTCATTTTTGCTCCAAAATAAGGGGAATTTCTGCCTTTTTGCCTCTAAATAAGTGGAATTTCTGCAGTTTTCCCCCAAAATACAGGGAATTTCTGTTATTTTTGCCCCAAAATAAGGGGAATTTCTGACTTATTACCCTGAAATAAGTGAAATTTCTGCAATTTTGCCCCAAAATAAAGGAAATTTCAGCAATTTTGCACCAATGTAAAGGAAATTACTGTAATTTTGCCCCAAAATAAGTGAAATTTCTGCCATTTTGCCCCAAAATAAGTGAAATTTCGGCAATTTTGCCACAAAATAAGGGAAATTTCTGGAATTTTACCCCAAAATAAGTGGAATTTCTGAGTTTTGCCCCAAAATAAGGAGAATTTCTGTCTGTTTGCCCTAACATATTGGGAATTTCTGCATTTTGCCCCACAATTAGGGGAATTTCTGCAATTTTGCTCCAAAATACGGGTAATTTCAGCTTTTTAGCCCAAAAATAAGTGGAATGTATACATTTTGCCACAAAAAAGGGAAATTTCTTCATTTTTACTCCAAAATAAAAGGAATTTCTGCTTTTTTGCCTCTAAAAAAGTGGAATTTCTGTCTTTTTCCCCCAAAACAAAGGGAATTTCTGTGTTTTTTGCCCCAAAATAAGGAAAATTTCTGACTTATTACCCTGAAATAAGTGAAATTTATGCAATTTTGCCTCAAAATAAGTGAAATTTCTGCAATTTTGGCCCAAAATAAGGGAAATTTTTGGAATTTTGCCCCAAAGTAAGTGGAATTTCTGAGTTTTGCCCCAAAATAAGGAGATTTTCTGTTTTTTTGCTCTAACTTACAGGGAATTTCTGCCTTTTTGCCCCACAATTAGCGGAATTTTTGCAATTTTGCTCCAAAATACGGGTAATTTCTGCTTTTTAGCCTGAAAATAAGGGGAATGTATACCATTTGCCACAAAAAAGAAATTTCTTCATTTTTACTCCAAAATAAAAGGAATTTCTGCTTTTTTGCCCCAAAATAAGAAAAATTTCTGACTGACTACTCTGAAATAAGTGAAATTTCTGCAATTTTGCCCCAAAATAAGAAAAATTTCTGCCTTTTTGCCTCCAAATAAGGGGAATTTCAGCCTTTTTACCTCAAAATAAGAGGAATTTCTGCATTTTTGCCCCAAAATATGGGAGATTTCTGCCTTTTTGCCCCAAAATAAGAAAAATTTCTGCAATTTTGTACCAAAATAAAAGAAATTTCCGCCTTTTTGCACCAAAATAAGAAAATTTCTGCTTTCTTTTCTGAAATAAGTGAAATTTCTGCAATTTTGCCCCAAAATAACCGAAATTTCTGCAATTTTCCTCCCAAATAAAGGAAATTTCTGGAATTTTGCCTTAAAATAAGTGGAATTTTTGAGTTTTGCCCCAAAATAAGGAGAATTTCTGTCTTTTTGCCCCAACATATAGGGAATTTCTGCCTTTTTGCCCCACAATTAGGGGAATTTCTGCAATTTTGCTCCAAAATACGGGGAATTTCTGCCTTTTTGCCCGAAAATAAGAAGAATGCATACCTTTTTGCCATAAAAAAGGGAAAGTTCTTCATTTTTGCTCCAAAATAAGGGGAATTTCAGCTTTTTTGCCTCTAAATAAGTGGAATTTCTGTCTTTTTCCCCCAAAACAAAGGGAATTTCTGTTTTTTTGCTCCAAAATAAGGAAAATTTCTGACTTATTACGCTGAAATAAGTGAAATTTCTGCAATTTTGCCCCAAAATAAGTGAAATTTCTGCAATTTTGCCCCAAAATAAGGGAAATTTCTGGAATTTTGCCCCAAAATAAGTGGAATTTCTGAGTTTTGCCCCAAAATTAGGAGAATTTCTGTCTTTTTGCCCCAACATATAGGCAATTTCTGCCTTTTTGCCTCACAATTAGGGGAATTTCTGCAATTTTGCTCCAAAATACGGAGAATTTCTGCTTTTTAGCCTGAAAATAAGGGGAATGTATACTTTTTGCCACAAAAAAAAAAGAAATTTCTTCATTTTTACTCCAAAATAAAATGAATTTTTGCTTTTTTGCCGCTAAAAAAGTGGAATTTCTGCCTTTTTCCCTCAAAACAAAAAGAATTTCTGTCTTTTTTGCCCCAAAATAAAGAAAATTTCTGACTTATTACACTGAAATAAGTGAAATTTCTGCAATTTTGCCTCAAAATAAGGGAAATTTCTGCCTTTTTGCCCCCAAATAATGGGAATTTCAGCCTTTTTACCTCAAAATAAGAGAAATTTCTTCATTTTTGCCCCAAAATATGGGAGATTTCTGCCTTTTTGCCCCAAAATAAGAAAAATTTCTGCAATTTTGTACCAAAATAAAAGAAATTTCCGCCTTTTTGCACCAAAATAAGAAAATTTCTGCTTTTTTTTCTGAAATAAGTGAAATGTCTGCAATTTTGCCCCAAAATAAGTGAAATTTCTGCAATTTTGCCCCAAAATAAGGGAAATTTCTGGAATTTTGCCCCAAAATAAGTGGAATTTCTGAGTTTAGCCCCAAAATAAAAAGAATTTCTGTCTTTTTGCCCTAACATATCGGAAATTTCTGCCTTTTTGCCCCACAATTAGGGGAATTTCTGCAATTTTTCTCCAAAATACGGGGAATTTCTGCTTTTTAGCCTGAAAATAAGGGGAATGTATATCTTTTGCCACAAAAAAAAAATTTCTTCATTTTTACTCCAAAATAAAATGAATTTCTGCTTTTTTGCCGCTAAAAAAGTGGAATTTCTGTCTTTTTCCCCGAAAACAAAAGGAATTTCTGTCTTTTTTGCCCCAAAATAAGGAAAATTTCTGACTTATTACACTGAAATAAGTGAAATTTCTGCAATTTTGCCTCAAAATAAGGGAAATTTCTGCCTTTTTCCCCCAAATAAGGGAAATTTCTATCTTTTTACCTCAAAATAAGAGGAATTTCTGCATTTTTTCCCCAAAATATGGGAGATTTGTGCCTTTTTGCCCCAAAAAAAGAAAAATTTCTGCAATTTTGTACCAAAATAGAAATTTCTGCCTTTTTGCACCAAAATAGGAAAATTTCTGAATTTTTTTCTGAAATAAGTGAAATTTCTGCAATTTTGCCCCAAAATAAGTGAAATTTCTGCAATTTTGCCCCAAAATAAGGGAAATTTCTGTTTTTTACCCCCAAATAAGGGGAATTTCTGCCTTTTTACCTTAAAATAAGGGGAATTTCTGCATTTTTGTCACAAAATATTTGGAATTTCTGCAATTTTGCCCCAAAATAAGTGAAATTACTGCAATTTTGCCCCAAAATAAGTGAAATTTCTGCAATTTTTCCCCAAAATAAGGGAAATTTCTGGAATTTTGCCCCAATATCAGTGGAATTTCTGAGTTTTGACCCAAAATAAGGAGAATTTGTTTCTTTTTGCCCCAACATATAGGGAATTTCTGCCTTTTGCCCCACAATTAGGGGAATTTCTGCAATTTTGCTCCAAAATAATGGGAATTTCTGCCTTTTTGCCTGAAAATAAGAAGAATGCATAACTTTTTGCCATAAAAAAAGGAAATTTCTTCATTTTTGCTTCAAAATAAGAGGAATTTCTGCTTTTTTGTCTCTAAAAAAGTGGAATTTCTATCTTTTTCACCCCAAAACAAAGGAAATTTCTGTCTTTTTGGCCCCAAAATAAGGAAAATTTCTGACTTATTACCCTGAAATAAGTGAAATTTCTGCAATTTTGCCCCAAAATAAGTGAAATTTCTGCAATTTTGCCCCAAAATAAGGGAAATTTCTGGAATTTTGCCCCAAAATAAGTGGAATTTCTGAGTTTAGCCCCAAAATAAAAAGAATTTCTGTCTTTTTGCCCTAACATATCGGAAATTTCTGCCTTTTTGCCCCACAATTAGGGGAATTTCTGCAATTTTGCTCCAAAATACGGGGAATTTCTGCTTTTTAGCCTGAAAATAAGGGGAATGTATATCTTTTGCCACAAAAAAAAAAAAGAAATTTCTTCATTTTTACTCCAAAATAAAATGAATTTCTGCTTTTTTGCCGCTAAAAAAGTGGTATTTCTGTCTTTTTCCCCCAAAACAAAGGGAATTTCTGTTTTTTTTGCCCCAAAATAAGGAAAATTTCTGACTTATTACACTGAAATAAGTGAAATTTCTGCAATTTTGCCTCAAAATAAGGGAAATTTCTGCCTTTTTCCCCCAAATAAGGGAAATTTCTATCTTTTTACCTCAAAATAAGAGGAATTTCTGCATTTTTTCCCCAAAATATGGGAGATTTGTGCCTTTTTGCCCCAAAAAAGAAAAATTTCTGCAATTTTGTACCAAAATAGAAATTTCTGCCTTTTTGCACCAAAATAGGAAAATTCTGAATTTTTTTCTGAAATAAGTGAAATTTCTGCAATTTTGCCCCAAAATAAGTGAAATTTCTGCAATTTTGCCCCAAAATAAGGGAAATTTCTGTTTTTTACCCCCAAATAAGGGGATTTTCTGCCTTTTTACCTTAAAATAAGGGGATTTTCTGCATTTTTGCCACAAAATATTTGGAATTTCTGCAATTTTGCCCCAAAATAAGTGAAATTACTGCAATTTTGCCCCAAAATAAGTGAAATTTCTGCAATTTTGCCCCAAATTAAGGGAAATTTCTAGGATTTTGCCGCAAAATAAGTGGAATTTCTGAGTTTTGCCCCAAAATAAGGAGAATTTCTGTCTTTTTGCCCTAACATATAGGGAATTTCTGCCTCTTTGCCCCACAATTAGGGGATTTTCTGCAATTTTGCTCCAAAATACGGGTAATTTCTGCTTTTTAGCCCAAAAATAAGTGGAATGTATACCTTTTGCCACAAAAAAAGAAATTTCTTCATTTTTACTCCAAAATAAAAGGAATTTCTGCTTTTTTGCCTCTAAAAAAGTGGAATTTCTGTCTTTATCCCCCAAAACAAAGGGAATTTCTGTCTTTTTTGCCCCAAAATAACGAAAATTTCTGACTTATTACCCTGAAATATGTGAAATTTCTGCAATTTTCCTCAAAATAAGGGAAATTTCTTCATTTTTGCCCCAAAATAAGAGGAATTTCTGCCTTTTTCCCTCAAAATAAGAAAAATTTCGGCCTTTTGACCCAAAAATAAACGGAATTTCTGTCTTTTTGCCTCAAAATAAAAGGAATTTTTGAATTATATCCTGAAATAAGTGAAATTTCTAAAATTTTGCCCCAAAATAAAAGAAATTTCTGCCTTTTTGCCACAAAATAAGAGGAATTTCTGTCTTTTTGCCCCACAATAAGGGAAATTTCTGCCTTTTTGCCCCCAAATAAAAGAAATTTCAGGCTTTTTACCTCAAAATAAAGGAAATTCCTGCATTTTTGCCACAAAATATTAAGAATTTCTGCATTTTTGCCCCAAAATAAGGAAAATTTCTGCCTTTTACCCTGAAATAAGTGAAATTTCTGCATTTTGCCACACAATAAGTGAATTTTCTGCAATTTTGCTCCAAAATAAAGGAAATTTCTGGAATTTTGCCCCAAAATAAGTGGAATTTCTGAGTTTTGCCCCAAAATAAGGAGAATTTCTGTCTTTTTGCTCCACTATATAGGGAATTTCTGCCCTTTCGCCCCACAATTAAAGGAATTTCTGCATTTTTGCTCCAAAATACGTGGAATTTCTGCCTTTTTACCCGAAAATAAGTGGAATGCATAACTTTTTGCCATAAAAAATGGAAATTTATTCATTTTTGCTCCAAAATAAGGGGAATTTCTGCCTTTTTGCCTCTAAATAAGTGGAATTTCTGCAATTTTCCCCCCAAAAAAGAGAATTTCTGTTATTTTTGCCCCAAAATAAGGGGAATTTCTGAATTATTACCCTGAAATAAGTGAAATTTCTGCAATTTTGCCCCCAAATAAGGGAATTCTCTGCCTTTATGCCCTGAAATATGTGAAATTTCTTCAATTTTACCTCAAAATAAGGTGAATTTCTGCATTTTTGCCCCAAAATAATGCGAATTTCTGCCTTTTTGCCCCAAATTAAGAAAAATTTTTGCTTTTTTCTCTAAAATAAGTGAAATTTCTGCAATTTTGCCCTAAAATAAGATAAATTTCTGCAATTTTTCCCCATAATAAGGGAAATGTCTGCAATTTTGCCCTAAAATAAAGAGAATTTCATCCTTTTTGCCCCAAAATAAAGGAAATTTCAGCCTTTTTACCTGAAAATAAGTGAAATTTCTGCAATTTTGCCCCAAATAAGGGAAATTTCTGCAATTTTGCCCCAATATAATGTAAATTCCTGCAATTTTGCCTTCCAAAAAAAAGAAATTTCTAGAATTTGTCCCCCAAATAAGGGGAATTTCTGATTTTTGCCCCAAAATAAAGGGAATTTCTGCCTTTTGCTCTAAAATACGGGGAATTTCTGCCTTTTTGCCTGAAAATAATGGGAATGCATACCTTTTTGCAATAAAAAGGGAAATTTCTTCATTTTTGCTACAAAATAAGGGGAATTTCTGCATTTTTGCCTCTAAATAAGTGGAATTTCTGTATTTTTCCCCCAAAACAAAGGGAATTTCTGTCTTTTTTGCCCCAAAATAAGGGGAATTTCTGACTTATTACCCTGAAATAAGTGAAATTTTTGCGATTTTGCCCCAAAATAAGGGAAATTTCTGCAATTTTGCCCCAATGTAAAGGAAATTTCTGCAATTTTGCCCCAAAATAAGGGGAATTTCTGACTGTTTCCTCCCGAAAAAAGAAGATTTTCTGTCTTTTTGCCCCAAAATAAGGAGAATTTCTGCCTTATTGCCCGAAAATTATGAGAATCTCTGCAATTTTGCTTCAAAATACGGGGAATTTCTGCTTTTTATCCCAAAAGTAAGTGGAATGTATACCTTTTGCCACAAAAAAGGGAAATTTCTTCATTTTTGCCCCAAAATAAGAGGAATTTCTGCCTTTTTCCCTCAAAATAAGAAAAATTTCCGACTTTTGACCCAAAAATAAACGGAATTTCTGTCTTTTTGCCTCAAAATAAAAGGAATTTTTGAATTATGCCCTGAAATAAGTGAAATTTCTAAAATTTTGCCCCAAAATAAAAGAAATTTCTGCCTTTTTGCCACAAAATAAGAGGAATTTCTGTCTTTTTGCTCCATAATAAAGGAAATTTCTGCCTTTTTGCCCCCAAATAAAAGAAATTTCAGTCTTTTTACCTCAAAATAAAGGGAATTCCTGCATTTTTGCCACAAAATATTAAGAATTTCTGCATTTTTGCCCCAAAATAAGGAAAATTTCTGCCTTTTACCCTGAAATAAGTGAAATTTCTGCATTTTGCCACAAAATAAGTGAAATTTCTGCAATTTTGCTCCAATATAATAAATTTCTGGAATTTTGCCCCAAAATAAGTGGAATTTCTGAGTTTTGCCCCAAAATAAGGAGAATTTCTGTCTTATTGCCCCACTATATAGGGAATTTCTGCCCTTTCGCCCCACAATTAAAGGAATTTCTGCATTTTTGCTCCAAAATACGGGGAATTTCTGCCTTTTTGCCCGAAAATAAGTGGAATGCATAACTTTTTGCCATAAAAAATGGAAATTTCTTCATTTTTGCTCCAAAATAAGGGGAATTTCTGCCTTTTTGCCTCTAAATAAGTGGAATTTCTGCAGTTTTCCCCCAAAATACAGGGAATTTCTGTTATTTTTGCCCCAAAATAAGGGGAATTTCTGACTTATTACCCTGAAATAAGTGAAATTTCTGCAATTTTGCCCCAAAATAAAGGAAATTTCAGCAATTTTGCACCAATGTAAAGGAAATTACTGTAATTTTGCCCCAAAATAAGTGAAATTTCTGCCATTTTGCCCCAAAATAAGTGAAATTTCGGCAATTTTGCCACAAAATAAGGGAAATTTCTGGAATTTTGCCCCAAAATAAGTGGAATTTCTGAGTTTTGCCCCAAAATAAGGAGAATTTCTGTCTGTTTGCCCTAACATATTGGGAATTTCTGCATTTTGCCCCACAATTAGGGGAATTTCTGCAATTTTGCTCCAAAATACGGGTAATTTCAGCTTTTTAGCCCAAAAATAAGTGGAATGTATACATTTTGCCACAAAAAAGGGAAATTTCTTCATTTTTACTCCAAAATAAAAGGAATTTCTGCTTTTTTGCCTCTAAAAAAGTGGAATTTCTGTCTTTTTCCCCCAAAACAAAGGGAATTTCTGTGTTTTTTGCCCCAAAATAAGGAAAATTTCTGACTTATTACCCTGAAATAAGTGAAATTTATGCAATTTTGCCTCAAAATAAGTGAAATTTCTGCAATTTTGGCCCAAAATAAGGGAAATTTTTGGAATTTTGCCCCAAAGTAAGTGGAATTTCTGAGTTTTGCCCCAAAATAAGGAGATTTTCTGTTTTTTTGCTCTAACTTACAGGGAATTTCTGCCTTTTTGCCCCACAATTAGCGGAATTTTTGCAATTTTGCTCCAAAATACGGGTAATTTCTGCTTTTTAGCCTGAAAATAAGGGGAATGTATACCATTTGCCACAAAAAAGAAATTTCTTCATTTTTACTCCAAAATAAAAGGAATTTCTGCTTTTTTGCCCCAAAATAAGAAAAATTTCTGACTGACTACTCTGAAATAAGTGAAATTTCTGCAATTTTGCCCCAAAATAAGAAAAATTTCTGCCTTTTTGCCTCCAAATAAGGGGAATTTCAGCCTTTTTACCTCAAAATAAGAGGAATTTCTGCATTTTTGCCCCAAAATATGGGAGATTTCTGCCTTTTTGCCCCAAAATAAGAAAAATTTCTGCAATTTTGTACCAAAATAAAAGAAATTTCCGCCTTTTTGCACCAAAATAAGAAAATTTCTGCTTTCTTTTCTGAAATAAGTGAAATTTCTGCAATTTTGCCCCAAAATAACCGAAATTTCTGCAATTTTCCTCCCAAATAAAGGAAATTTCTGGAATTTTGCCTTAAAATAAGTGGAATTTTTGAGTTTTGCCCCAAAATAAGGAGAATTTCTGTCTTTTTGCCCCAACATATAGGGAATTTCTGCCTTTTTGCCCCACAATTAGGGGAATTTCTGCAATTTTGCTCCAAAATACGGGGAATTTCTGCCTTTTTGCCCGAAAATAAGAAGAATGCATACCTTTTTGCCATAAAAAAGGGAAAGTTCTTCATTTTTGCTCCAAAATAAGGGGAATTTCAGCTTTTTTGCCTCTAAATAAGTGGAATTTCTGTCTTTTTCCCCCAAAACAAAGGGAATTTCTGTTTTTTTGCTCCAAAATAAGGAAAATTTCTGACTTATTACGCTGAAATAAGTGAAATTTCTGCAATTTTGCCCCAAAATAAGTGAAATTTCTGCAATTTTGCCCCAAAATAAGGGAAATTTCTGGAATTTTGCCCCAAAATAAGTGGAATTTCTGAGTTTTGCCCCAAAATTAGGAGAATTTCTGTCTTTTTGCCCCAACATATAGGCAATTTCTGCCTTTTTGCCTCACAATTAGGGGAATTTCTGCAATTTTGCTCCAAAATACGGAGAATTTCTGCTTTTTAGCCTGAAAATAAGGGGAATGTATACTTTTTGCCACAAAAAAAAAAGAAATTTCTTCATTTTTACTCCAAAATAAAATGAATTTTTGCTTTTTTGCCGCTAAAAAAGTGGAATTTCTGCCTTTTTCCCTCAAAACAAAAAGAATTTCTGTCTTTTTTGCCCCAAAATAAAGAAAATTTCTGACTTATTACACTGAAATAAGTGAAATTTCTGCAATTTTGCCTCAAAATAAGGGAAATTTCTGCCTTTTTGCCCCCAAATAAGGGGAATTTCAGCCTTTTTACCTCAAAATAAGAGAAATTTCTTCATTTTTGCCCCAAAATATGGGAGATTTCTGCCTTTTTGCCCCAAAATAAGAAAAATTTCTGCAATTTTGTACCAAAATAAAAGAAATTTCCGCCTTTTTGCACCAAAATAAGAAAATTTCTGCTTTTTTTTCTGAAATAAGTGAAATGTCTGCAATTTTGCCCCAAAATAAGTGAAATTTCTGCAATTTTGCCCCAAAATAAGGGAAATTTCTGGAATTTTGCCCCAAAATAAGTGGAATTTCTGAGTTTAGCCCCAAAATAAAAAGAATTTCTGTCTTTTTGCCCTAACATATCGGAAATTTCTGCCTTTTTGCCCCACAATTAGGGGAATTTCTGCAATTTTTCTCCAAAATACGGGGAATTTCTGCTTTTTAGCCTGAAAATAAGGGGAATGTATATCTTTTGCCACAAAAAAAAAATTTCTTCATTTTTACTCCAAAATAAAATGAATTTCTGCTTTTTTGCCGCTAAAAAAGTGGAATTTCTGTCTTTTTCCCCGAAAACAAAAGGAATTTCTGTCTTTTTTGCCCCAAAATAAGGAAAATTTCTGACTTATTACACTGAAATAAGTGAAATTTCTGCAATTTTGCCTCAAAATAAGGGAAATTTCTGCCTTTTTCCCCCAAATAAGGGAAATTTCTATCTTTTTACCTCAAAATAAGAGGAATTTCTGCATTTTTTCCCCAAAATATGGGAGATTTGTGCCTTTTTGCCCCAAAAAAAGAAAAATTTCTGCAATTTTGTACCAAAATAGAAATTTCTGCCTTTTTGCACCAAAATAGGAAAATTTCTGAATTTTTTTCTGAAATAAGTGAAATTTCTGCAATTTTGCCCCAAAATAAGTGAAATTTCTGCAATTTTGCCCCAAAATAAGGGAAATTTCTGTTTTTTACCCCCAAATAAGGGGAATTTCTGCCTTTTTACCTTAAAATAAGGGGAATTTCTGCATTTTTGTCACAAAATATTTGGAATTTCTGCAATTTTGCCCCAAAATAAGTGAAATTACTGCAATTTTGCCCCAAAATAAGTGAAATTTCTGCAATTTTTCCCCAAAATAAGGGAAATTTCTGGAATTTTGCCCCAATATCAGTGGAATTTCTGAGTTTTGACCCAAAATAAGGAGAATTTGTTTCTTTTTGCCCCAACATATAGGGAATTTCTGCCTTTTGCCCCACAATTAGGGGAATTTCTGCAATTTTGCTCCAAAATAATGGGAATTTCTGCCTTTTTGCCTGAAAATAAGAAGAATGCATAACTTTTTGCCATAAAAAAAGGAAATTTCTTCATTTTTGCTTCAAAATAAGAGGAATTTCTGCTTTTTTGTCTCTAAAAAAGTGGAATTTCTATCTTTTTCACCCCAAAACAAAGGAAATTTCTGTCTTTTTGGCCCCAAAATAAGGAAAATTTCTGACTTATTACCCTGAAATAAGTGAAATTTCTGCAATTTTGCCCCAAAATAAGTGAAATTTCTGCAATTTTGCCCCAAAATAAGGGAAATTTCTGGAATTTTGCCCCAAAATAAGTGGAATTTCTGAGTTTAGCCCCAAAATAAAAAGAATTTCTGTCTTTTTGCCCTAACATATCGGAAATTTCTGCCTTTTTGCCCCACAATTAGGGGAATTTCTGCAATTTTGCTCCAAAATACGGGGAATTTCTGCTTTTTAGCCTGAAAATAAGGGGAATGTATATCTTTTGCCACAAAAAAAAAAAAGAAATTTCTTCATTTTTACTCCAAAATAAAATGAATTTCTGCTTTTTTGCCGCTAAAAAAGTGGTATTTCTGTCTTTTTCCCCCAAAACAAAGGGAATTTCTGTTTTTTTTGCCCCAAAATAAGGAAAATTTCTGACTTATTACACTGAAATAAGTGAAATTTCTGCAATTTTGCCTCAAAATAAGGGAAATTTCTGCCTTTTTCCCCCAAATAAGGGAAATTTCTATCTTTTTACCTCAAAATAAGAGGAATTTCTGCATTTTTTCCCCAAAATATGGGAGATTTGTGCCTTTTTGCCCCAAAAAAGAAAAATTTCTGCAATTTTGTACCAAAATAGAAATTTCTGCCTTTTTGCACCAAAATAGGAAAATTCTGAATTTTTTTCTGAAATAAGTGAAATTTCTGCAATTTTGCCCCAAAATAAGTGAAATTTCTGCAATTTTGCCCCAAAATAAGGGAAATTTCTGTTTTTTACCCCCAAATAAGGGGATTTTCTGCCTTTTTACCTTAAAATAAGGGGATTTTCTGCATTTTTGCCACAAAATATTTGGAATTTCTGCAATTTTGCCCCAAAATAAGTGAAATTACTGCAATTTTGCCCCAAAATAAGTGAAATTTCTGCAATTTTGCCCCAAATTAAGGGAAATTTCTAGGATTTTGCCGCAAAATAAGTGGAATTTCTGAGTTTTGCCCCAAAATAAGGAGAATTTCTGTCTTTTTGCCCTAACATATAGGGAATTTCTGCCTCTTTGCCCCACAATTAGGGGATTTTCTGCAATTTTGCTCCAAAATACGGGTAATTTCTGCTTTTTAGCCCAAAAATAAGTGGAATGTATACCTTTTGCCACAAAAAAAGAAATTTCTTCATTTTTACTCCAAAATAAAAGGAATTTCTGCTTTTTTGCCTCTAAAAAAGTGGAATTTCTGTCTTTATCCCCCAAAACAAAGGGAATTTCTGTCTTTTTTGCCCCAAAATAACGAAAATTTCTGACTTATTACCCTGAAATATGTGAAATTTCTGCAATTTTCCTCAAAATAAGGGAAATTTCTGCCTTTTTGCCCCCAAATAAAGGAAGTTTCAGCCTTTTTACCTCAAAATAAGAGGAATATCTTCATTTTTGCCCCAAAATATGGGAGATTTCTGCCTTTTTGCCCCAAAATAAGAAAAATTTCTGCAATTTTGTACCAAAATAAAAGATAATTCTGCCTTTTTGCACCAAAATAGGAAAATTTCTGAATTTTTTTCTGAAATAAGTTAAATTTCTGCAATTTTGCCCCAAAATAAGGGAAATTTCTGCAATTTTGCCCCAAAATAAGGGAAATTTCTGGAATTTTGACCAAAAAAGTGTGGAATTTCTGAGTTTTTGCCCCAAAATAAGTGAAATTTCTTTTTTTTTGCCCCCAAATAAGGGGAATTTCTGCCTTTTTACCTCAAAATAAAGGGAATTTCTTCATTTTTGCCACAAAATATTTGGAATTTCTGCATTTTTGCATCAAAATAAGGATAATTTCTGCCTTTTTACCATGAAATAAGTGAAATTTCTGCAATTTTGCCCCAAAATAAGTGAAATTTCTGCAATTTTGCCCCAAAATAAGAGAAATTTCTGGAATTTTGCCCCAAAATAAATGGAATTTCTGAGTTTTGCCCCAAAAATAAAGAGAATTTCTGTCTTTTTGCCCTAACATATAGGGAATTTCTGCCCTTTTGCCTTACAGTTAGGGGAATTTCTGCAATTTTGCTCTAAAATACGGGTAATTTCTGCTTTTTAGCCCAAAAATAAGTGGAATGTATACCTTTTGCCACAAAAAAGGGAAATTTCTTCATTTTTACTCCAAAATAAAAGGAATTTCTGCTTTTTTGCCTCTAAAAAAGTGAAATATCTGTATTTTTCTCCCAAAACAAAGGGAATTTCTGTCTTTTTTGCCCCAAAATAGAGAAAATTTCTGACTTATTACCCTGAAATAAGTGAAATTTCTGAAATTTTGCCTCAAAATAAGGGAAATTTCTGCCTTTTTGCCCCCAAATAAGGGGAATTTCAGCCTTTTACCTCAAAATAAGAGGAATTTCTGCATTTTTCCCCTAAATATGGGAGATTTCTGACTTTTTGCCCCAGAATAAGAAAAATTTCTGCAATTTTGTACCAAAATAAAAGAAATTTCTGCCTTTTTGCACCAAAATAGAAAAATTTCTGAATTTTTTTCTGAAATAAGTTAAATTTCTGCAATTTTGCCCCAAAATAAGTGAAATTTCTGCAATTTTGCCCTAAAATAAGGGAAATTTCTGGAATTTTGCACCAAAATAAGTGGAATTTCTGAGTTTTGCCCCAAAATAAGGAGAATTTCTGTCTTTTTGCCCTAACATATCGGAAATTTCTGCCTTTTTGCCCCACAATTAGGGGAATTTCTGCAATTTTGCTCCAAAATACGGGGAATTTCTGCTTTTTAGCCTGAAAATAAGGGGAATGTATATCTTTTGCCACAAAAAAAAAAAAGAAATTTCTTCATTTTTACTCCAAAATAAAATGAATTTCTGCTTTTTTGCCGCTAAAAAAGTGGTATTTCTGTCTTTTTCCCCCAAAACAAAGGGAATTTCTGTTTTTTTTGCCCCAAAATAAGGAAAATTTCTGACTTATTACACTGAAATAAGTGAAATTTCTGCAATTTTGCCTCAAAATAAGGGAAATTTCTGCCTTTTTCCCCCAAATAAGGGAAATTTCTATCTTTTTACCTCAAAATAAGAGGAATTTCTGCATTTTTTCCCCAAAATATGGGAGATTTGTGCCTTTTTGCCCCAAAAAAGAAAAATTTCTGCAATTTTGTACCAAAATAGAAATTTCTGCCTTTTTGCACCAAAATAGGAAAATTCTGAATTTTTTTCTGAAATAAGTGAAATTTCTGCAATTTTGCCCCAAAATAAGTGAAATTTCTGCAATTTTGCCCCAAAATAAGGGAAATTTCTGTTTTTTACCCCCAAATAAGGGGATTTTCTGCCTTTTTACCTTAAAATAAGGGGATTTTCTGCATTTTTGCCACAAAATATTTGGAATTTCTGCAATTTTGCCCCAAAATAAGTGAAATTACTGCAATTTTGCCCCAAAATAAGTGAAATTTCTGCAATTTTGCCCCAAATTAAGGGAAATTTCTAGGATTTTGCCGCAAAATAAGTGGAATTTCTGAGTTTTGCCCCAAAATAAGGAGAATTTCTGTCTTTTTGCCCTAACATATAGGGAATTTCTGCCTCTTTGCCCCACAATTAGGGGATTTTCTGCAATTTTGCTCCAAAATACGGGTAATTTCTGCTTTTTAGCCCAAAAATAAGTGGAATGTATACCTTTTGCCACAAAAAAAGAAATTTCTTCATTTTTACTCCAAAATAAAAGGAATTTCTGCTTTTTTGCCTCTAAAAAAGTGGAATTTCTGTCTTTATCCCCCAAAACAAAGGGAATTTCTGTCTTTTTTGCCCCAAAATAACGAAAATTTCTGACTTATTACCCTGAAATATGTGAAATTTCTGCAATTTTCCTCAAAATAAGGGAAATTTCTGCCTTTTTGCCCCCAAATAAAGGAAGTTTCAGCCTTTTTACCTCAAAATAAGAGGAATATCTTCATTTTTGCCCCAAAATATGGGAGATTTCTGCCTTTTTGCCCCAAAATAAGAAAAATTTCTGCAATTTTGTACCAAAATAAAAGATAATTCTGCCTTTTTGCACCAAAATAGGAAAATTTCTGAATTTTTTTCTGAAATAAGTTAAATTTCTGCAATTTTGCCCCAAAATAAGGGAAATTTCTGCAATTTTGCCCCAAAATAAGGGAAATTTCTGGAATTTTGACCAAAAAAGTGTGGAATTTCTGAGTTTTTGCCCCAAAATAAGTGAAATTTCTTTTTTTTTGCCCCCAAATAAGGGGAATTTCTGCCTTTTTACCTCAAAATAAAGGGAATTTCTTCATTTTTGCCACAAAATATTTGGAATTTCTGCATTTTTGCATCAAAATAAGGATAATTTCTGCCTTTTTACCATGAAATAAGTGAAATTTCTGCAATTTTGCCCCAAAATAAGTGAAATTTCTGCAATTTTGCCCCAAAATAAGAGAAATTTCTGGAATTTTGCCCCAAAATAAATGGAATTTCTGAGTTTTGCCCCAAAAATAAAGAGAATTTCTGTCTTTTTGCCCTAACATATAGGGAATTTCTGCCCTTTTGCCTTACAGTTAGGGGAATTTCTGCAATTTTGCTCTAAAATACGGGTAATTTCTGCTTTTTAGCCCAAAAATAAGTGGAATGTATACCTTTTGCCACAAAAAAGGGAAATTTCTTCATTTTTACTCCAAAATAAAAGGAATTTCTGCTTTTTTGCCTCTAAAAATGTGAAATATCTGTATTTTTCTCCCAAAACAAAGGGAATTTCTGTCTTTTTTGCCCCAAAATAGAGAAAATTTCTGACTTATTACCCTGAAATAAGTGAAATTTCTGAAATTTTGCCTCAAAATAAGGGAAATTTCTGACTTTTTGCCCCCAAATAAGGGGAATTTCAGCCTTTTACCTCAAAATAAGAGGAATTTCTGCATTTTTCCCCTAAATATGGGAGATTTCTGACTTTTTGCCCCAGAATAAGAAAAATTTCTGCAATTTTGTACCAAAATAAAAGAAATTTCTGCCTTTTTGCACCAAAATAGAAAAATTTCTGAATTTTTTTCTGAAATAAGTTAAATTTCTGCAATTTTGCCCCAAAATAAGTGAAATTTCTGCAATTTTGCCCTAAAATAAGGGAAATTTCTGGAATTTTGCACCAAAATAAGTGGAATTTCTGAGTTTTGCCCCAAAATAAGGAGAATTTCTGTCTTTTTGCCCCAACATATAGGGAATTTCTGCCTTTTTGCCCCACAATTAGGGGAATTTCTGCAATTTTGCTCCAAAATACGGGGAATTTCTGCCTTTTTGCCCGAAAATAAGAAGAATGCATACCCTTTTGCCATAAAAAATAGAAATTTCTTCAGTTTTGCTCCAAAATAAGGGAAATTTCTGCTTTTTTGCCTCTAAATAAGTGGTATTTCTGTTTTTATCCCCCAAAACAAAGGAAATTTCTGTCTTTTTTGCCCCAAAATAAGGAAAATTTCTGACTTATTAGCCTGAAATAAGTGAAATTTCTGCAATTTTGCCCCAAAATAAGGGAAATTTTTGCCTTTTTGCCCCCAAATAAGGGGAATTTCAGCCTTTTTACCTCAAAATAAGAGAAATTTCTGCATTTTTGCCCCAAAATATGGGAGATTTCTGCCTTTTTGCCCCAAAATAAGAAAAATTTCTGCAATTTTGTACCAAAATAAAAGAAATTTCCGCCTTTTTGCACCAAAATAAGAAAATTCCTGCTTTTTTTTCTGAAATAAGTGAAATTTCTGCAATTTTGCCCCAAAATAAGTGAAATTTCTGCAATTTTGCCCCAAAATACGGGAAATTTCTGGAATTTTGCCCCAATATCAGTGGAATTTCTGAGTTTTGACCCAAAATAAAGAGAATTTGTTTCTTTTTGCCCCAACATATAGGGAATTTCTGCCTTTTTGCCCCACAATTAGGGGAATTTCTGCAATTTTGCTCCAAAATAAGTAGAATTTCTGCTTTTTAGCCTCTAAATAAGTGGAATTTCTGTCTTTTTCCCCCAAAACAAAGGGAATTTCTGTCTTTTTGGCCCTAAAATAAGGAAAATTTCTGACTTATTACCCTGAAATAAGTGAAATTTCTGCAATTTTGCCCCAAAATAAGAGAAATTTCTGCCTTTTTGCCCCCAAATAAGGGAAATTTCAGCCTTATTACCTCAAAATAAGAGGAATTTCTGCATTTTTGCCTCAAAATATGGGGGATTTCTGCCTTTTTGCCCCAAAATAAGAAAAATTTCTGCAATTTTGTACCAAAATAAAATAAATTTCTGCCTTTTTGCAACAAAATAGAAAAATTTCTGAATTTTTTTCTGAAATAAGTTAAATTTCTGCAATTTTGCCCCAAAATAAGTGAAATTTCTGCAATTTTGCCCTAAAATAAGGAAAATTTCTGGAATTTTGCACCAAAATAAGTGGAATTTCTGAGTTTTGCCCCAAAAATAAAGAGAATTTCTGTCTTTTTGCCCTAACATATAGGGAATTTCTGCCATTTTGCCTTACAATTAGGGGAATTTCTGCAATTTTGCTCTAAAATACGGGTAATTTCTGCTTTTTAGCCCAAAAATAAGTGGAATGTATACCTTTTGCCACAGAAAAGGGAAATTTCTTCATTTTTACTCCAAAATAAAAGGAATTTCTGCTTTTTTGCCTCTAAAAAAGTGAAATATCTGTATTTTTCTCCAAAAACAAAGGGAATTTCTGTCTTTTTTGCCCCAAAATAGAGAAAATTTCTGACTTATTACCCTGAAATAAGTGAAATTTCTGAAATTTTGCCTCAAAATAAGGGAAATTTCTGCCTTTTTGCCCCCAAATAAGGGGAATTTCAGCCTTTTACCTCAAAATAAGAGGAATTTCTGCATTTTCCCCCTAAATATGGGAGATTTCTGACTTTTTGCCCCAGAATAAGAAAAATTTCTGCAATTTTGTACCAAAATAAAAGAAATTTCTGCCTTTTTGCACCAAAATAGAAAAATTTCTGAATTTTTTTCTGAAATAAGTTAAATTTCTGCAATTTTGCCCCAAAATAAGTGAAATTTCTGCAATTTTGCCCTAAAATAAGGGAAATTTCTGGAATTTTGCACCAAAATAAGTGGAATTTCTGAGTTTTGCCCCAAAATAAGGAGAATTTCTGTCTTTTTGCCCCAACATATAGGGAATTTCTGCTTTTGCCCCACAATTAGGGGAATTTCTGCAATTTTGCTCCAAAATACGGGGAATTTCTGCCTTTTTGCCCGAAAATAAGAAGAATGCATACCCTTTTGCCACAAAAAATAGAAATTTCTTCAGTTTTGCTCCAAAATAAGGGGAATTTCTGCTTTTTTGCCTCTAAATAAGTGGTATTTCTGTTTTTATCCCCCAAAACAAAGGAAATTTCTGTCTTTTTTGCCCCAAAATAAGGAAAATTTCTGACTTATTAGCCTGAAATAAGTGAAATTTCTGCAATTTTGCCCCAAAATAAGGGAAATTTTTGCATTTTTGCCCCCAAATAAGGGGAATTTCAGCCTTTTTACCTCAAAATAAGAGAAATTTCTGCATTTTTGCCCCAAAATATGGGAGATTTCTGCCTTTTCCCCCAAAATAAGAAAAATTTCTGCAATTTTGTACCAAAATAAAAGAAATTTCCGCCTTTTTGCACCAAAATAAGAAAATTCCTGCTTTTTTTTCTGAAATAAGTGAAATTTCTGCAATTTTGCCCCAAAATAAGTGAAATTTCTGCAATTTTGCCCCAAAATACGGGAAATTTCTGGAATTTTGCCCCAATATCAGTGGAATTTCTGAGTTTTGACCCAAAATAAAGAGAATTTGTTTCTTTTTGCCCCAACATATAGGGAATTTCTGCCTTTTTGCCCCACAATTAGGGGAATTTCTGCAATTTTGCTCCAAAATAAGTAGAATTTCTGCTTTTTAGCCTCTAAATAAGTGGAATTTCTGTCTTTTTCCCCCAAAACAAAGGGAATTTCTGTCTTTTTGGCCCCAAAATAGAGAAAATTTCTGACTTATTACCCTGAAATAAGTGAAATTTCTGCAATTTTGCCCCAAAATAAGGGAAATTTCTGCCTTTTTGCCCCCCAAATAAGGGAAATTTCAGCCTTATTACCTCAAAATAAGAGGACTTTCTGCATTTTTGCCTCAAAATATGGGGGATTTCTGCCTTTTTGCCCCAAAATAAGAAAAATTTCTGCAATTTTGTACCAAAATAAAATAAATTTCTGCCTTTTTGCAACAAAATAGAAAAATTTCTGAATTTTTTTCTGAAATAAGTTAAATTTCTGCAATTTTGCCCCAAAATAAGTGAAATTTCTGCAATTTTGCCCTAAAATAAGGAAAATTTCTGGAATTTTGCACCAAAATAAGTGGAATTTCTGAGTTTTGCCCCAAAAATAAAGAGAATTTCTGTCTTTTTGCCCTAACATATAGGGAATTTCTGCCATTTTGCCTTACAATTAGGGGAATTTCTGCAATTTTGCTCTAAAATACGGGTAATTTCTGCTTTTTAGCCCAAAAATAAGTGGAATGTATACCTTTTGCCACAGAAAAGGGAAATTTCTTCATTTTTACTCCAAAATAAAAGGAATTTCTGCTTTTTTGCCTCTAAAAAAGTGAAATATCTGTATTTTTCTCCCAAAACAAAGGGAATTTCTGTCTTTTTTGCCCCAAAATAGAGAAAATTTCTGACTTATTACCCTGAAATAAGTGAAATTTCTGAAATTTTGCCTCAAAATAAGGGAAATTTCTGCCTTTTTGCCCCCAAATAAGGGGAATTTCAGCCTTTTACCTCAAAATAAGAGGAATTTCTGCATTTTCCCCCTAAATATGGGAGATTTCTGACTTTTTGCCCCAGAATAAGAAAAATTTCTGCAATTTTGTACCAAAATAAAAGAAATTTCTGCCTTTTTGCACCAAAATAGAAAAATTTCTGAATTTTTTTCTGAAATAAGTTAAATTTCTGCAATTTTGCCCCAAAATAAGTGAAATTTCTGCAATTTTGCCCTAAAATAAGGGAAATTTCTGGAATTTTGCACCAAAATAAGTGGAATTTCTGAGTTTTGCCCCAAAATAAGGAGAATTTCTGTCTTTTTGCCCCAACATATAGGGAATTTCTGCTTTTGCCCCACAATTAGGGGAATTTCTGCAATTTTGCTCCAAAATACGGGGAATTTCTGCCTTTTTGCCCGAAAATAAGAAGAATGCATACCCTTTTGCCACAAAAAATAGAAATTTCTTCAGTTTTGCTCCAAAATAAGGGGAATTTCTGCTTTTTTGCCTCTAAATAAGTGGTATTTCTGTTTTTATCCCCCAAAACAAAGGAAATTTCTGTCTTTTTTGCCCCAAAATAAGGAAAATTTCTGACTTATTAGCCTGAAATAAGTGAAATTTCTGCAATTTTGCCCCAAAATAAGGGAAATTTTTGCATTTTTGCCCCCAAATAAGGGGAATTTCAGCCTTTTTACCTCAAAATAAGAGAAATTTCTGCATTTTTGCCCCAAAATATGGGAGATTTCTGCCTTTTCCCCCAAAATAAGAAAAATTTCTGCAATTTTGTACCAAAATAAAAGAAATTTCCGCCTTTTTGCACCAAAATAAGAAAATTCCTGCTTTTTTTTCTGAAATAAGTGAAATTTCTGCAATTTTGCCCCAAAATAAGTGAAATTTCTGCAATTTTGCCCCAAAATACGGGAAATTTCTGGAATTTTGCCCCAATATCAGTGGAATTTCTGAGTTTTGACCCAAAATAAAGAGAATTTGTTTCTTTTTGCCCCAACATATAGGGAATTTCTGCCTTTTTGCCCCACAATTAGGGGAATTTCTGCAATTTTGCTCCAAAATAAGTAGAATTTCTGCTTTTTAGCCTCTAAATAAGTGGAATTTCTGTCTTTTTCCCCCAAAACAAAGGGAATTTCTGTCTTTTTGGCCCCAAAATAGAGAAAATTTCTGACTTATTACCCTGAAATAAGTGAAATTTCTGCAATTTTGCCCCAAAATAAGGGAAATTTCTGCCTTTTTGCCCCCCAAATAAGGGAAATTTCAGCCTTATTACCTCAAAATAAGAGGACTATCTGCATTTTTGCTTTAAAATATGGGGGATTTCTGCCTTTTTGCCCCAAAATAAGAAAAATTTCTGCAATTTTGTACCAAAATAAAATAAATTTCTGCCTTTTTGCAACAAAATAGAAAAATTTCTGAATTTTTTTCTGAAATAAGTTAAATTTCTGCAATTTTGCCCCAAAATAAGTGAAATTTCTGCAATTTTGCCCTAAAATAAGGAAAATTTCTGGAATTTTGCACCAAAATAAGTGGAATTTCTGATTTTTGCCCCAAAATAAGGAGAATTTCTGTCTTTTTGCCCCAACATATAGGGAATTTCCCCCTTCTTGCCCCACAATTAGGGAAATTTCTGCAATTTTGCTCCAAAATACGGGGAATTTCTGCCTTTTTGCCCGAAAATAAGAAGAATGCATACCTTTTTGCCATAAAAAATAGAAATTTCTTCAGTTTTTCTACAAAATAAGGGGAATTTCTGCTTTTTTGCCTCTAAATAAGTGGAATTTCTGTCTTTTTCCCCCAAAACAAAGGGAATTTCTGTCTTTTTTGCCCCAAAATAAGGAAAATTTCTGACTTATTACCCTGAAATAAGTGAAATTTCTGCAATTTTGCCTCAAAATATGGGAAATTTCTGCCTTTTTGCCCCCAAATAAGGGGAATTTCAGGCTTTTTACCTCAAAATAAGAGAAATTTCTGCATTTTTGCCCCAAAATATGGGAGATTTCTGCCTTTTTGCCCCAAAATAAGAAAAATTTCTGCAATTTTGTACCAAAATAAAAGAAATTTCCACCTTTTTGCACCAAAATAAGAAAATTTCTGCTTTTTTTTCTGAAATAAGTGAAATTTCTGCAATTTTGCCCAAAAATAAGTGAAATTTCTGCAATTTTGCCCCAAAATAAGGGAAATTTCTTGAATTTTGCCCCAATATCAGTAGAATTTCTGAGTTTTGACCCAAAATAAGGAGAATTTGTTTCTTTTTGCCCCAATATATAGGGAATTTCTCCCTTCTTGTCCCACAATTAGGGGAATTTCTGCAATTTTGCTCCAAAATACGGGTAATTTCTGCTTTTTAGCCCAAAAATAAGTGGAATGTATACCTTTTGCCACAAAAAAGGGAAATTTCTTCATTTTTACTCCAAAATAAAAGGAATTTCTGCTTTTTTTGCCTCTAAAAAAGTGGAATTTCTGTTTTTTTCCCCCAAAACAAAGGAAATTTCTGTCTCTTTTGCCCCAAAATAACGAAAATTTCTGACTTATTATCCTGAAATAAGTGAAATTTCTGCAATTTTGCCTCAAAATAAGGGAAATTTCTTCCTTTTTGACCCCAAATAAGGGAAATTTCAGCCTTTTTACCTCAAATTAAGAGGAATTTCTGCATTTTTGCCCCAAAATATGAAGGTTTCTGCCTTTTTGCCCCAAAATAAGAAAAATTTCTGCAATTTGTACCAAAATATAAGAAATTTCTGCCTTTTTGCACCAAAATAAATAAATTCTGCTTATTTTTCTGAAATAAGTGAAATGTCTGCAATTTTGCCCCAAAATAAGTAAAATTTCTGCAATTTTGCCCCAAAATAAGGGAAATTTCTGGAATTTTGCCCCCAAAATAAGTGGAATTTCTGAGTTTTACCCCAAAATATGGAGAATTTCTGTCTTTTTGCCCCAACATATAGGGAATTTCTGATTTTTGCCCCACAATTAGGGGAATTTCTGCAATTTTGCTTCAAAATACGGGGAATTTCTGCCTTTTTGCCCGAAAATAAGAAGAATGCATACCTTTTTGCCATAAAAAAGGGAAATTTCTTCATTTCTGCTCCAAAATAAGGGGAATTTCTGCTTTTTTGCCTCTAAATAAGTGGAATTTCTGTCTTTTTCCCCCAAAACAAAGGGAATTTCTGTCCTTATGGCCCCAAAATAAGGATAATTTCTGACTTATTACCCTGAAATAAGTGAAATTTCTGCAATTTTGCCCCAAAATAAGGGAAATTTCTGCCTTTTTTCCCTGAAATAAGTGAAATTTCTGCAATTTTATTCCAAAATAAGTGAAATTTCTGCAATTTTGCTTTAAAATAAGAAAAATTTCTAGAATTTTGCCCCAAAATAAGTGGAATTTCTGAGTTTTGCCCCAAAATAAGGAGAATTTCTGTCTTTTTGCCCCAACATATAGGGAATTTCTGCTTTTTTGCCCTAAAATTAGGGGAATTTTTGCAATTTTGCTCGAAAATAGGGGGAATTTCTGCCTTTTTGCAACCAAATAAGGGTAATTTTAGCCTTTTTACCTCAAAATAAGGGGATTTTCTGCATTTTTGCCCCAAAATATGAGAAATTTCTGCCTTTTTGCCCCAAAATAAGAAAATTTTCTGCAATTTTGTACCAAAAAAAGAAATTTCTGCCTTTTTGCCCCAAAATAAGGAAATTTCTGCTTTTTTTTTCTGAAATAAGTGAAATTTCTGCAATTTTGCCCCAAAATAAATGAAATTTCTGAGTTTTGCTCTAAAATAAGGAGAATTTCTGTCTTTTCCCCCCAACATATAGGGAATTTCTGCCTTTTTGCCCCACAATAAGGGGAATTTCTGCAATTTTGCTCTAAAATAGGGGGAATTTCTGACTTTTTGCCTGAAAATAAGAAGAATGCATACCTTTTTGCCATAAAAAAGGGAAATTTCTTCATTTTTGCTCCAAAATAAGGGGAATTTCTGCATTTTTGCCTCTAAAGAATTGGAATTTCTGTCTTTTTCCACCAAAACAAAGGGAATTTCTGTCTTTTTTGCGCCAAAGTAATGAAAATTTCTGACTTATTACCCTGAAATAAGTGAAATTTCTGCATTTTTGCCTCAAAATATGGGAAATTTCTGCCTTTTTGCCCAAAATAAGAAAAATTTCTGCAATTTTGTACCAAAATAAAAGAAATTTCTGTCTTTTTCCCCTGAAATAAGTGAAATTTCTGCAATTTTGCCCCTAAATAAGTGAAATTTCTGCAATTTTTCCCCAAAATAAGGGAAATTTTTGGAATTTTGCCCCAAAATAAGTGGAATTTCTGAGTTTTGCCCCAAAATATGGAGAATTTCTGTCTTTTTCCCAACATATAGGGAATTTCTGTTTTTTTCCCCACAATTAGGGGAATTTCTGCAATTTTGCTCTAAAATAGGGGGAATTTCTGACTTTTTGCCCGAAAATAAGAAGAATGCATACCTTTTTGCCATAAAAAAGGGAAATTTCTTCATTTTTGCGCCAAAATAAGTGGAATTTCTGCATTTTTGCCTCTAAATAAGTGGAATTTCTGTCTCTTTCCCTGAAAACAAAGGGAATTTCTGTCTTTTTTGCCCCAAAGGAAGAAAAATTTCTGACTTAGTACCCTGAAATAAGTGAAATTTCTGCAATTTTGCCCCAAAATATGGGAAATTTCTGCCTTTTTGCCCCCAAATAAGGGAAATTTCAGCCTTTTTACCTCAAAATAAGGGGAATTTCTGCATTTTTGCCTCAAAATATGGGAAATTTCTGCCTTTTTGCCCCAAAATAAAAAAATTTCTGCTTTTTTTCCCTGAAATAAGTGAAATTTCTGCAATTTTGCCCCAAAATAAGTGAAATTTCTGCAATTTTGGCCAAAAATAAGTTAAATTTCTGAAATTTTGTTCCAAAATAAGTGGAATTTCTGAGTTTTGCCCCAAAATAAGGAGAATTTCTGTCTTTTTGCCCCACAATTAAGGGAATTTCTGCAATTTTACTCCAAAATACGGGGAATTTCTGCCTTTTTGCCTGAAAATAAGAAGAATGCATACCTTTTGGCTATAAAAAGGGAAATTTCTGCAATTTTGCTCCAAAATAAGGGGAATTTCTGCTTTTTTGCCTCTAAATAAATGGAATTTCTGTCTTTTTCCCCCCATACAAATGGAATTTCTGTATTTTTTGCCCCAAAATAAGGAAAATTTCTGAATTATTACCCTGAAATAAGTGAAATTTCTGCAATTTTGCCCCAGTATTAGAGAAATTTCTGCATTTTTGCCCCCAAATAAGGGGAAATTCAGCCTTTTTACCTCAAAATAAGAGGAATTTCTGCATTTTTGCCTCAAAATATTAGGAATTTCTGCCTTTTTGCCCCCAAAAACGGAAAATTTCGGCCTTTTTTCCCTGAAAAAAGTGAAATTTCTGCAATTTTGCCCCAAAATAATTGAAATTTCTGCAATTTTGCCCCAAAATAAGGGGAATTTTGGGAATTTTGCCCCAAAATAAATGGAATTTCTGAATTTTGCCCCCAAATGAGGAGAATTTCTGTCGTTTTGCCCTAACATATAGGGAATTTCTGCCTTTTTGCCCGACAATTAGGGGAATTTCTGCAATTTTGCTCCAAAATATGGGGAATTTCTGCTTTTTTGCCTCTAAATAAGTGGAATTTCTGTCTTTTTCCCCCAAAACAAGGAATTTCTGTTTTTTTGCCCCAAAATAAGGAAAATTTCTGACTTATTACTTTGAAATAAGTGAAATTTCTGCAATTTTGCCCCAAAATAAGGAAAACTTCTGCCATTTTGCCCCAAAATAAGGGGAATTTCAGCCTTTTTACATCAAAATAAGTGAAATTTCTGCAATTTTGCCCCAAAATAAGGGAAATTTCTTCTTTTTTGCCCCAAAATAAGAAAAATTTCTGTAATTTTGTACCAAAATAAAAGAAATTTCTGCCTTTTTCCCTCAAAATAAAAAATTTCTGACTTATTACCCTAAAATAAGTGAAATTTCTGGAATTTTGCCACAAAATCAGGGCAATTTCTGCCTTTTTGCTCCCAAATAAAGAGAATTTCAGCCTTTTTACCTAAAAATAAGGGGAATTTCTGAATTTTTGCCCCAAAATATAGGAAATTTCTGCCTTCTTGCCCCAAAATAAGAAAAATTTCTGCAATTTTGTACAAAAATAAAAGAAATTTCTCCCTTTTTGCCCCAAAACAAGAAAATTTCTGCTTTTTTCTTCTGAAATAAGTGAAATTTCTCCAATTTTGCCTTAAAATAAGTGATATTTCTGCAATTTTGCCACAAAATAAGGGAAATTTATGGAATTTTGCCCCAAAATATGTGGAATATCTGAGTTTTGCCCCAAAATAAGGAGAATTTCTGTCTTTTTGCCCCAACATATAGGGAATTTCTGCCTTTTTGCCCGAAAATAAGAAGAATGCATACCTTTTTGCCATGAAAAAGGGAAATTTCTTCATTTTTGCTCCAAAATAAGGGGAATTTCTGCTTTTTTGCCTCTAAATAAGTGGAATTTCTGTCTTTTTCCCCCAAAACAAAGGGAATTTCTGTCTTTTTTGCCCCAAAATAAAGAAAATTTCTGTAATTTTGCACCAAAATAAAAGAAATTTCTGCCTTTTTGCCCCCAAATAAGAAAATTTTTCCTTTTTTTCTGAAATAAGTGAAATTTCTGCAATTTTGCCCCAAAATAAGAGAAATTTCTGCCTTTTTGCCCCCAAATAAGGGAAATTTCAGCCTTTTTACCTCAAAATAAAGAAAATTTCTACATTTTTGCCCCAAAATATGGGAAATTTATGCCTTTTTGCCCCAAAATAAGAAAAATTTCTGCAATTTTGCACCAAAATAAAAGAAATTTCTGCCTTTTTGCCACAGAATAAGAAAAATTTCTCCAATTCTGTACCAAAATAAAAGAAATTTCTAAAATTTTGCTCCAAAATAAGGTAAATGTCTGATTTTTGCCCAGATATAAGGAGAATTTCTGTATTTTTGCCCCAAAATAAAGGGAATTTCTGCCTTTTTGCCCCAAAATTAGGGGAGTTTCTGCAATTTTGCTTCAAAATAATGGGAATTTCTGCCTCTTTTCCTGAAAATAAGGGGAACTTCTGCCAATTTGCCCCAAATAAAGGGAATTTCTGCATTTTTGCCCCAATATTAGGAGAATTTCTGCAATTTTGCTCCAAAATACAGGGAATTTCTGCCTTTTTGCCCGAAATTAAGGGGATTTTCTGCCTTTTTGCCCCCAAACAAGGGTAATTTCTGCAATTTTATCCCAAAATAAGGGGAATTTCTGCCTTTTTGCCCCCAAATAAGGGCAATTTTTGCCTTTATGCCCTGAAATATGTGACATGTCTTCAATTTTACCCCAAAATAAGGTGAATTTCTGCCTTTTTGCCCCAAAATAATGGGAATTTCTGCATTTTGCCAAAAATAAGAAAGATTTTTGTTTTTTTCTCTGAAATAAGTGAAAGTTCTGCAATTTTGCCTTAAAATAAAAGAAATATCTTCAATTTTTTCCCATAATAAAAAAATTTTCTGCAATTTTGCCCCAAAATAAAGGGAATTTCTGTTTTTTGTCCCCAAATAAAGGAAATTTCTGCAATTTTGCCATAAAATAAGGGGAATTTCTGCCTTTTGCCCCAAAATAAGAAAATTTCTCATTTTTATTCTGAAATAAGTGAAATTTCTGCAATTTTGCTCCAAAATACGGGGAATTTCTGCCTTTTTGGCCGAAAATAAAAAGAATGCATACCTTTTTGCCATAAAAAAGGGAAATCTCTTAATTTTTACTCCAAAATAAGTGGAATTTCTGCTTTTTTGCCTCTAACTAAGTGGAATTTCTGTCTTTTTATCCCAAAACAAAGGGAATTTCTGTCTTTTTTGCCCCAAAATAAGGAAAATTTCTGACTTATTACCCTGAAATAAGTGAAATTTCTGCAATTTTGTCCCAAAATAAGGGAAATTTATGCCTTTTTGCCCCCAAATAAGGGGAATTTCAGCCTTTTTACCTCAAAATAAGAGGAATTTCTGCCTTTTTGCCCCAAAATAAGGAAAATTTCTGCCTTTTTTCCATGAAAAAAGTGAAATTTCTGCAATTTCGCCCCAAAATAAGTGAAATTTCTGCAATTTTGCCCCAAAATAAGGGAAATTTCTGGAATTTTGCCCCAAAATAAGTGTAATTTCTGAGTTTTGCCCCCAAATAAAGAGAATTTCTGTCTTTTTGCCCCAACGTATAGGGAATTTCTGCCTTTTTGCCCCACAATTAGGGGAATTTCTGCAATTTTGCTCCAAAATACGGGGAATTTCTGCTTTTTAGCCCGAAAATTAGAGGAATGTATACCTTTTTCCACAAAAAAAAGGAAAATTTCTTCATTTTTGCTCCAAAATAATAAGAGTTTCTGCTTTTTAGCCTCTAAATAAGTGGAATATCAGTCTTTTTCCTTTAAAACAAAGAGAATTTCTGTTTTTTGCCCCAAAATAAGGAAAATTTCTGACTTATTATTCTGAAATAAGTGAAATTTCTGCAATTTTGCCTCAAAATAAGGGAAATTTCTGCCTTTTTGCCCCCAAATAAGGGGAATTTCAGCGTTTTTACCTCAAAATAAGGGAAATTTCTGCTTTTTTGCCCCAAAATATGGGAGATTTCTGCCTTTTTGCCCCAAAATAAGAAACATTTCTGCAATTTTGTACCAAAATAAAAGAAATTTCTGCCTTTTTGCCCCAAAATAAGAAAATTTCTGCTTTTGTTCTATGAAATAAGTGAAATTCCTGCAATTTTGCCTCAAAATAAGGGAAATTTCTGCCTTTTTGCCCCCAAATAAGGGGAATTTCAGCCTTTTTACCTAAAAATAAGAGGAATTTCTGCATTTTTGCCCCAAAATATGGAAGATTTCTGCCTTTTTGCCCTAAAATAAGAAAAATTTCTGCAATTTTGTACCAAAATATTAGAAATTTCTGCCTTTTTGCACCAAAATAAGAAAATTTCTGCTTTTTTTTCTGACATAAGTGAAATTTTTGCAATTTTGCCCCAAAATAAGTGAAATTTCTGCAATTTTGCCTCAAAATAAGGGAAATTTCTGGAATTTTGCGCCAAAATAAGTGGAATTTCTGAGTTTTGCCCCAAAATAATGAGAATTTCTGTCTTTTTGCCCCAACATATAGGGAATTTCTGCCTTTTTGCCCCACAATTAGGGGAATTTCTGCAATTTTGCTCCAAAATACGGGGAATTTCTGCCTTTTTGCCCGAAAATAAGAAGAATGCATAACTTTTTGCCATAAAAAAGGGAAATTTCTTCATTTTTGCTCCAAAATAAGAGAAATTTCTGCTTTTTTGCCTCTAAATAAGTGGAATTTCTGTCTTTTTCTCCCAAAACAAAGGGAATTTTTGTCCTTTTGGCCCCAAAGTAAGGAAAATTTCTGACTTATTACCCTGAAATAAGTGAAATTTCTGCAATTTTGCCCCAAAATAAGGGAAATTTCTGCCTTTTTGCCCCGAAATAAGGGGAATTTCAGCCTTTTTACCTCAAAATAAGGGGAATTTCTGCATTTTTGTTCCAAAATATGGGAAATTTCTTCCTTTTTGCCACAAAATAAGAAAAATTTCTGCAATTCTGTACCAAAATAAAAGAAATTTCTAAAATTTTGCCCCAAAATAAGGGATATTTTTGATTTTTGCCCCAAAATAAGGGGAATTTCTGCCTTTTTGCCCCAAAATAAAGAAAATTACTGCATGTTTTACCCCAAAATTAGGTAAATTTCTGCAATTTTGCTCTAAAATACGGGGATTTTCTGCCTTTTTCTCCGAAAATAAAGGGAATTTCTGCCATTTTGCCGCGAAATAAGTGAAATTTCTGCAGTTTTACCCCAAAATAAAGGGACGTTCTGCGTTTTTGCCCCAAAATTAGGGGAATTTCTGCAATTTTGCTCCAAATTACGGGGAATTTCTGCCTTTTTTCCCCATAATTAGGGGAATTTCTGCAATTTTGCTCGAAAATAAAAAAAATGTATACCTTTTTGCCATAAAAAAGGTTAATTTCTTCATTTTTTACCCCAAAATAAGGGGATTTTCCGCCTTTTTGACTCAAAATAAGTGCAATTTCTGACTTTTCCACAAAAATAAACGGAATTTCTGTCTTTTTCCTTTATAATAAGGGGAATTTCTAACTTTTTGCCCCAAAATAAGGGGAATTTCAGCCTTTTTACCTCAAAATAAGAGGAATTTCTGCATTTTTGTCGAAAAATATGGGAAATTTCTGCATTTTTGCCCAAATTAAGAAAAATTTCTGCAATTTTGTACCAAAATAAATGAAATTTCTGCCTTTTTGCCCCAAAATAAGAAAATTTGTGCTTTTTTTTTCTTTGAAATAAGTGAAATTTCTGCAATTTTGCTCCAAAATAAGAGAAATTTCTGAAATTTTGCCCCAAAATAAGTGGAATTTCTGAGTTTTGCCCCAAAATAAGGAGAATTTCTTTCTTTTTGCCCCAACATATAGGGGATTTCTGCCTTTTTGCCCCACAATTAGAGGAATTTCTGCAATCTTGCTCCAAAATACAAAGAATTTCTGCCTTTTTGCCCGAAAATAAGAAGAATGCATACCTTTTTGCCATAAGAAATAGAAATTTCTTCATTTTTGCTTCAAAATAAGTGGAATATCTGCTTTTTTGCCTCTAAATAAGTGGAATTTCTGCCATTGTGCCCCAAAACAAAGGGAATTTCTGTCTTTTTTGCCTCAAAATAAGGAAAATTTCTGACTTATTTCCCTGAAATAAGTGAAATTTCTGCAATTTTGCCCCAAAATAAGAGAAATTTCTGCCTTTTTGCCCCCACATAAGGGGAATTTCAGCCTTTTTACCTCAAAATAAGAAGAATTTCTGCATTTTTGCCCCAAAATATGGGAAATTTCTGCATTTTTGCCACAAAATAAGAAAAATTTCTGCAATTCTGTACCAAAATAAAAGAAATTTCTAAAATTTTGCTCCAAAATTAGGGAAATTTCTGATTTTTGCCCCGATATAAGGAGAATTTCTGTATTTTTGCCCCAAAATAAAGAGAATTTCTGCCTTTTTGCCCCAAAATTAGGGGAGTTTCTGCAATTTTGCTTCAAAATACAGGGAATTTCTGCCTCTTTTCCCAAAAATAAGAAGAACTTCTGCCGATTTGCCCCAAATAAAGGGAATTTCTGCATTTTTGCCCCAATATTAGGGAAATTTCTGCAATTTTGCTCCAAAATACCGGGAATTTCTGCCTTTTTGCTCAAAATTAAGGGGATTTTTTGCCTTTTTGCCCCCAAACAAGGGAAATTTCTGCAATTTTATCCCAAAATAAGGGGAATTTCTGCCTTTTTGCCTCCAAATAAGGGGAATTTCTGCCTATTTGCCCTGAAATATGTGACATGTCTTCAATTTTACCCAAAAATAAGGTGAATTTTTGCTTTTTTGTCCCATAATAATGGGAATTTCTGCATTTTGCCCTAAAATAAGAAAAATTTTTGCTTTTTTTCTCTGAAATAAGTGAAATTTCTGCAATTTTGCCTTAAAATAAAAGAAATATCTGCAATTTTTCCCCATAATAAAGGAATTTTCTGCAATTTTGCCCCAAAATAAAGGGAATTTCTGTTTTTTGTCCCCAAATATGGAAAATTTCTGCAATTTTGCCCTAAAATAAGGGGAATTTCTGCCTTTTGCCCCAAAATAAGAAAATTTCTCGTTTTTTTCTGAAATAAGTAAAATTTCTGCAATTTTGCTCCAAAATACGGGGAATTTCTGCCTTTTTGCCCGAAAATAAAAAGAATGCATACCTTTTTGCCATAAAAAAGGGAAATTTCTTAATTTTTGCTTCAAAATAATGGGAATTTCTGCTTTTTTTGCCTCTATATAAGTGGAATTTCTGTCTTTTTCCCCCAAAACAAAGGGAATTTCTGTCTTTTTTGCCCCAAAATAAGGAAAATTTCTGACTTATTACCCTGAAATAAGTAAAATTTCTGCAATTTAGCCCCAAAATAAGGAAAATTTCTGCCTTTTTGCCCCCAAATAAGGGGAATTTCAGCCTTTTTACCTCAAAATAAGGGGAATTTTTGCATTTTTGCCCCAAAATATGGAAAATTTATGAATTTTTGCCCCAAAATAAGAAAAATTTCTGCAATTTTGTACCAAAATAAAAGAAATTTCTGCATTTTGCCCCAAAATAAGAAAATTTCTCTTTTATTTTCTGAAATAAGTGAAATTTCTGCAATTTTGCCCCAAAATAAATGAAATTTCTTCCTTTTTTCCCCAAAATAAGGGGAATTTCAGCCTTTTTACCTCAAAATAAGGGCAATTTCTGCATTTCTGTTGCAAAATATGGGAATTTTCTGCCTTTTTGTCACCAAAGAAGAAAAATTTCTGCAATTCTGTACCAAAATAAAAGAAATTTCTAAAATTTTGCCCCAAAATAAAGGAAATTTTTGATTTTTGTCCCGAAATAAGGAGAATTTCTGTATTTTTGCCCCAAAATAAAGGGAATTTCTGCCTTTTTGCCCCAATATTAGGGGAATTTCTGCAATTTTTCTCCAAAATACGGGGAATTTCTGCCTTTTTGCCCAAAATTAAGAAGATTTTCTGCCTTTTTGCCCCCAAACAAGGGGAATTTCTGCAATTTTATAGAAAATAAGGGGAATTTCAGCCTTTTTGCCCCAAAAAAGGGGAATTTCTGCCTTTTTGCCCTGAAATATGTGAAATGTCTGCAATTTTACCCCAAAATAAGGTGAATTTCTGCTATTGTGCCCCAAAATAATGGGAATTTCTGCATTTTGCCCTAAAATAAGATAAATTTTTGCTTTTTTTCTCTGAAATAAGTGAAATTTCTGCAATTTTGCCTTAAAATAAAAGAAATATCTGCAATTTTCCCCCATAAAAAAGGTATTTTCTGCAATTTTGCCACAAAATAAAGGGAATTTCTGTTTTTTGTTTCAAAATAAGGGAAATTTCTGCAATTTTGCCCTAAAATAAGGGGAATTTCAGCCTTTTGCCCCAAAATAAGAAAATTTCTCCTTTTTTTCTGAAATAAGTGAAATTTCTGCAATTTTGCCCAAAAATAAGTGAAATTTCTGAATTTTGCCCTAAAATAAGGAGAATTTCTGTCTTTTTGCCCCAACATATTGGGAATTTTTGCCTTTTTGCCCCAACATATAGGGAATTTCTGCATTTTTGCCCCACAATTAGGGGAATTTCTGCAATTTTGCTCCAAAATACGGGTAATTTCTGCAATTTTGCCCCAAAATAAGTGGAATTTCTGCAATTTTGCCCCAAAGTAAGGGAAATTTCTGGAATTTTGCCCCAAAATAAGTGGAATTTCTGAGTTTTGCCCCAAAATAAGGAGTATTTCTGTCTTTTTGCCCCAACATATAGGGAATTTCTGCCTTTTTGCCCCACAATAAGGGGAATTTCTGCAATTTTGCTCCAAAATACGGGGAATTTCTGCCTTTTTGCCCGAAAATAAGAAGAATGCATAACTTTTTGCCATAAAATAGCGAAATTTCTTCATTTTTGCTTCAAAATAATAGGAATTTCTGCTTTTTGCCTCTAAATAAGTGGAATTTCTGTACTTTTCCCCCAAAACAAAGGGATATCTGTCTTTTTTGCCCCAAAATGAGGTAAATTTCTGACTTATTACCCTGAAATAAGTGAAATTTCTCCAATTTTGCCCCAAAATAAGGAAAATTTCTGCCTTTTTGCCCCCCAAAAAGGGAAATTTCAGCCTTTTTACCTCAAAATAAGGGGAATTTCTGCATTTTTGCCACAAAATAAAAGAAATTTCTGTTTTTTTGCCCCAAAATAAGGAAAATTTCTGCCTTTTTTCCCTGACATAAGTGAAATTTCTGCAATTTTGCCCCAAAATAAGTGAAATTTCTGCAATTTTGCCACAAAATAAGGGAAATTTTTGGAAGGTTGCCCCAAAATAAGTGGAATTTCTGAGTTTTGCCCCAAAATAAGGAGAATTTCTGTCTTTTTGCCCTAACATATAGGGAATTTCTGCTTTTTTGCCCCACAATTAGGAGAATTTCTGCAATTTTGCTCCATAATACAAGGAATTTCTGCTTTTTAGCCCAAAAATATGTGGAATGTATACCTTTTGTCACAAAAAAGGGAAATTTCTTCATTTTTACTCGAAAATAAAAGGAATTTCTGATTTTTTGCCTCTAAAAAAGTGGAATTTCTGTGTTTTTCCCCCAAAACAAAGGGAATTTCTGTCTTTTTTGCCCCAAAATAAGGAAAATTTCTGACTTATTACAATGAAATAAGTGAAATTTCTGCAATTTTGCCTCAAAATAAGGGAAATTTTTGCTTTTTTCCCCCAAATAAGAGAAATTTCAGCCTTTTTACCTCAAAATAAGAGGAATTTCTGCATTTTTCTCCTAAATATGAGAGATTTCTGCCTTTTGCCCCAAAATAAGAAAAATTTCTGCAATTTTGTACCAAAATAAAAGAAATTTCTGCCTTTTTGCACCAAAATAGGAAAATTTCTGAATTTTTTTCTGAAATAAGTGAAATTTCTGCAATTTTGCCCCAAAATAAGTGAAATTTCTGCAATTTTGCCCCAAAATAAGGGAAATTTCTGGAATTTTGCCCCAAAATAAGTGGAATTTCTGAGTTTTGCCCCAAAATAAGGAGAATTTCTGTCTTTTTGCCCCAACATATAGGGAATTTCTGCCTTTTTGCCCCACAATTAGGGGAATTTCTGCAATTTTGCTCCAAAATACGGGGAATTTCTGCCTTTTTGCCCGAAAATAAGAAGAATGCATACTTTTTTGCCATAAAAAAGGGAAATTTCTTCAGTTTTGCTCCAAAATAAGGGGAATTTCTGCTTTTTTGCCTCTAAATAAGTGGAATTTCTGTCTTTATCCCCAAAAACAAAGGGAATTTCTGTCTTTTTTGCCCCAAAATAAGGAAAATTCCTAACTTATTACCCTGAAATAACTGAAATTTCTGCAATTTTGCTCGAAAATAAGGGAAATTTCTGCCTTTTTCCCGCCAAATAAGGGGAATTTTAGCCTTGTTACCTCAAAATAAGAGGAATTTCTGCATTTTTGCCCCAAAATATGGGAGATTTCTGCCTTTTTGTTCCAAAATAAGAATAATTTATGCAATTTTGTACCAAAATAAAAGAAACTTCTGCCTTTTTGCACCAAAATAAGAAAATTTCTGCTTTTTTTTCTGAAATAAGTGAAATTTCTGCAATTTTGCTCCAAAATAAGTGAAATTTCTGCAATTTTGCCCCAAAATAAGGGAAATTTCTTCAGTTTTGCTCCAAAATAAGGGGAATTTCTGCTTTTTTGCCTCTAAATAAGTGGAATTTCTGTCTTTATCCCCCAAAACAAAGGGAATTTCTGTCTTTTTTGCCCCAAAATAAGAAAAATTTCTGACTTATTACTCTGAAATAAGTGAAATTTCTACAATTTTGCTCCAAAATAAGGGAAATTTCTGCTTTTTGCCCCCAAATAAGGGGAATTTCAGCCTTTTTACCTCAAAATAAGAGGAATTTCTGCATTTTTGCCCCAAAATATGGGAGATTTCTGCTTTTTTGTTCCAGAATAAGAAAAATTTATGCAATTTTGTACCAAAATAAAAGAAATTTCTGCCTTTTTGCACCAAAATAAGAAAATTTCTGCTTTTTTTTCTGAAATAAGTAAAATTTCTGCAATTTTGCCCCAAAATAAGTGAAATTTCTGCCTTTTTGCCCCAAAATAAGGGGAATTTCAGCCTTTTTACCTCAAAATAAGAAGAATTTCTGCATTTTTGTTCCAAAATATGAGAAATTTGTGCCTTTTTGCCACAAAATAAGAAAAATTTCTGCAATTCTGTACCAAAATAAAAGAAATTTCTAAAATTTTGCCCCAAAATAAAAGAAATTTCTGATTTTTGCCTCGAAAAAAATGAGAATTTCTGTATTTTTGCTCCAAAATTAGGGGAGTTTCTGCAATTTTGTTCAAAATACAGGGAATTTCTGCCTCTTTTCGCGAAAATAAGGGGAACTTCTGCCGATTTGCCCCAAATAAAGGGAATTTCTGCATTTTTGCCCCAATATTAGGGGAATTTCTGCAATTTTGCTCCCAAATACGGGGAATTTCTGCTTTTTTGCCCGAAATTATGGGGATTTTCTGCATTTTGCCCCCAAACAAGGGACATTTCTGCAATTTTATCCCAAAATAAGGGGAATATCTGCCTTTTTGCCCCCAAATAAGGGGAATTTATGCCTTTTTGCCCCCAAAATAATGGGAATTTCTGCATTTTGCCCTAAAATAAGAAAAATTTTTGCTTTTTTTCTCCGAAATAAGTGAAATTTCTGCAATTTTGTCTCAAAATAAGGGAAATTTCTGCCTTTTTGCTTCCAAATAATGGGAATTTCAGCCTTTTTACCTCAAAATAAGAGGAATTTCTGCATTTTGCCCCAATATATGGGAGATTTCTGCATTTTTGCCCCACAATAAGAAAAATTTCTGCAATTTTGTACCAAAATAAAAGAAATTTCTGCCTTTTTGCACCAAAATAAATAAATTCTGCTTTTTTTCCGAAATAAGAGAAATTTCTGCAATTTTGCCCCAAAATAAGTGAAATTTCTGCAATTTTGCCCCAAAATAAGGGAAATTTCTGGCATTTTGCCCCAAAATAAGTGCAATTTCTGAGTTTTGCCCCAAAATAAGGAGAATTTCTGTCTTTTTGCCCTAACATATAGGAAATTTCTGCCTTTTTGCCCCACAATTAGGGGAATTTCTGCAATTTTTCTCCAAAATACAGGGAATTTCTGCCTTTTTGCCCGAAAATAAGAAGAATGTATACCTTTTTGCCATAAAAAAGGGAAATTTTTTCATTTTTGCTCCAAAATAAGGGGAATTTCTGCCTTTTTGCCCTGAAATATGTGAAATGTCTGCAATTTCACCCCAAAATAAGGTGAATTTCTGCCATTGTGCCCCAAAATAATGGGAATTTCTTCATTTTGCCCTAAAATAAGAAAAAGTTTTGCTTTTTTTCTCTGAAATAAGTGAAATTTCTGCAATTTATCCTTAAAATAAAAGAAATATCTGCAATTTTCCCCATAATAAAGGTATTTTCTGTAATATTGCCCCAAAATAAAGAGAATTTCTGTTTTTTGTCACAAAATAAGGGAAATTTCTGCAATTTTGCCCTAAAATAAGGAGAATTTCTGCCTTTTGCCCCAAAATAAGAAAATTTCTCCTTTTTTTTCTGAAATAAGTGAAATTTCTGCAATTTTGCCCAAAAAAAAGTGAAATTTCTGAATTTTGCCCCAAAATAAGGAGAATTTCTATCTTTTTGCCACAACATATAGGGAATTTTTGCCTTTTTGCACACAATTAGGGAAATTTCTGCAATTTTGCTCCAAAATACGGGGAATTTCTGCCTTTTTGTCTGAAAATAAGAAGAATGCATACCTTTTTTCCATAAAAAAGGAAAATTTCTTCATTTTTGCTCCAAAATAAGAAGAATTTCTGCTTTTTTGCCTCTAAATAAGTTGAATTTCTCTCTTTTTCCCCCAAAGCAAAGGGAATTTCTGTCTTTTTTGCCCCAAAATAAGAAAAATTTCTGCCTTTTTTCCCTGAAATAAGTGATATTTCTGCAATTTTGCCCCAAAATAAGTAAAATTTCTGCAATTTTGCCCCAAAATAAGGGAAATATCTGGAATTTTGCCCCAAAATAAGTAGAATTTCTGAGTTTTGCCCCAAAATAAAAAGAATTTCTTTCCTTTTGCCCTAACATATAGAGAATTTCTGCATTTTTGCCCCACAATTAGGGGAATTTTTGCAATTTTGCTCCAAAATACGGGGAATTTCTGCTTTTTAGCCTGAAAATAAGGGGAATGTATACCATTTGCCACAAAAAAGAAATTTCTTCATTTTTACTCCAAAATAAAAGGAATTTCTGCTTTTTTGCCTCTAAAATAGTGGAATTTCTGTCTTTTTCCCCCAAAACAAATGGGATTTCTGTCTTTTTTGCCCCAAATAAGGAAAATTTCTTACTTATTACCCTGAAATAAGAGAAATTTCTGCAATTTTGCCCCAAAATAAGGTAAATTTCTGCTTTTTTGTTCCCAAATAAGAGGAATTTCAGCCTTTTTACCTCAAAATAAGGGGAATTTCTGCATTTTTACCACAAAATATTAGGAATTTCTGCATTTTTGCCCCAAAATAAGGAAAATTTCTTCCTTTTTACCATGAAATAAGTGAAATTTCTGCAATTTTGCCCCAAAATAAGTGAAATTTCTGCAATTTTGCCCCAAAATAAAGAAAATTCCTGGAATTTTGCCCCAAAATAAGTGGAATTTCTGAGTTTTGCCCCAAAATAAGGAGAATTTCTGTCTTTTTGCCCCAACATATAGGGAATTTCTGTCTTTTTGCCCCACAATTAGGGGAGTTTCTGCAATTTTGCTCCAAAATACGGGGAATTTCTGCCTTTTTGCCCGAAAATAAGAAGAATGCATACCTTTTTGCCATAAAAAAGGGAAATTTCTTCATTTTTGCTCCAAAATAAGGGGAATTTCTGCCTTTTTGCCCTGAAATATGTGAAATGTCTGCAATTTCACCCCAAAATAAGGTGAATTTCTGCCATTGTGCCCCAAAATAATGGGAATTTCTGCATTTTGCCCTAAAATAAGAAAAAGTTTTGCTTTTTTTCTCTGAAATAAGTGAAATTTCTGCAATTTATCCTTAAAATAAAAGAAATATCTGCAATTTTTCCCCATAATAAAGGTATTTTCTGTAATATTGCCCCAAAATAAAGAGAATTTCTGTTTTTTGTCACAAAATAAGGGAAATTTCTGCAATTTTGCCCTAAAATAAGGAGAATTTCTGCCTTTTGCCCCAAAATAAGAAAATTTCTCCTTTTTTTTCTGAAATAAGTGAAATTTCTGCAATTTTGCCCAAAAAAAAGTGAAATTTCTGAATTTTGCCCCAAAATAAGGAGAATTTCTATCTTTTTGCCACAACATATAGGGAATTTTTGCCTTTTTGCACACAATTAGGGAAATTTCTGCAATTTTGCTCCAAAATACGGGGAATTTCTGCCTTTTTGTCTGAAAATAAGAAGAATGCATACCTTTTTTCCATAAAAAAGGAAAATTTCTTCATTTTTGCTCCAAAATAAGAAGAATTTCTGCTTTTTTGCCTCTAAATAAGTTGAATTTCTCTCTTTTTCCCCCAAAGCAAAGGGAATTTCTGTCTTTTTTGCCCCAAAATAAGAAAAATTTCTGCCTTTTTTCCCTGAAATAAGTGATATTTCTGCAATTTTGCCCCAAAATAAGTAAAATTTCTGCAATTTTGCCCCAAAATAAGGGAAATATCTGGAATTTTGCCCCAAAATAAGTAGAATTTCTGAGTTTTGCCCCAAAATAAAAAGAATTTCTTTCCTTTTGCCCTAACATATAGAGAATTTCTGCATTTTTGCCCCACAATTAGGGGAATTTTTGCAATTTTGCTTCAAAATACGGGGAATTTCTGCTTTTTAGCCTGAAAATAAGGGGAATGTATACCATTTGCCACAAAAAAGAAATTTCTTCATTTTTACTCCAAAATAAAAGGAATTTCTGCTTTTTTGCCTCTAAAATAGTGGAATTTCTGTCTTTTTCCCCCAAAACAAATGGGATTTCTGTCTTTTTTGCCCCAAATAAGGAAAATTTCTTACTTATTACCCTGAAATAAGTGAAATTTCTGCAATTTTGCCCCAAAATAAGGTAAATTTCTGCTTTTTTGTTCCCAAATAAGAGGAATTTCAGACTTTTTACCTCAAAATAAGGGGAATTTCTGCATTTTTACCACAAAATATTAGGAATTTCTGCATTTTTGCCCCAAAATAAGGAAAATTTCTGCCTTTTTACCATGAAATAAGTGAAATTTCTGCAATTTTGCCCCAAAATAAGTGAAATTTCTGCAATTTTGCCCCAAAATAAAGAAAATTCCTGGAATTTTGCCCCAAAATAAGTGGAATTTCTGAGTTTTGCCCCAAAATAAGGAGAATTTCTGTCTTTTTGCCCCAACATATAGGGAATTTCTGTCTTTTTGCCCCACAATTAGGGGAATTTCTGCAATTTTGCTCCAAAATACGGGGAATTTCTGCCTTTTTGCCCGAAAATAAGAAGAATGCATACCTTTTTGCCATAAAAAAAAGGAAATTTCTTCATTTTTGCTTCAAAATAAGGGGAATTTCTGCTTTTTTGCCTCTAAATAAGTGGAATTTCTGTCTTTTCCTTCAAAACAAAGAGAATTTCTATTATTTTGGCCCCAAAATAAGTAAAATTTCTGACTTATTACCCTGAAATAAGTGAAATTTCTCCAATTTTGCCCCAAAATAAAATAAATTTCTGCCTTTTTGCCATTAAATAAGGGAAATTTCAGCCTTTTTACCTCAAAAGAAGGGGAATTTCTGCATTTTTGCCACAAAATAAAAAAAATTTCTGTTTTTTTGCCCCAACATAAGAAAAATTTCTGCCTTTTTTCCCTGAAATAAGTGAAATTTCTGCAATTTTGCCCCAAAATAAGTGAAATTTCTGCAATTTTGCCCCAAAATAAGGGAAATTTATGGAATTTTGCCCCAAAATAAGTGGAATTTCTGAGTTTTGCCCCGAAATAAGGAGAATTTCTGTCTTTTTGCCCCAACATATAGGGAATTTCTGCCTTTTTGCCCCACAATTAGGGGAATTTCTGCAATTTTGCTCCAAAATACGGGGAATTTCTGCTTTTTAGCCCAAAAATAAGTGGAATGTATACCTTTTGCCACAAAAAAGGGAAATTTCTGCATTTTTACTACAAAATAAAAGGAATTTCTGCTTTTTTGCCTCTAAAATAGTGGAATTTCTGTCTTTTTCCCCCAAAACAAAGGGAATTTCTGTCTTTTTTGCCCCATAATAAGGAAAATTTCTGACTTATTACAATGAAATAAGTGAAATTTCTGCAATTTTGCCTCAAAATAAGGGAAATTTCTGCCTTTTTGCCACCAAATAATGGGAATTTCAGCCTTTTTACCTCAAAATAAGGGGAATTTCTGCATTTTTGCCCCAAAATATGGGAGATTTCTGCCTTTTTGCCCCAAAATGAGAAAAATTTCTGCAATTTTGTACCAAAATCAAAGAAATTTCTGCCTTTTTGCACCAAAATAGGAAAATTTCTGAATTTTTTTTAAATAAGTGAAATTTCTGCAATTTTGCTACAAAATAAGTGAAATTTCTGCAATTTTGCCCCAAAATAAGGGAAATTTCTGGAATTTTGCCCCAAAATAAGTGCAATTTCTGAGTTTTGCCCCGAAATAAGGAGAATTTCTGTCTTTTTGCCCCAACATATAGGGAATTTCTGCCGTTTTGCCCCACAATTAGGGGAATTTCTGCAATTTTGATCCAAAATACGGGGAATTTCTGCCTTTTGCCCGAAAATAAGAAGAATGCATACCTTTTTGCGATAAAAAAGAAAAATTTCTTCAGTTTTGCTCCAAAATAAGGGGAATTTCTGCTTTTTTGCCTCTAAATAAGTGGAATTTCTGTCTTTATCCTTCAAAACAAAGGGAATTTTTGTCTTTTTTGCCCCAAAATAAGGAAAATTTCTGACTTATTACCCTGAAATAAGTGAAATTTCTGCAATTTTGCCCCATAATAAGTGGAATTTCTGAGTTTTGCCCCAAAATAAGGAGAATTTCTGTCTTTTTCCCTGAACATACAGGGAATTTCTGCCTTTTCGTCCCACAATTAGGGGAATTTCTGCAATTTTGCTCCAAAATACGGGGAATTTCTGCTTTTTTGCCCGAAAATATAAAGAATGCATACCTTTTTGCCATAAAAAAAGGAAATTTCTTCATTTTTGCTCCAAAATAAGGGGAATTTATGCTTTTTTGCCTCTAAATAAGTGGAATTTCTGTCTTTTCCCCCCAAAACAAAGAAAATTTCTGTCATTTGGCCCCAAAATAAGGAAAATTTCTGACTTATTACCCTGAAATAAGTGAAATTTCTGCAATTTTGCCCCAAAATAAGGGAAATTTCTGCCTTTTTGCCCTCAATGAAGGGGAATTTCAGCTTTTTTACCTCAAAATAAGGGGAATTTCTGCCTTTTTCAGACAAAATATTAGGAATTTCTGCCTTTTTGCACCAAAATAAGGAAAATTTCTGCTTTTTTTCTCTGAAATAAGTGAAATTTCTGCAATTTTGCCCCAAAATAAGTGAAATTTCTGCAATTTTGCCCCTAAATAAGGGAAATTTCTGGAATTTTGCCCCAAAATAAGTGGAATTTCTGAGTTTTGCCCCAAAATAAGGAGAATTTCTCTCTTTTTGTCCTAAAAATATAGGGATTTTCTGCATTTTTGCCCCACATTTAGGGGAATTTCTGCAATTTTGCTCCAAAATACGGGGAATTTCTGCCTTTTTGCACGAATTTTTAAAGAATGCATACCTTTTTGCCATAAAAAAGGGAAATTTCTTCATTTTTGCTCCAAAATAAGGGGAATTTCTTCAATTTTGCTCCAAAATACGGGGAATTTCTTCTTTTTAGCCCGAAAATAAGGGGAATGTATACCTTTTGCCACAAAAAAGATAAATTTCTTCATTTTTGCTTCAAAATAAGAAGAATTTCTGCTTTTTTGCCTCTAAATAAGTGGAATTTCTGTCTTTTTCCCCCAAAACCAAGGAAATTTCTGTTTTTTGCCCCAAAATAAGGAAAATTTCTGACTTATTACCCTGAAATAAGTGAAATTTCTGCAATTTTGCCTCAAAATAAGGGAAATTTCTGCCTTTTTGCCCCCAAATAAGGGGAATTTCAGCCTTTTTACCTCAAAATAAGAGGAATTTATGCATTTTTGCCCCAAAATATAAGAGATTTATGCCTTTTTGCCCCCAAATAAGAAAAATTTCTGCAATTTTGTACCAAAATAAAAGAAATTTCTGCCTTTTGCATCAAAAGAAGAAAATTTCTGCTTTTTTTTCTGAAATAAGTGAAATTTCTGCAATTTTGCCCCAAAATAAGTGAAATTTCTGCAATTTTGCCCCAAAATAAGTGATATTTCTGGAATTTTGCCCCAAGATAAGTGGAATTTCTGAGTTTTGCCCCAAAATAAAGAGAATTTCTGTCTTTTTGCCCCAACATATAGGGAATTTCTGCCTTTTTGCCCCACAATTAGGGGAATTTATGCAATTTTGCTCCAAAATACGGGGAATTTCTGCTTTTTAGCCTGAAAATAAGGGGAATGTATACCTTTTGCCACAAAAAAGGGAAATTTCTTCATTTTTGCACCAAAATAAGGGAAATTTCTGCTTTTTTGCTTCTAAATAAGTGGAATTTCTGTCTTTTTTTCCCAAAACAAAGGGAATTTCTGTCTTTTTTGCCCCAAATAAGGAAAATTTCTGACTTATTACCCTGAAATAAGTGAAATTTCTCCAATTTTGCCCCAGAATAAGGAAAATTTCTGCTTTTTGCCCCCAAATAAGGGGAATTTCTGCCTTTTTACCTCAAAATAAGGGGAATTTTTGCATTTTTACCACAAAATATTTGGAATCTCTGCATTTTTGCCCAAAAATAAGGAAAATTTCTGCCTTTTTACTATGAAATAAGTGAAATTTCTGAAATTTTGCCCCAAGATAAGTGAAATTTCTGCAATTTTGCTACAAAATTAGGGAAATTTCTGGAATTTTGCCCCAAAATAAGTGGAATTTCTGAGTTTTGCCCCAAAATAAGGAGAATTTCTGTTTTTTTGCCCTAACATATGGGGAATTTCGGCCTTTTTGCCCCACAATTAGGGGAATTTCTGCAATTTTGCTCCAAAATACGGGTAATTTCTGCTTTCTAGCCCAAATATAAGTGGAATGTATACCTTTTGCCACAAAAAAGGGAAATTTCTTCATTTTTACTCCAAAATAAAAGGAATTTCTGCTTTTTTGCCTCTAAAAAAGTGGAATTTCTGTCTTTTTCCCCCAAAACAAAGGGAATTTTTGTCTTTTTTGCCCCAAAATAAGGAAAATTTCTGACTTATTACACTGAAATAAGTGAAATTTCTGAATTTTGCCTCAAAATAAGGGAAATTTCTGCCTTTTTGCCCCCAAATAAGGGAAATTTCGCCTTTTTTCCTCAAAATAAGAGGAATTTCTGCATTTTTGCCCCAATATATAGTGATTTCTGCCTTTTTGCCCCAAAAAAAAGAAAAATTTCTGCAATTTTGTATCAAAATAAAAAAATTTCTGCCTTTTTGCACCAAAATAGGAAAATTTCTGAATTTTTTTCTTAAATAAGTTAAATTTCTGCAATTTTGCCCCAAAATAAGTGAAATTTCTGCAATTTTGCCCCCAAATAAGGGAAATTTCTGGAATTTTGCACCAAAATAAGTGGAATTTCTGAGTTTTGCCCCAAAATAAGGAGAATTTCTGTCTTTTTGCCCCAAAATATAGGGAATTTCTCCCTTCTTGCCCCACCATTAGGGGAATTTCTGCAATTTTGCTTTAAAATAGGGGGAATTTCTGCCTTTTTGCCCGAAAATAAGAAGAATGCATATCTTTTTGCCATAAAAAAGGGAAATTTCTTCAGTTTTGCTCCAAAATAAGGGGAATTTCTGCTTTTGTGCCTCTAAATAAGTGGAATTTCTGTCTTTTTCCCCAAAACAAAGAGAATTTCTGTCTTTTTTGCCCCAAAGTAAAAACAATTTCTGACTTATTACCCTGAAATAAGTGAAATTTCTGCAATTTTGCCCCAAAATAAGGGAAATTTCTGCCTTTTTGCCCCCAAATAAGGGGAATTTCAGCCTTTTTACCTCAAAATAATAGAAATTTCTGCATTTTTGCCACAAAATATGGGAGATTTCTGCCTTTTCGCCCCAAAATAAGAAAAATTTCTGCAATTTTGTACCAAAATAAAAGAAATTTCTGCCTTTTTGCACCAAAATAAATAAATTCTGCTTTTTTTTTCTGAAATAAGTGAAATTTCTGCAATTTTGCCCCAAAATAAGTGAAATTTCTGCAATTTTGCCCCTAAATAAGGGAAATTTCTGGAATTTTGCCCCAAAATAAGTGGAATTTCTGAGTTTTGCCCTAAAATAAGGAGAATTTCTCTCTTTTTGTCCTAAAAATATAGGGATTTTCTGCATTTTTGCCCCACAATTAGGGGAATTTATGCAATTTTGCTCCAAAATACGGGGAATTTCTGCTTTTTAGCCTGAAAATAAGGGGAATGTATACCTTTTGCCACAAAAAAGGGAAATTTCTTCATTTTTGCACCAAAATAAGGGAAATTTCTGCTTTTTTGCTTCTAAATAAGTGGAATTTCTGTCTTTTTTTCCCAAAACAAAGGGAATTTCTGTCTTTTTTGCCCCAAATAAGGAAAATTTCTGACTTATTACCCTGAAATAAGTGAAATTTCTCCAATTTTGCCCCAGAATAAGGAAAATTTCTGCTTTTTGCCCCCAAATAAGGGGAATTTCTGCCTTTTTACCTCAAAATAAGGGGAATTTTTGCATTTTTACCACAAAATATTTGGAATCTCTGCATTTTTGCCCAAAAATAAGGAAAATTTCTGCCTTTTTACTATGAAATAAGTGAAATTTCTGAAATTTTGCCCCAAGATAAGTGAAATTTCTGCAATTTTGCTACAAAATTAGGGAAATTTCTGGAATTTTGCCCCAAAATAAGTGGAATTTCTGAGTTTTGCCCCAAAATAAGGAGAATTTCTGTTTTTTTGCCCTAACATATGGGGAATTTCTGCCTTTTTGCCCCACAATTAGGGGAATTTCTGCAATTTTGCTCCAAAATACGGGTAATTTCTGCTTTCTAGCCCAAATATAAGTGGAATGTATACCTTTTGCCACAAAAAAGGGAAATTTCTTCATTTTTACTCCAAAATAAAAGGAATTTCTGCTTTTTTGCCTCTAAAAAAGTGGAATTTCTGTCTTTTTCCCCCAAAACAAAGGGAATTTTTGTCTTTTTTGCCCCAAAATAAGGAAAATTTCTGACTTATTACACTGAAATAAGTGAAATTTCTGAATTTTGCCTCAAAATAAGGGAAATTTCTGCCTTTTTGCCCCCAAATAAGGGAAATTTCGCCTTTTTTCCTCAAAATAAGAGGAATTTCTGCATTTTTGCCCCAATATATAGTGATTTCTGCCTTTTTGCCCCAAAAAAAAGAAAAATTTCTGCAATTTTGTATCAAAATAAAAAAATTTCTGCCTTTTTGCACCAAAATAGGAAAATTTCTGAATTTTTTTCTTAAATAAGTTAAATTTCTGCAATTTTGCCCCAAAATAAGTGAAATTTCTGCAATTTTGCCCCCAAATAAGGGAAATTTCTGGAATTTTGCACCAAAATAAGTGGAATTTCTGAGTTTTGCCCCAAAATAAGGAGAATTTCTGTCTTTTTGCCCCAAAATATAGGGAATTTCTCCCTTCTTGCCCCACCATTAGGGGAATTTCTGCAATTTTGCTTTAAAATAGGGGGAATTTCTGCCTTTTTGCCCGAAAATAAGAAGAATGCATATCTTTTTGCCATAAAAAAGGGAAATTTCTTCAGTTTTGCTCCAAAATAAGGGGAATTTCTGCTTTTGTGCCTCTAAATAAGTGGAATTTCTGTCTTTTTCCCCAAAACAAAGAGAATTTCTGTCTTTTTTGCCCCAAAGTAAAAACAATTTCTGACTTATTACCCTGAAATAAGTGAAATTTCTGCAATTTTGCCCCAAAATAAGGGAAATTTCTGCCTTTTTGCCCCCAAATAAGGGGAATTTCAGCCTTTTTACCTCAAAATAATAGAAATTTCTGCATTTTTGCCACAAAATATGGGAGATTTCTGCCTTTTCGCCCCAAAATAAGAAAAATTTCTGCAATTTTGTACCAAAATAAAAGAAATTTCTGCCTTTTTGCACCAAAATAAATAAATTCTGCTTTTTTTTCTGAAATAAGTGAAATTTCTGCAATTTTGCCCCAAAATAAGTGAAATTTATGCAATTTTGCCCTAAAATAAGGGAAATTTCTGGAATTTTGCCCCAAAATAAGTGGAATTTCTGAGTTTTGCCCCGAAATAAGGAGAATTTCTGTCTTTTTGCCCCAACATATAGGGAATTTCTGCCTTTTTGCCCCACAATTAGGGGAATTTCTGCAATTTTGCTCCAAAATACGGGGAATTTCTGCCTTTTTGCCCGAAAATAATAAGAATGCATAGCTTTTTGCCATAAAAAAGGGAAATTTCTTTATTTTTGCTCCAAAATAAGGGGAATTTCTGCAATTTTGATCCAAAATACGGGGAATTTCTGCTTTTTAGCCCGAAAATAAGCGGAATGTATACCTTTTGCCACAAAAAAAGATAAATTTCTTCATTTTTGCTCCAATAAAGAAGAATTTCTGCTTTTTTGCCTCTAAATAAGTGGAATTTCTGTCTTTTTCCCCCTAAACAAAGGGAATTTCTGTTTTTTGCCCCAAAGTAAGAAAAATTTCTGACTTATTACCCTGAAATAAGTGAAATTTCTGCAATTTTGCCCCAAAATAAGGTAAATTTCTGCTTTTTTGTTTCCAAATAAGAGGAATTTCAGCCTTTTTACCTCAAAATAAGGGGAATTTCTGCATTTTTACCACAAAATATTAGGAATTTCTGCATTTTTGCCCCAAAATAAGGAAAATTTCTGCCTTTTTACCATGAAATAAGTGAAATTTCTGCAATTTTGCCCCAAAATAAGTGAAATTTCTTCAATTTTGCCCCAAAATAAAGAAAATTCCTGGAATTTTGCCCCAAAATAAGTGGAATTTCTGAGTTTTGCCCCAAAATAAGGAGAATTTCTGTCTTTTTGCCCCAACATATAGGGAATTTCTGTCTTTTTGCCCCACAATTAGGGGAATTTCTGCAATTTTGCTCCAAAATACGGGGAATTTCTGCCTTTTTGCCCATAAAATAAGAAGAATGCATACCTTTTTGCCATAAAAAAAAGGAAATTTCTTCATTTTTGCTTCAAAATAAGGGGAATTTCTGCTTTTTTGCCTCTAAATAAGTGGAATTTCTGTCTTTTCCTTCAAAACAAAGAGAATTTCTATTATTTTGGCCCCAAAATAAGTAAAATTTCTGACTTATTACCCTGAAATAAGTGAAATTTCTCCAATTTTGCCCCAAAATAAAATAAATTTCTGCCTTTTTGCCATTAAATAAGGGAAATTTCAGCCTTTTTACCTCAAAAGAAGGGGAATTTCTGCATTTTTGCCACAAAATAAAAAAAATTTCTGTTTTTTTGCCCCAACATAAGAAAAATTTCTGCCTTTTTTCCCTGAAATAAGTGAAATTTCTGCAATTTTGCCCCAAAATAAGTGAAATTTCTGCAATTTTGCCCCAAAATAAGGGAAATTTATGGAATTTTGCCCCAAAATAAGTGGAATTTCTGAGTTTTGCCCCGAAATAAGGAGAATTTCTGTCTTTTTGCCCCAACATATAGGGAATTTCTGCCTTTTTGCCCCACAATTAGGGGAATTTCTGCAATTTTGCTCCAAAATACGGGGAATTTCTGCTTTTTACCCCAAAAATAAGTGGAATGTATACCTTTTGCCACAAAAAAGGGAAATTTCTGCATTTTTACTACAAAATAAAAGGAATTTCTGCTTTTTTGCCTCTAAAATAGTGGAATTTCTGTCTTTTTCCCCCAAAACAAAGGGAATTTCTGTCTTTTTTGCCCCATAATAAGGAAAATTTCTGACTTATTACAATGAAATAAGTGAAATTTCTGCAATTTTGCCTCAAAATAAGGGAAATTTCTGCCTTTTTGCCACCAAATAATGGGAATTTCAGCCTTTTTACCTCAAAATAAGGGGAATTTCTGCATTTTTGCCCCAAAATATGGGAGATTTCTGCCTTTTTGCCCCAAAATGAGAAAAATTTCTGCAATTTTGTACCAAAATCAAAGAAATTTCTGCCTTTTTGCACCAAAATAGGAAAATTTCTGAATTTTTTTTAAATAAGTGAAATTTCTGCAATTTTGCTACAAAATAAGTGAAATTTCTGCAATTTTGCCCCAAAATAAGGGAAATTTCTGGAATTTTGCCCCAAAATAAGTGCAATTTCTGAGTTTTGCCCCGAAATAAGGAGAATTTCTGTCTTTTTGCCCCAACATATAGGGAATTTCTGCCGTTTTGCCCCACAATTAGGGGAATTTCTGCAATTTTGATCCAAAATACGGGGAATTTCTGCCTTTTGCCCGAAAATAAGAAGAATGCATACCTTTTTGCGATAAAAAAGAAAAATTTCTTCAGTTTTGCTCCAAAATAAGGGGAATTTCTGCTTTTTTGCCTCTAAATAAGTGGAATTTCTGTCTTTATCCTTCAAAACAAAGGGAATTTTTGTCTTTTTTGCCCCAAAATAAGGAAAATTTCTGACTTATTACCCTGAAATAAGTGAAATTTCTGCAATTTTGCCCCATAATAAGTGGAATTTCTGAGTTTTGCCCCAAAATAAGGAGAATTTCTGTCTTTTTCCCTGAACATACAGGGAATTTCTGCCTTTTCGTCCCACAATTAGGGGAATTTCTGCAATTTTGCTCCAAAATACGGGGAATTTCTGCTTTTTTGCCCGAAAATATAAAGAATGCATACCTTTTTGCCATAAAAAAAGGAAATTTCTTCATTTTTGCTCCAAAATAAGGGGAATTTATGCTTTTTTGCCTCTAAATAAGTGGAATTTCTGTCTTTTCCCCCCAAAACAAAGAAAATTTCTGTCATTTGGCCCCAAAATAAGGAAAATTTCTGACTTATTACCCTGAAATAAGTGAAATTTCTGCAATTTTGCCCCAAAATAAGGGAAATTTCTGCCTTTTTGCCCTCAATGAAGGGGAATTTCAGCTTTTATACCTCAAAATAAGGGGAATTTCTGCCTTTTTCAGACAAAATATTAGGAATTTCTGCCTTTTTGCACCAAAATAAGGAAAATTTCTGCTTTTTTTCTCTGAAATAAGTGAAATTTCTGCAATTTTGCCCCAAAATAAGTGAAATTTCTGCAATTTTGCCCCTAAATAAGGGAAATTTCTGGAATTTTGCCCCAAAATAAGTGGAATTTCTGAGTTTTGCCCCAAAATAAGGAGAATTTCTCTCTTTTTGTCCTAAAAATATAGGGAATTTCTGCATTTTTGCCCCACATTTAGGGGAATTTCTGCAATTTTGCTCCAAAATACGGGGAATTTCTGCCTTTTTGCACGAATATATAAAGAATGCATACCTTTTTGCCATAAAAAAGGAAATTTCTTCATTTTTGCTCCAAAATAAGGGGAATTTCTTCAATTTTGCTCCAAAATACGGGGAATTTCTTCTTTTTAGCCCGAAAATAAGGGGAATGTATACCTTTTGCCACAAAAAAGATAAATTTCTTCATTTTTGCTTCAAAATAAGAAGAATTTCTGCTTTTTTGCCTCTAAATAAGTGGAATTTCTGTCTTTTTCCCCCAAAACAAAGGGAATTTCTGTCTTTTTTGCCCCATAATAAGGAAAATTTCTGACTTATTACAATGAAATAAGTGAAATTTCTGCAATTTTGCCTCAAAATAAGGGAAATTTCTGCCTTTTTGCCACCAAATAATGGGAATTTCAGCCCTTTTACCTCAAAATAAGGGGAATTTCTGCATTTTTGCCCCAAAATATGGGAGATTTCTGCCTTTTTGCCCCAAAATGAGAAAAATTTCTGCAATTTTGTACCAAAATCAAAGAAATTTCTGCCTTTTTGCACCAAAATAGGAAAATTTCTGAATTTTTTTTAAATAAGTGAAATTTCTGCAATTTTGCTACAAAATAAGTGAAATTTCTGCAATTTTGCCCCAAAATAAGGGAAATTTCTGGAATTTTGCCCCAAAATAAGTGCAATTTCTGAGTTTTGCCCCGAAATAAGGAGAATTTCTGTCTTTTTGCCCCAACATATAGGGAATTTCTGCCGTTTTGCCCCACAATTAGGGGAATTTCTGCAATTTTGATCCAAAATACGGGGAATTTCTGCCTTTTGCCCGAAAATAAGAAGAATGCATACCTTTTTGCGATAAAAAAGAAAAATTTCTTCAGTTTTGCTCCAAAATAAGGGGAATTTCTGCTTTTTTGCCTCTAAATAAGTGGAATTTCTGTCTTTATCCTTCAAAACAAAGGGAATTTTTGTCTTTTTTGCCCCAAAATAAGGAAAATTTCTGACTTATTACCCTGAAATAAGTGAAATTTCTGCAATTTTGCCCCATAATAAGTGGAATTTCTGAGTTTTGCCCCAAAATAAGGAGAATTTCTGTCTTTTTCCCTGAACATACAGGGAATTTCTGCCTTTTCGTCCCACAATTAGGGGAATTTCTGCAATTTTGCTCCAAAATACGGGAATTTCTGCTTTTTTGCCCGAAAATATAAAGAATGCATACCTTTTTGCCATAAAAAAAGGAAATTTCTTCATTTTTGCTCCAAAATAAGGGGAATTTATGCTTTTTTGCCTCTAAATAAGTGGAATTTCTGTCTTTTCCCCCCAAAACAAAGAAAATTTCTGTCATTTGGCCCCAAAATAAGGAAAATTTCTGACTTATTACCCTGAAATAAGTGAAATTTCTGCAATTTTGCCCCAAAATAAGGGAAATTTCTGCCTTTTTGCCCTCAATGAAGGGGAATTTCAGCTTTTTTACCTCAAAATAAGGGGAATTTCTGCCTTTTTCAGACAAAATATTAGGAATTTCTGCCTTTTTGCACCAAAATAAGGAAAATTTCTGCTTTTTTTCTCTGAAATAAGTGAAATTTCTGCAATTTTGCCCCAAAATAAGTGAAATTTCTGCAATTTTGCCCCTAAATAAGGGAAATTTCTGGAATTTTGCCCCAAAATAAGTGGAATTTCTGAGTTTTGCCCCAAAATAAGGAGAATTTCTCTCTTTTTGTCCTAAAAATATAGGGAATTTCTGCATTTTTGCCCCACATTTGGGGAATTTCTGCAATTTTGCTCCAAAATACGGGGAATTTCTGCCTTTTTGCACGAATATATAAAGAATGCATACCTTTTTGCCATAAAAAAGGGAAATTTCTTCATTTTTGCTCCAAAATAAGGGGAATTTCTTCAATTTTGCTCCAAAATACGGGGAATTTCTTCTTTTTAGCCCGAAAATAAGGGGAATGTATACCTTTTGCCACAAAAAAGATAAATTTCTTCATTTTTGCTTCAAAATAAGAAGAATTTCTGCTTTTTTTGCCTCTAAATAAGTGGAATTTCTGTCTTTTTAACCCAAAACCAAGGAAATTTCTGTTTTTTGCCCCAAAATAAGGAAAATTTCTGACTTATTACCCTGAAATAAGTGAAATTTCTGCAATTTTGCCTCAAAATAAGGGAAATTTCTGCCTTTTTGCCCCCAAATAAGGGGAATTTCAGCCTTTTTACCTCAAAATAAGAGGAATTTATGCATTTTTGCCCCAAAATATAAGAGATTTATGCCTTTTTGCCCCCAAATAAGAAAAATTTCTGCAATTTTGTACCAAAATAAAAGAAATTTCTGCCTTTTGCATCAAAAGAAGAAAATTTCTGCTTTTTTTTCTGAAATAAGTGAAATTTCTGCAATTTTGCCCCAAAATAAGTGAAATTTCTGCAATTTTGCCCCAAAATAAGTGATATTTCTGGAATTTTGCCCCAAAATAAGTGGAATTTCTGAGTTTTGCCCCAAAATAAAGAGAATTTCTGTCTTTTTGCCCCAACATATAGGGAATTTCTGCCTTTTTGCCCCACAATTAGGGGAATTTATGCAATTTTGCTCCAAAATACGGGGAATTTCTGCTTTTTAGCCTGAAAATAAGGGGAATGTATACCTTTTGCCACAAAAAAGGGAAATTTCTTCATTTTTGCACCAAAATAAGGGAAATTTCTGCTTTTTTGCTTCTAAATAAGTGGAATTTCTGTCTTTTTTTCCCAAAACAAAGGGAATTTCTGTCTTTTTTGCCCCAAATAAGGAAAATTTCTGACTTATTACCCTGAAATAAGTGAAATTTCTCCAATTTTGACCCAGAATAAGGAAAATTTCTGCTTTTTGCCCCCAAATAAGGGGAATTTCTGCCTTTTTACCTCAAAATAAGGGGAATTTTTGCATTTTTACCACAAAATATTTGGAATCTCTGCATTTTTGCCCAAAAATAAGGAAAATTTCTGCCTTTTTACTATGAAATAAGTGAAATTTCTGCAATTTTGCCCCAAGATAAGTGAAATTTCTGCAATTTTGCTACAAAATTAGGGAAATTTCTGGAATTTTGCCCCAAAATAAGTGGAATTTCTGAGTTTTGCCCCAAAATAAGGAGAATTTATGTTTTTTTGCCCTAACATATAGGGAATTTCTGCCTTTTTGCCCCACAATTAGGGGAATTTCTGCAATTTTGCTCCAAAATGCGGGTAATTTCTGCTTTCTAGCCCAAATATAAGTGGAATGTATACCTTTTGCCACAAAAAAGGGAAATTTCTTCATTTTTACTCCAAAATAAAAGGAATTTCTGCTTTTTTGCCTCTAAAAAAGTGGAATTTCTTTCTTTTTCCCCCAAAACAAAGGGAATTTTTGTCTTTTTTGCCCCAAAATAAGGAAAATTTCTGACTTATTACACTGAAATAAGTGAAATTTCTGAATTTTGCCTCAAAATAAGGGAAATTTCTGCCTTTTTGCCCCCAAATAAGGGAAATTTCGCCTTTTTTCCTCAAAATAAGAGGAATTTCTGCATTTTTGCCCCAATATATAGTGATTTCTGCCTTTTTGCCCCCAATGAAAGGGAATTTCAGCTTTTTTACCTCAAAATAAGGGGAATTTCTGCCTTTTTCAGACAAAATATTAGGAATTTCTGCCTTTTTGCACCAAAATAAGGAAAATTTCTGCTTTTTTTCTCTGAAATAAGTGAAATTTCTGCAATTTTGCCCCAAAATAAGTGAAATTTCTGCAATTTTGCCCCTAAATAAGGGAAATTTCTGGAATTTTGCCCCAAAATAAGTGGAATTTCTGAGTTTTGCCCCAAAATAAGGAGAATTTCTCTCTTTTTGTCCTAAAAATATAGGGATTTTCTGCATTTTTGCCCCACATTTAGGGGAATTTCTGCAATTTTGCTCCAAAATACGGGGAATTTCTGCCTTTTTGCACGAATTTTTAAAGAATGCATACCTTTTTGCCATAAAAAAGGGAAATTTCTTCATTTTTGCTCCAAAATAAGGGGAATTTCTTCAATTTTGCTCCAAAATACGGGGAATTTCTTCTTTTTAGCCCGAAAATAAGGGGACTGTATACCTTTTGCCACAAAAAAGATAAATTTCTTCATTTTTGCTTCAAAATAAGAAGAATTTCTGCTTTTTTGCCTCTAAATAAGTGGAATTTCTGTCTTTTTCCCCCAAAACCAAGGAAATTTCTGTTTTTTGCCCCAAAATAAGGAAAATTTCTGACTTATTACCCTGAAATAAGTGAAATTTCTGCAATTTTGCCTCAAAATAAGGGAAATTTCTGCCTTTTTGCCCCCAAATAAGGGGAATTTCAGCCTTTTTACCTCAAAATAAGAGGAATTTATGCATTTTTGCCCCAAAATATAAGAGATTTATGCCTTTTTGCCCCCAAATAAGAAAAATTTCTGCAATTTTGTACCAAAATAAAAGAAATTTCTGCCTTTTGCATCAAAAGAAGAAAATTTCTGCTTTTTTTTCTGAAATAAGTGAAATTTCTGCAATTTTGCCCCAAAATAAGTGAAATTTCTGCAATTTTGCCCCAAAATAAGTGATATTTCTGGAATTTTGCCCCAAAATAAGTGGAATTTCTGAGTTTTGCCCCAAAATAAAGAGAATTTCTGTCTTTTTGCCCCAACATATAGGGAATTTCTGCCTTTTTGCCCCACAATTAGGGGAATTTATGCAATTTTGCTCCAAAATACGGGGAATTTCTGCTTTTTAGCCTGAAAATAAGGGGAATGTATACCTTTTGCCACAAAAAAGGGAAATTTCTTCATTTTTGCACCAAAATAAGGGAAATTTCTGCTTTTTTGCTTCTAAATAAGTGGAATTTCTGTCTTTTTTTCCCAAAACAAAGGGAATTTCTGTCTTTTTTGCCCCAAATAAGGAAAATTTCTGACTTATTACCCTGAAATAAGTGAAATTTCTCCAATTTTGCCCCAGAATAAGGAAAATTTCTGCTTTTTGCCCCCAAATAAGGGGAATTTCTGCCTTTTTACCTCAAAATAAGGGGAATTTTTGCATTTTTACCACAAAATATTTGGAATCTCTGCATTTTTGCCCAAAAATAAGGAAAATTTCTGCCTTTTTACTATGAAATAAGAGAAATTTCTGCAATTTTGCCCCAAGATAAGTGAAATTTCTGCAATTTTGCCCCAAAATAAGGGAAATTTATGGAATTTTGCCCCAAAATAAGTGGAATTTCTGAGTTTTGCCCCAAAATAAGGAGAATTTCTGTTTTTTTGCCCTAACATATAGGGAATTTCTGCCTTTTTGCCCCACAATTAGGGGAATTTCTGCAATTTTGCTCCAAAATACGGGTAATTTCTGCTTTCTAGCCCAAATATAAGTGGAATGTATACCTTTTGCCACAAAAAAGGGAAATTTCTTCATTTTTACTCCAAAATAAAAGGAATTTCTGCTTTTTTGCCTCTAAAAAAGTGGAATTTCTGTCTTTTTCCCCCAAAACAAAGGGAATTTTTGTCTTTTTTGCCCCAAAATAAGGAAAATTTCTGACTTATTACACTGAAATAAGTGAAATTTCTGAATTTTGCCTCAAAATAAGGGAAATTTCTGCCTTTTTGCCCCCAAATAAGGGAAATTTCGCCTTTTTTCCTCAAAATAAGAGGAATTTCTGCATTTTTGCCCCAATATATAGTGATTTCTGCCTTTTTGCCCCCAAAAAAAGAAAAATTTCTGCAATTTTGTATCAAAATAAAAAAATTTCTGCCTTTTTGCACCAAAATAGGAAAATTTCTGAATTTTTTTCTTAAATAAGTTAAATTTCTGCAATTTTGCCCCAAAATAAGTGAAATTTCTGCAATTTTGCCCCCAAATAAGGGAAATTTCTGGAATTTTGCACCAAAATAAGTGGAATTTCTGAGTTTTGCCCCAAAATAAGGAGAATTTCTGTCTTTTTGCCCCAAAATATAGGGAATTTCTCCCTTCTTGCCCCACCATTAGGGGAATTTCTGCAATTTTGCTTTAAAATAGGGGGAATTTCTGCCTTTTTGCCCGAAAATAAGAAGAATGCATATCTTTTTGCCATAAAAAAGGGAAATTTCTTCAGTTTTGCTCCAAAATAAGGGGAATTTCTGCTTTTGTGCCTCTAAATAAGTGGAATTTCTGTCTTTTTCCCCAAAACAAAGAGAATTTCTGTCTTTTTTGCCCCAAAGTAAAAACAATTTCTGACTTATTACCCTGAAATAAGTGAAATTTCTGCAATTTTGCCCCAAAATAAGGGAAATTTCTGCCTTTTTGCCCCCAAATAAGGGGAATTTCAGCCTTTTTACCTCAAAATAATAGAAATTTCTGCATTTTTGCCACAAAATATGGGAGATTTCTGCCTTTTCGCACCAAAATAAGAAAAATTTCTGCAATTTTGTACCAAAATAAAAGAAATTTCTGCCTTTTTGCACCAAAATAAATAAATTCTGCTTTTTTTTTCTGAAATAAGTGAAATTTCTGCAATTTTGCCCCAAAATAAGTGAAATTTCTGCAATTTTGCCCTAAAATAAGGGAAATTTCTGGAATTTTGCCCCAAAATAAGTGGAATTTCTGAGTTTTGCCCCGAAATAAGGAGAATTTCTGTCTTTTTGCCCCAACATATAGGGAATTTCTGCCTTTTTGCCCCACAATTAGGGGAATTTCTGCAATTTTGCTCCAAAATACAGGGAATTTCTGCCTTTTTGCCCGAAAATAAGAAGAATGCATAGCTTTTTGCCATAAAAAAGGGAAATTTCTTTATTTTTGCTCCAAAATAAGGGGAATTTCTGCAATTTTGATCCAAAATACGGGGAATTTCTGCTTTTTAGCCCGAAAATAAGCGGAATGTATACCTTTTGCCACAAAAAAAGATAAATTTCTTCATTTTTGCTCCAATAAAGAAGAATTTCTGCTTTTTTGCCTCTAAATAAGTGGAATTTCTGTCTTTTTCCCCCTAAACAAAGGGAATTTCTGTTTTTTGCCCCAAAGTAAGAAAAATTTCTGACTTATTACCCTGAAATAAGTGAAATTTCTGCAATTTTGCCTCAAAATAAGGGAAATTTCTGTCTTTTTGCCCCCAAATAAGGGAAATTTCAGCCTTTTTACCTCAAAATAAGAGGAATTTATGCATTTTTGCCCCAAAATATAGGGGATTTCTGCTTTTTGCCCCCAAATAAGAAAAATTTCTGCAATTTTGTACCAAAATAAAAGAAATTTCTGCCTTTTTGCACCAAAATAAGAAAATTTCTGCTTTTTTTCTGAAATAATTGAAATTTCTGCAATTTTGCCAAAATAAGTGAAATTTCTGCAATTTTGCCCCAAAATAACTGAAATTTCTGGAATTTTGTCCCAAAATAAGTGGAATTTCTGAGTTTTGCCCCAAAATAAAAAGAATTTCTGTCTTTTTGCCCCACAATTAGGGGAATTTCTGCAATTTTGCTCCAAAATACGGGGAATTTCTGCTTTTTAGCCTGAAAATAAGAAGAATGCATACCTTTTGCCACAAAAAAAATTTCTTCATTTTTGCTCCAAAATAAGGGGTATTTCTGCTTTTTTGCTTCTAAATAAGTGGAATTTCTGACTTTTTCCCCCAAAACAAAAGGAATTTCTGTCTTTTTTGCCCCAAATAAGGAAAATTTCTGACTTATTACCCTGAAATAAGTGAAATTTCTTCAATTTTGCCCCCAAATAAGGGAAATTTCTGCTTTTTGCCCCCAAATAAGGGAAATTTCTGCCTTTCTATCACAAAATAAGGGGAATTTTTGCATTTTTGCCACAAAATATTTGGAATTTCTTCATTTTTGCCCCAAAATGAGGAAAATTTCTGCCTTTTTACCATGAAATAAGTGAAATTTCAGCAATTTTGCTCCAAAATAAGTGAAATTTCTGCAATTTTGCCCCAAAATAAGGGAAATTTCTGGAATTTTGCCCTAAAATAAGTGGAATTTCTGAGTTTTGCCCCAAAATAAGGAGAATTTCTGTCTTTTTGCCACAACATATAGGGAATTTCTCCCTTTTTGCCCCACAATTAGGGGAATTTCTGCAATTTTGCTCCAAAATAGGGGAATTTCTGCCCTTTTGCCCGAAAATAAGAAGAATGCATACCTTTTTGCCATAAAAAAAGAAAATTTCTTCAGTTTTGCCCCAAAATAAGGGAAATTTCTGCAATTTTGCCCCAATGTAAAGGAAATTTCTGCAATTTTGCCCCAAAATAAGGGGAATTTCTGACTGTTTGCTCCCGAAAAAGGAGATTTTCTGTCTTTTTGCCCCAAAATAAGGAGAATTTCTGCCTTTTTGCCCGAAAATTATGAGAATTTCTGCAATTTTGCTCCAAAATACAAAGAATTTCTGCCTTTTTGCCCGAAAATAAAGGGAATGTATACCTTTTTGCCATAAAAAAGCAAATTTCTTCATTTTTGCCCCAAAATAAGGGGAATTTCCAACTTTTTGACTCAAAATAAGTGCAATTTCTGCCTTTTCCCCAAAATAAACGAAATTTCTGTCTTTTTGCCCCAAAATAAGGGGAATTTCAGCCTTTTTACCTCAAAATAAGGGGAATTTCTGCCTTTTTGCCCCAAAATATGGGGAATTTCTGACTTTTTGCCCCAAAATAAGAAAAATTTCTGCAATTTTGTACCAAAATAAAAAAAATTTCTGCCTTTTTGCCCCCCCAAAAAAATTTCTGCCTTTTTTCCCTGAAATACGTGAAATTTCTGCAATTTTGCCCCAAAATAAGGGAAATTTCTACATTTTTGCCCCAATGTAAAGGAAATTTCTGCAATTTTGCCCCAAAATAAGGGGAATTTCTGACTGTTTGCTCCCGAAAAAGGAGATTTTCTGTCTTTTTGCCCCATAATAAGGAGAATTTCTGCCTTTTTGCCCAAAAATTATGAGAATTTCTGCAATTTTGCTTCAAAATACAGGGAATTTCTGTTTTTTAGCCCCAAAATAAAGGGAATTTCTGCATTTTACCTCAAATTGAGAATAATTTCTGCCTTTTGCCTCAAAATAAGGGGAATTTTCTGCCTTTTTGTTTCAAAATAAGATAAATTTCTTCAATTTTGTACCATAATAAAAGAAATTTCTGCTCTTTGCCCCAAAATAAAAGGAATTTCTGACTTTTTGCCCTGAAATAAATGAAATTTCTGCAATTTTGCCCGAAAATAAGAGAAATTTGTGCCTCTTTGCCCCAAAATAAGAAGAAGTTTTGCCTTTTGCCCCAAAATATGGGGAATTTCAGCATTTTACCTCAAAATAAGAATTTCAGCCTTTTTGCCCCAAAATAAGGAAAATTTCTGCCTTTTTACTATGAAATAAGTGAAATTTCTGCAATTTTGCCCCAAAATAAGTGAAATTTCTGCAATTTTGCCCCAAAATAAGGGAAATTTATGGAATTTTGCCCCAAAATAAGTGGAATTTCTGAGTTTTGCCCCAAAATAAGGAGAATTTCTGTTTTTTTGCCCTAACATATAGGGAATTTCTGCCTTTTTGCCCCACAATTAGGGGAATTTCTGCAATTTTGCTCCAAAATACGGGTAATTTCTGCTTTCTAGCCCAAATATAAGTGGAATGTATACCTTTTGCCACAAAAAAGGGAAATTTCTTCATTTTTACTCCAAAATAAAAGGAATTTCTGCTTTTTTGCCTCTAAAAAAGTGGAATTTCTGTCTTTTTCCCCCAAAACAAAGGGAATTTTTGTCTTTTTTGCCCCAAAATAAGGAAAATTTCTGACTTATTACACTGAAATAAGTGAAATTTCTGAATTTTGCCTCAAAATAAGGGAAATTTCTGCCTTTTTGCCCCCAAATAAGGGAAATTTCGCCTTTTTTCCTCAAAATAAGAGGAATTTCTGCATTTTTGCCCCAATATATAGTGATTTCTGCCTTTTTGCCCCCAAAAAAAGAAAAATTTCTGCAATTTTGTATCAAAATAAAAAAATTTCTGCCTTTTTGCACCAAAATAGGAAAATTTCTGAATTTTTTTCTTAAATAAGTTAAATTTCTGCAATTTTGCCCCAAAATAAGTGAAATTTCTGCAATTTTGCCCCCAAATAAGGGAAATTTCTGGAATTTTGCACCAAAATAAGTGGAATTTCTGAGTTTTGCCCCAAAATAAGGAGAATTTCTGTCTTTTTGCCCCAAAATATAGGGAATTTCTCCCTTCTTGCCCCACCATTAGGGGAATTTCTGCAATTTTGCTTTAAAATAGGGGGAATTTCTGCCTTTTTGCCCGAAAATAAGAAGAATGCATATCTTTTTGCCATAAAAAAGGGAAATTTCTTCAGTTTTGCTCCAAAATAAGGGGAATTTCTGCTTTTGTGCCTCTAAATAAGTGGAATTTCTGTCTTTTTCCCCAAAACAAAGAGAATTTCTGTCTTTTTTGCCCCAAAGTAAAAACAATTTCTGACTTATTACCCTGAAATAAGTGAAATTTCTGCAATTTTGCCCCAAAATAAGGGAAATTTCTGCCTTTTTGCCCCCAAATAAGGGGAATTTCAGCCTTTTTACCTCAAAATAATAGAAATTTCTGCATTTTTGCCACAAAATATGGGAGATTTCTGCCTTTTCGCACCAAAATAAGAAAAATTTCTGCAATTTTGTACCAAAATAAAAGAAATTTCTGCCTTTTTGCACCAAAATAAATAAATTCTGCTTTTTTTTTCTGAAATAAGTGAAATTTCTGCAATTTTGCCCCAAAATAAGTGAAATTTCTGCAATTTTGCCCTAAAATAAGGGAAATTTCTGGAATTTTGCCCCAAAATAAGTGGAATTTCTGAGTTTTGCCCCGAAATAAGGAGAATTTCTGTCTTTTTGCCCCAACATATAGGGAATTTCTGCCTTTTTGCCCCACAATTAGGGGAATTTCTGCAATTTTGCTCCAAAATACGGGGAATTTCTGCCTTTTTGCCCGAAAATAAGAAGAATGCATAGCTTTTTGCCATAAAAAAGGGAAATTTCTTTATTTTTGCTCCAAAATAAGGGGAATTTCTGCAATTTTGATCCAAAATACGGGGAATTTCTGCTTTTTAGCCCGAAAATAAGCGGAATGTATACCTTTTGCCACAAAAAAAGATAAATTTCTTCATTTTTGCTCCAATAAAGAAGAATTTCTGCTTTTTTGCCTCTAAATAAGTGGAATTTCTGTCTTTTTCCCCCTAAACAAAGGGAATTTCTGTTTTTTGCCCCAAAGTAAGAAAAATTTCTGACTTATTACCCTGAAATAAGTGAAATTTCTGCAATTTTGCCTCAAAATAAGGGAAATTTCTGTCTTTTTGCCCCCAAATAAGGGAAATTTCAGCCTTTTTACCTCAAAATAAGAGGAATTTATGCATTTTTGCCCCAAAATATAGGGGATTTCTGCTTTTTGCCCCCAAATAAGAAAAATTTCTGCAATTTTGTACCAAAATAAAAGAAATTTCTGCCTTTTTGCACCAAAATAGGAAAATTTCTGCTTTTTTTCTGAAATAATTGAAATTTCTGCAATTTTGCCAAAATAAGTGAAATTTCTGCAATTTTGCCCCAAAATAACTGAAATTTCTGGAATTTTGTCCCAAAATAAGTGGAATTTCTGAGTTTTGCCCCAAAATAAAAAGAATTTCTGTCTTTTTGCCCCACAATTAGGGGAATTTCTGCAATTTTGCTCCAAAATACGGGGAATTTCTGCTTTTTAGCCTGAAAATAAGAAGAATGCATACCTTTTGCCACAAAAAAAAATTTCTTCATTTTTGCTCCAAAATAAGGGGTATTTCTGCTTTTTTGCTTCTAAATAAGTGGAATTTCTGACTTTTCCCCCCAAAACAAAAGGAATTTCTGTCTTTTTTGCCCCAAATAAGGAAAATTTCTGACTTATTACCCTGAAATAAGTGAAATTTCTTCAATTTTGCCCCCAAATAAGGGAAATTTCTGCTTTTTGCCCCCAAATAAGGGAAATTTCTGCCTTTCTATCACAAAATAAGGGGAATTTTTGCATTTTTGCCACAAAATATTTGGAATTTCTTCATTTTTGCCCCAAAATGAGGAAAATTTCTGCCTTTTTACCATGAAATAAGTGAAATTTCAGCAATTTTGCTCCAAAATAAGTGAAATTTCTGCAATTTTGCCCCAAAATAAGGGAAATTTCTGGAATTTTGCCCTAAAATAAGTGGAATTTCTGAGTTTTGCCCCAAAATAAGGAGAATTTCTGTCTTTTTGCCACAACATATAGGGAATTTCTCCCTTTTTGCCCCACAATTAGGGGAATTTCTGCAATTTTGCTCCAAAATAGGAGAATTTCTGCCCTTTTGCCCGAAAATAAGAAGAATGCATACCTTTTTGACATAAAAAAAGAAAATTACTTCAGTTTTGCACCAAAATAAGGGAAATTTCTGCAATTTTGCCCCAATGTAAAGGAAATTTCTGCAATTTTGCCCCAAAATAAGGGGAATTTCTGACTGTTTGCTCCCGAAAAAGGAGATTTTCTGTCTTTTTGCCCCAAAATAAGGAGAATTTCTGCCTTTTTGCCCGAAAATTATGAGAATTTCTGCAATTTTGCTCCAAAATACAAAGAATTTCTGCCTTTTTGCCCGAAAATAAAGGGAATGTATACCTTTTTGCCATAAAAAAGCAAATTTCTTCATTTTTGCCCCAAAATAAGGGGAATTTCCACCTTTTTGACTCAAAATAAGTGCAATTTCTGTCTTTTTGCCCCAAAATAAGGGGAATTTCAGCCTTTTTACCTCAAAATAAGGGGAATTTCTGCCTTTTTGCCCCAAAATATGGGGAATTTCTGACTTTTTGCCCCAAAATAAGAAAAATTTCTGCAATTTTGTACCAAAATAAAAGAAATTTCTGCCTTTTTGCACCAAAATAAGAAAATTTCTGCTTTTTTTCTGAAATAATTGAAATTTCTGCAATTTTGCCAAAATAAGTGAAATTTCTGCAATTTTGCCCCAAAATAACTGAAATTTCTGGAATTTTGTCCCAAAATAAGTGGAATTTCTGAGTTTTGCCCCAAAATAAAAAGAATTTCTGTCTTTTTGCCCCACAATTAGGGGAATTTCTGCAATTTTGCTCCAAAATACGGGGAATTTCTGCTTTTTAGCCTGAAAATAAGAAGAATGCATACCTTTTGCCACAAAAAAAAATTTCTTCATTTTTGCTCCAAAATAAGGGGTATTTCTGCTTTTTTGCTTCTAAATAAGTGGAATTTCTGACTTTTCCCCCCAAAACAAAAGGAATTTCTGTCTTTTTTGCCCCAAATAAGGAAAATTTCTGACTTATTACCCTGAAATAAGTGAAATTTCTTCAATTTTGCCCCCAAATAAGGGAAATTTCTGCTTTTTGCCCCCAAATAAGGGAAATTTCTGCCTTTCTATCACAAAATAAGGGGAATTTTTGCATTTTTGCCACAAAATATTTGGAATTTCTTCATTTTTGCCCCAAAATGAGGAAAATTTCTGCCTTTTTACCATGAAATAAGTGAAATTTCAGCAATTTTGCTCCAAAATAAGTGAAATTTCTGCAATTTTGCCCCAAAATAAGGGAAATTTCTGGAATTTTGCCCTAAAATAAGTGGAATTTCTGAGTTTTGCCCCAAAATAAGGAGAATTTCTGTCTTTTTGCCACAACATATAGGGAATTTCTCCCTTTTTGCCCCACAATTAGGGGATTTTCTGCAATTTTGCTCCAAAATAGGGGAATTTCTGCCCTTTTGCCCGAAAATAAGAAGAATGCATACCTTTTTGACATAAAAAAAGAAAATTTCTTCAGTTTTGCCCCAAAATAAGGGAAATTTCTGCAATTTTGCCCCAATGTAAAGGAAATTTCTGCAATTTTGCCCCAAAATAAGGGGAATTTCTGACTGTTTGCTCCCGAAAAAGGAGATTTTCTGTCTTTTTGCCCCAAAATAAGGAGAATTTCTGCCTTTTTGCCCGAAAATTATGAGAATTTCTGTAATTTTGCTCCAAAATACAAAGAATTTCTGCCTTTTTGCCCGAAAATAAAGGGAATGTATACCTTTTTGCCATAAAAAAGCAAATTTCTTCATTTTTGCCCCAAAATAAGGGGAATTTCCACCTTTTTGACTCAAAATAAGTGCAATTTCTGCCTTTTCCCCAAAATAAACGAAATTTCTGTCTTTTTGCCCCAAAATAAGGGGAATTTCAGCCTTTTTACCTCAAAATAAGGGGAATTTCTGCCTTTTTGCCCCAAAATATGGGGAATTTCTGACTTTTTGCCCCAAAATAAGAAAAATTTCTGCAATTTTGTACCAAAATAAAAAAAATTTCTGCCTTTTTGCCTCCCCAAAAAAATTTCTGCCTTTTTTCCCTGAAATACGTGAAATTTCTGCAATTTTGCCCCAAAATAAGGGAAATTTCTACAATTTTGCCCCAATGTAAAGGAAATTTCTGCAATTTTGCCCCAAAATAAGGGGAATTTCTGACTGTTTGCTCCCAAAAAAGGAGATTTTCTGTATTTTTGCCCCATAATAAGGAGAATTTCTGCCTTTTTGCCCAAAAATTATGAGAATTTCTGCAATTTTGCTTCAAAATACAGGGAATTTCTGTTTTTTAGCCCCAAAATAAAGGGAATTTCTGCATTTTACCTCAAATTGAGAATAATTTCTGCCTTTTGCCTCAAAATAAGGGGAATTTTCTGCCTTTTTGTTTCAAAATAAGATAAATTTCTTCAATTTTGTACCATAATAAAAGAAATTTCTGCTCTTTGCCCCAAAATAAAAGGAATTTCTGACTTTTTGCCCTGAAATAAATGAAATTTCTGCAATTTTGCCCGAAAATAAGAGAAATTTGTGCCTCTTTGCCCCAAAATAAGAAGAAGTTTTGCCTTTTGCCCCAAAATATGGGGAATTTCAGCATTTTACCTCAAAATAAGAATTTCAGCCTTTTTGCCCCAAAATAAGGAAAATTTCTGCAATTTTGCCACAAAATAAGGGGAATTTCTTCCTTTTTGCCCCAAAATAAAGGATATTTCAGCCTTTTTACCTGAAAATAAGTGAAATTTCTGCAATTTTGCCCCAAATAAGGAAAATTTCTGCAATTTTGCCTCAAAATAAGGTAAATTCCTGCAATTTTGCCCCAAAATAAGTGGAATTTCTGAGTTTTGTCCCAAAATAAGAAGAATTTCTGTCTTTTTGCCCCAACATATAGGGAATTTCTGCCTTTTTGCCCAACAATTAGGGGAATTTCTTCATTTTTGCTTCAAAATAAGGGGAATTTCTGCCTTTTTGCCTCTAAAGAAGTGGAATTTCTGTATTTTCCTTCCAAAACAAAGGAAATTTCTGTGTTTTTTGCCCCAAAATAAGGAAAATTTCTGACTTATTACCCTGAAATAAGTGAAATGTTTGCAATTTTAGCCCAAAATAAGGGAAATTTCTGCCTTTTTGCCCCCAAATAAGGGGAATTTCAGCCTTTTTACCTCAAAATAAGGGGAATTTCTGCATTTTTGCCACAAAATATTAGGAATTTCTGCCTTTTTGCCCCAAAATAACAAAAATTTCTGCCATTTTTACCTGAAATAAGTGAAATTTCTGCAATTTTGCCCCAAAATAAGTGAAATTTCTGCAATTTTGCCCTAAAATAAGGGAAATTTCTGGAATTTTGCCCCAAAATAAGTGGAATTTCTGAGTTTTGCCCCGAAATAAGGAGAATTTCTGTCTTTTTGCCCCAACATATAGGGAATTTCTGCCTTTTTGCCCCACAATTAGGGGATTTTCTGCAATCTTGCTCCTAAATACGGGGAATTTCTGCTTTTTTGCCCTAAAATAAGGGGAATGTATAACTTTTGCCACAAAAAAGGGAAATTTCTTCATCTTTGCCCCAAAATAAGAGGAATTTCTGCCTTCTTACCTCAAAATAAGTGAAATTTCTGCCTTTTTACCCCAAAATAAACGGAATTTCTGACTTTTAGCCCCAAAATAAAAGGAATTTTTGAATTTTGCCCTGAAATAAGTGAAATTTCTGCAATTTTGCCCTAAAATAAGGGAAATTTCTGCCTTTTTGCCCCCAAATAAGGGGAATTTCAGCCTTTTTACCTCAAAATAAAGGGAATTTCTGCATTTTTGCCACAAAATATTAGGAATTTCTGCCTTTTTGCCCCAAAATAAGAAAAATTTCTGCCTTTTTTTTATCTGAAATAAGTGAAATTTCTGCAATTTTGCCCCAAAATAAGTGAAATTTCTGCAAATTTGCCCCAAAATAAGGGAAATTTCTGGAATTTTGCCCCAAAATAAGTGGAATTTCTGAGTTTTGCCCCAAAATAAGGAGAATTTCTGTCTTTTTGCCCCAACATATAGGGAATTTCTGCCTTTTTGCCCCACAATTAGGGGATTTTCTTCAATTGTGCTCCAAAAAACGGGATATTTCTGCTTTTTTGCCCGAAAATAAGGAGAATATATACCTTTTGCCACAAAAAAAGGGAAATTTCTTCATTTTTGCCCCAAAATAAGAGGAATTTCTGCCTTCTTACCTCACAATAAGTGAAATTTCTGCCTTTTTACCCAAAAATAAACAAAATTTCTCTTTTTGCCCAAAAATAAAAGGAATTTTTGAATTTTGACCTGAAATAAGTGAAATTTCTGCAATTTTGCCCCAAAATAAGGGAAATTTTTGCCTTTTTGCCACAAAATAAAGGGAATTTCTGTCTTTTTGCCCCAAAATAAGGGATATTTCAGCATTTTACCTCATGATAAGGGGAATCTCTTTCTTTTTGCCCCAAAATATGGGGAATTTCTTCATTTTTGCCCCAAAATAAAGAAAATTTCTGCAATTTTGTACTAAAATAAAAGAAATTTCTGCCTTTTTGCCCCAAAATAAGAGAAATTTCTGTGCTTTTTCCCTGAAATAAGTGAAATTTCTGCAATTTTGCCCCAAAATAAGGGAAATTTCTGCAATTTTGCCCCAAAATAAAGGAAATTTCTGCAATTTTGCCCCAAAATAAGGGGTATTTCTGACTTTTGCCCTGATATAAGGAGAATTTCTGTCTTTCTGTTCCAAAATAATGTGAATTTCTGCATTTTCCCTCAAAATTAGAGGAATATGTGCAATTTTGCTTCAAAATACGGGGAAATCTGCCTTATTGCACAAAAATAAAGGAAATTTCTGCATTTTTGCACCAATATAAGGGGAATTTCTGAAATTTAGCTTTAAAATACGGGGAATTTCTGCGTTATTGTCTGAAATAAAGTGGAATTTCTGCCTTTTTGCCCTGAAATATTTGAAATTTCTGCAATTTTACCCCAAAATAAGGGGAATTTCTGTTTTTGGCCCCAAAATTAGGGGAATTTCTGCTTTTTGCCCCAAAATAAGGCAAATTTCTGCAATTTTGCCCCGAAATAAAGGAAATTTCTGCAATTTTGCCCCAAAATAATAGGAATTTCTGCCTTTTTGCCGAAAAAAAGGGGAATTTCATCATTTTACCTCCAAATAAGGGGAATTTCTGCCTTTTTGCCACAAAATATGGGGAATATCTGCCCTATTGCCCTTAAATAAGGAAAATTTCTGCTTTTCTGCCCCAATTAACGGGAATTTCTGCCTTTTTGCCACAAAGTAAAGGGAATTTCTGCCTTTTTACCCCAAAATAACGGGAATTTCAGCCTTTTTAACTCAAAATAAGGGGAATTTCTGCCTTTTTCCCCAAAATATGGGTAATTTTTGCCTTTTTGTTCCAAAATAAGGAAAATTTCTACAATTTTGTATCAAAATAAAAGAAATTTCTGCTTTTTGCCCCAAAATAAAAGGAATTTCTGACTTTTTGCCCTGAAATAAATGAAATTCCTGCAATTATGCCCGAAAATAAGGGAAATTTGTGTATTTTTGCCTCCAAATGAGGGGAATTTCTGCCTTTTTGCCCCAAAATATGGGGAATTTCAGGATTTTACCTCAAAATAAGGGGAATTTCAGCCTTTTTGCACCAAAATATGGGAAATTTCTGCCTTTTTGCCACAAAATAAGAAAAATTTCTGCAAGTCTGTAACAATATAAAAGAAATTTCTAAAATTTTGACCCGAAATAAGGGAAATTTCTGATTTTTGCCCCAAAATAATGAGAATTTCTCTATTTTTGCCCCAAAATAAAGGGAATTTCTGCCTTTATGCCCCAAAATTAGGGGAGTTTCTGCAATTTTGCTCCAAAATAAGAGGAATTTCTGCTTTTTTACCCGAAATTAAGTGGATTTTCTGCCTTTTTGCCCCTAAAGGAAAAAAATTTCTGCAATTTTATTCCAAAATAAGGGGAATTTCTGCCTTTCTGCCTTAAAATAAGGGGAATTTCTGTCTTTTTGCCCTGAAATATGTGAAATTTCTGCAATTTTACCCCAAAATAAGGTGAATTTCTGCCTTTTTGCCCCAAAATAATGGGAATTTCTGCCTTTTTGCCCCAAAATAAGAAAAATTTTGCTTTTTTTCTCTGAAATAAGTGAAATTTCTGCAATTTTGCCCTAAAATAAGGGAAATTTCTGCAATTTTTCCCCATAATAAGGGAAATTTCTGCAATTTTGCCCCAAAATAAAGGGAATTTCTGTTTTTTGTCCCCAAATATGGAAAATTTCTGCAATTTTGCCCTAAAATAAGGGGAATTTCTGCCTTTTGCCCTGAAATATGTGACATGTCTTCAATTTTACCCAAAAATAAGGTGAATTTTTGCTTTTTTGTCCCATAATAATGGGAATTTCTGCATTTTGCCCTAAAATAAGAAAAATTTTTGCTTTTTTTCTCTGAAATAAGTGAAATTTCTGCAATTTTGCCTTAAAATAAAAGAAATATCTGCAATTTTTCCCCATAATAAAGGAATTTTATGCAATTTTGCCCCAAAATAAAGGGAATTTCTGTTTTTTGTCCCCAAATATGGAAAATTTCTGCAATTTTGCCCTAAAATAAGGGGAATTTCTGCCTTTTGCCCCAAAATAAGAAAATTTCTCCTTTTTTTTCTGAAATAAGTAAAATTTCTGCAATTTTGCTCCAAAATACGGGGAATTTCTGCCTTTTTGCCCGAAAATAAAAAGAATGCATACCTTTTTGCCATAAAAAAGGGAAATTTCTTAATTTTTGCTTCAAAATAATGGGAATTTCTGCTTTTTTTGCCTCTAAATAAGTGGAATTTCTGTCTTTTTCCCCCAAAACAAAGGGAATTTCTGTCTTTTTTGCCCCAAAATAAGGAAAATTTCTGACTTATTACCCTGAAATAAGTAAAATTTCTGCAATTTAGCCCCAAAATAAGGAAAATTTCTGCCTTTTTGCCCCCAAATAAGGGGAATTTCAGCCTTTTTACCTCAAAATAAGGGGAATTTTTGCATTTTTGCCCCAAAATATGGAAAATTTATGAATTTTTGCCCCAAAATAAGAAAAATTTCTGCAATTTTGTACCAAAATAAAAGAAATTTCTGCATTTTGCCCCAAAATAAGAAAATTTCTCCTTTATTTTCTGAAATAAGTGAAATTTCTGCAATTTTGCCCCAAAATAAATGAAATTTCTTCCTTTTTTCCCCAAAATAAGGGGAATTTCAGCCTTTTTACCTCAAAATAAGGGCAATTTCTGCATTTCTGTTCCAAAATATGGGAATTTTCTGCCTTTTTGTCACCAAAGAAGAAAAATTTCTGCAATTCTGTACCAAAATAAAAGAAATTTCTAAAATTTTGCCCCAAAATAAAGGAAATTTTTGATTTTTGTCTTGAAATAAGGAAAATTTCTGTATTTTTGCCCCAAAATAAAGGGAATTTCTGCCTTTTTGCCCCAATATTAGGGGAATTTCTGCAATTTTTCTCCAAAATACGGGGAATTTCTGCCTTTTTGCCCAAAATTAAGAAGATTTTCTGCCTTTTTGCCCCCAAACAAGGGGAATTTCTGCAATTTTATAGAAAATAAGGGGAATTTCAGCCTTTTTGCCCCAAAAAAGGGGAATTTCTGCCTTTTTGCCCTGAAATATGTGAAATGTCTGCAATTTTACCCCAAAATAAGGTGAATTTCTGCTATTGTGCCCCAAAATAATGGGAATTTCTGCATTTTGCCCTAAAATAAGATAAATTTTTGCTTTTTTTCTCTGAAATAAGTGAAATTTCTGCAATTTTGCCTTAAAATAAAAGAAATGTCTGCAATTTTCCCCCATAAAAAAGGTATTTTCTGCAATTTTGCCACAAAATAAAGGGAATTTCTGTTTTTTGTTTCAAAATAAGGGAAATTTCTGCAATTTTGCCCTAAAATAAGGGGAATTTCTGCCTTTTGCCCCAAAATAAGAAAATTTCTCCTTTTTTTCTGAAATAAGTGAAATTTCTGCAATTTTGCCCAAAAATAAGTGAAATTTCTGAATTTTGCCCTAAAATAAGGAGAATTTCTGTCTTTTTGCCCCAACATATTGGGAATTTTTGCCTTTTTGCCCCAACATATAGGGAATTTCTGCATTTTTGCCCCACAATTAGGGGAATTTCTGCAATTTTGCTCCAAAATACGGGTAATTTCTGCAATTTTGCCCCAAAATAAGTGGAATTTCTGCAATTTTGCCCCAAAGTAAGGGAAATTTCTGGAATTTTGCCCCAAAATAAGTGGAATTTCTGAGTTTTGCCCCAAAATAAGGAGTATTTCTGTCTTTTTGCCCCAACATATAGGGAATTTCTGCCTTTTTGCCCCACAATAAGGGGAATTTCTGCAATTTTGCTCCAAAATACGGGGAATTTCTGCCTTTTTGCCCGAAAATAAGAAGGATGCATAACTTTTTGCCATAAAATAGCGAAATTTCTTCATTTTTGCTTCAAAATAATAGGAATTTCTGCTTTTTGCCTCTAAATAAGTGGAATTTCTGTCCTTTTCCCCCAAAACAAAGGGATATCTGTCTTTTTTGCCCCAAAATGAGGTAAATTTCTGACTTATTACCCTGAAATAAGTGAAATTTCTCCAATTTTGCCCCAAAATAAGGAAAATTTCTGCCTTTTTGCCCCCAAATAAGGGAAATTTCAGCCTTTTTACCTCAAAATAAGGGGAATTTCTGCATTTTTGCCACAAAATAAAAGAAATTTCTGTTTTTTTGCCCCAAAATAAGGAAAATTTCTGCCTTTTTTCCCTGACATAAGTGAAATTTCTGCAATTTTGCCCCAAAATAAGTGAAATTTCTGCAATTTTGCCACAAAATAAGGGAAATTTTTGGAAGTTTGCCCCAAAATAAGTGGAATTTCTGAGTTTTGCCCCAAAATAAGGAGAATTTCTGTCTTTTTGCCCTAACATATAGGGAATTTCTGCTTTTTTGCCCCACAATTAGGAGAATTTCTGCAATTTTGCTCCATAATACAAGGAATTTCTGCTTTTTAGCCCAAAAATAAGTGGAATGTATACCTTTTGCCACAAAAAAGGGAAATTTCTTCATTTTTACTCCAAAATAAAAGGAATTTCTGCTTTTTTGCCTCTAAAAAAGTGGAATTTTTGTGTTTTTCCCCCAAAACAAAGGGAATTTCTGTCTTTTTTGCCCCAAAATAAGGAAAATTTCTGACTTATTACAATGAAATAAGTGAAATTTCTGCAATTTTGCCTCAAAATAAGGGAAATTTTTGCTTTTTTCCCCCAAATAAGAGAAATTTCAGCCTTTTTACCTCAAAATAAGAGGAATTTCTGCATTTTTCCCCTAAATATGGGAGATTTCTGCTTTTTGCCCCAAAATAAGAAAAATTTCTGCAATTTTGTACCAAAATAAAAGAAATTTCTGCCTTTTTGCACCAAAATAGGAAAATTTCTGAATTTTTTTCTGAAATAAGTGAAATTTCTGCAATTTTGCCCCAAAATAAGTGAAATTTCTGCAATTTTGCCCCAAAATAAGGGAAATTTCTGGAATTTTGCCCCAAAATAAGTGGAATTTCTGAGTTTTGCCCCAAAATAAGGAGAATTTCTGTCTTTTTGCCCCAACATATAGGGAATATCTGACTTTTTGCCCCACAATTAGGGGAATTTCTGCAATTTTGTTCCAAAATACGGGGAATTTCTGCCTTTTTGCCCGAAAAAAAGAAGAATGCATACTTTTTTGCCATAAAAAAGGGAAATTTCTTCAGTTTTGCTCCAAAATAAGGGGAATTTCTGCTTTTTTGCCTCTAAATAAGTGGAATTTCTGTCTTTATCCCCAAAAACAAAGGGAATTTCTGTCTTTTTTGCCCCAAAATAAGGAAAATTTCTGACTTATTACCCTGAAATAACTGAAATTTCTGCAATTTTGCTCGAAAATAAGGGAAATTTCTGCCTTTTTCCCGCCAAATAAGGGGAATTTAAGCCTTGTTACCTCAAAATAAGAGGAATTTCTGCATTTTTGCCCCAAAATATGGGAGATTTCTGCCTTTTTGTTCCAAAATAAGAATAATTTATGCAATTTTGTACCAAAATAAAAGAAACTTCTGCCTTTTTGCACCAAAATAAGAAAATTTCTGCTTTTTTTCTGAAATAAGTGAAATTTCTGCAATTTTGCTCCAAAATAAGTGAAATTTCTGCAATTTTGCCCCAAAATAAGGGAAATTTCTTCAGTTTTGCTCCAAAATAAGGGGAATTTCTGCTTTTTTGCCTCTAAATAAGTGGAATTACTGTCTTTATCCCCCAAAACAAAGGGAATTTCTGTCTTTTTTGCCCCAAAATAAGAAAAATTTCTGACTTATTACTCTGAAATAAGTGAAATTTCTGCAATTTTGCTCCAAAATAAGGGAAATTTCTGCTTTTTGCCCCCAAATAAGGGGAATTTCAGCCTTTTTACCTCAAAATAAGAGGAATTTCTGCATTTTTGCCCCAAAATATGGGAGATTTCTGCTTTTTTGTTCCAGAATAAGAAAAATTTATGCAATTTTGTACCAAAATAAAAGAAATTTCTGCCTTTTTGCACCAAAATAAGAAAATTTCTGCTTTTTTTTCTGAAATAAGTAAAATTTCTGCAATTTTGCCCCAAAATAAGTGAAATTTCTGCCTTTTTGCCCCAAAATAAGGGGAATTTCAGCCTTTTTACCTCAAAATAAGAAGAATTTCTGCATTTTTGTTCCAAAATATGAGAAATTTGTGCCTTTTTGCCACAAAATAAGAAAAATTTCTGCAATTCTGTACCAAAATAAAAGAAATTTCTAAAATTTTGCCCCAAAATAAAAGAAATTTCTGATTTTTGCCTCGAAAAAATGAGAATTTCTGTATTTTTGCTCCAAAATTAGGGGAGTTTCTGCAATTTTGTTCAAAATACAGGGAATTTCTGCCTCTTTTCGCGAAAATAAGGGGAACTTCTGCCGATTTGCCCCAAATAAAGGGAATTTCTGCATTTTTGCCCCAATATTAGGGGAATTTCTGCAATTTTGCTCCAAAATACGGGGAATTTCTGCTTTTTTGCCCGAAATTATGGGGATTTTCTGCATTTTGCCCCCAAACAAGGGACATTTCTGCAATTTTATCCCAAAATAAGGGGAATATCTGCCTTTTTGCCCCCAAATAAGGGGAATTTATGCCTTTTTGCCCCCAAAATAATGGGAATTTCTGCATTTTGCCCTAAAATAAGAAAAATTTTTGCTTTTTTTCTCTGAAATAAGTGAAATTTCTGCAATTTTGTCTCAAAATAAGGGAAATTTCTGCCTTTTTGCTTCCAAATAATGGGAATTTCAGCCTTTTTACCTCAAAATAAGAGGAATTTCTGCATTTTGCCCCAATATACTGGAGATTTCTGCATTTTTGCACCCACAATAAGAAAAATTTCTGCAATTTTGTACCAAAATAAAAGAAATTTCTGCCTTTTTGCACCAAAATAAATAAATTCTGCTTTTTTTCCGAAATAAGAGAAATTTCTGCAATTTTGCCCCAAAATAAGTGAAATTTCTGCAATTTTGCCCCAAAATAAGGGAAATTTCTGGCATTTTGCCCCAAAATAAGTGCAATTTCTGAGTTTTGCCCCAAAATAAGGAGAATTTCTGTCTTTTTGCCCCAACATATAGGAAATTTCTGCCTTTTTGCCCCACAATTAGAGGAATTTCTGCAATTTTTCTCCAAATACAGGGAATTTCTGCCTTTTTGCCCGAAAATAAGAAGAATGTATACCTTTTTGCCATAAAAAAGGGAAATTTTTTCATTTTTGCTCCAAAATAAGGGGAATTTCTGCCTTTTTGCCCTGAAATATGTGAAATGTCTGCAATTTCACCCCAAAATAAGGTGAATTTCTGCCATTGTGCCCCAAAATAATGGGAATTTCTGCATTTTGCCCTAAAATAAGAAAAAGTTTTGCTTTTTTTCTCTGAAATAAGTGAAATTTCTGCAATTTATCCTTAAAATAAAAGAAATATCTGCAATTTTTCCCCATAATAAAGGTATTTTCTGTAATATTGCCCCAAAATAAAGAGAATTTCTGTTTTTTGTCACAAAATAAGGGAAATTTCTGCAATTTTGCCCTAAAATAAGGAGAATTTCTGCCTTTTGCCCCAAAATAAGAAAATTTCTCCTTTTTTTTTTCTGAAATAAGTGAAATTTCTGCAATTTTGCCCAAAAATAAGTGAAATTTCTGAATTTTGCCCCAAAATAAGGAGAATTTCTGTCTTTTTGCCACAACATATAGGGAATTTTTGCCTTTTTGCACACAATTAGGGAAATTTCTGCAATTTTGCTCCAAAATACGGGGAATTTCTGCCTTTTTGTCTGAAAATAAGAAGAATGCATACCTTTTTTCCATAAAAAAGGAAAATTTCTTCATTTTTGCTCCAAAATAAGAAGAATTTCTGCTTTTTTGCCTCTAAATAAGTTGAATTTCTCTCTTTTTCCCCCAAAGCAAAGGGAATTTCTGTCTTTTTTGCCCCAAAATAAGAAAAATTTCTGCCTTTTTTCCCTGAAATAAGTGATATTTCTGCAATTTTGCCCCAAAATAAGTAAAATTTCTGCAATTTTGCCCCAAAATAAAGGAAATATCTGGAATTTTGCCCCAAAATAAGTAGAATTTCTGAGTTTTGCCCCAAAATAAAAAGAATTTCTTTCCTTTTGCCCTAACATATAGAGAATTTCTGCATTTTTGCCCCACAATTAGGGGAATTTTTGCAATTTTGCTCCAAAATACGGGGAATTTCTGCTTTTTAGCCTGAAAATAAGGGGAATGTATACCATTTGCCACAAAAAAGAAATTTCTTCATTTTTACTCCAAAATAAAAGGAATTTCTGCTTTTTTGCCTCTAAAATAGTGGAATTTCTGTCTTTTTCCCCCAAAACAAATGGGATTTCTGTCTTTTTTGCCCCAAATAAGGAAAATTTCTTACTTATTACCCTGAAATAAGTGAAATTTCTGCAATTTTGCCCCAAAATAAGGTAAATTTCTGCTTTCTTGTTCCCAAATAAGGGGAATTTCAGCCTTTTTACCTCAAAATAAGGGGAATTTCTGCATTTTTACCTCAAAATAAGGGGAATTTCTGCATTTTTGCCCCAAAATAAGGAAAATTTCTCCCTTTTTACCATGAAATAAGTGAAATTTCTGCAATTTTGCCCCAAAATAAGTGAAATTTCTGCAATTTTGCCCCAAAATAAAGAAAATTCCTGGAATTTTGCCCCAAAATAAGTGGAATTTCTGAGTTTTGCCCCAAAATAAGGAGAATTTCTGTCTTTTTGCCCCAACATATAGGGAATTTCTGTCTTTTTGCCCCACAATTAGGGGAATTTCTGCAATTTTGCTCCAAAATACGGGGAATTTCTGCCTTTTTGCCCGAAAATAAGAAGAATGCATACCTTTTTGCCATAAAAAAAAAGGAAATTTCTTCATTTTTGCTTCAAAATAAGGGGAATTTCTGCTTTTTTGCCTCTAAATAAGTGGAATTTCTGTATTTTCCTTCAAAACAAAGAGAATTTCTATTATTTTGGCCCCAAAATAAGTAAAATTTCTGACTTATTACCCTGAAATAAGTGAAATTTCTCCAATTTTGCCCCAAAATAAAATAAATTTCTGCCTTTTTGCCATTAAATAAGGGAAATTTCAGCCTTTTTAACTCAAAAGAAGGGGAATTTCTGCATTTTTGCCACAAAATAAAAGAAATTTCTTTTTTTTTGCCCCAACATAAGAAAAATTTCTGCCTTTTTTCCCTGAAATAAGTGAAATTTCTGCAATTTTGCCCCAAAATAAGTGAAATTTCTGCAATTTTGCCCCAAAATAAGGGAAATTTATGGAATTTTGCCCCAAAATAAGTGGAATTTCTGAGTTTTGCCCCGAAATAAGGAGAATTTCTGTCTTTTTGCCCCAACATATAGGGAATTTCTGCCTTTTTGCCCCACAATTAGGGGAATTTCTGCAATTTTGCTCCAAAATACGGGGAATTTCTGCTTTTTAGCCCAAAAATAAGTGGAATGTATACCTTTTGCCACAAAAAAGGGAAATTTCTTCATTTTTACTACAAAATAAAAGGAATTTCTGCTTTTTTGCCTCTAAAATAGTGGAATTTCTGTCTTTTTCCCTCAAAACAAAGGGAATTTCTGTCTTTTTTGCCCCATAATAAGGAAAATTTCTGACTTATTACAATGAAATAAGTGAAATTTCTGCAATTTTGCCTCAAAATAAGAGAAATTTCTGCCTTTTTGCCACCAAATAATGGGAATTTCAGCCTTTTTACCTCAAAATAAGGGGAATTTCTGCATTTTTGCCCCAAAATATGGGAGATTTCTGCCTTTTTGCCCCAAAATGAGAAAAATTTCTGCAATTTTGTACCAAAATCAAAGAAATTTCTGCCTTTTTGCACCAAAATAGGAAAATTTCTGAATTTTTTTTAAATAAGTGAAATTTCTGCAATTTTGCTACAAAATAAGTGAAATTTCTGCAATTTTGCCCCAAAATAAGGGAAATTTCTGGAATTTTGCCCCAAAATAAGTGGAATTTCTGAGTTTTGCCCCGAAATAAGGAGAATTTCTGTCTTTTTGCCCCAACATATAGGGAATTTCTGCCTTTTTGCCCCACAATTAGGGGAATTTCTGCAATTTTGCTCCAAAATACGGGGAATTTCTGCTTTTTAGCCCAAAAATAAGTGGAATGTATACCTTTTGCCACAAAAAAGGGAAATTTCTTCATTTTTACTACAAAATAAAAGGAATTTCTGCTTTTTTGCCTCTAAAATAGTGGAATTTCTGTCTTTTTCCCTCAAAACAAAGGGAATTTCTGTCTTTTTTGCCCCATAATAAGGAAAATTTCTGACTTATTACAATGAAATAAGTGAAATTTCTGCAATTTTGCCTCAAAATAAGAGAAATTTCTGCCTTTTTGCCACCAAATAATGGGAATTTCAGCCTTTTTACCTCAAAATAAGGGGAATTTCTGCATTTTTGCCCCAAAATATGGGAGATTTCTGCCTTTTTGCCCCAAAATGAGAAAAATTTCTGCAATTTTGTACCAAAATCAAAGAAATTTCTGCCTTTTTGCACCAAAATAGGAAAATTTCTGAATTTTTTTTAAATAAGTGAAATTTCTGCAATTTTGCTACAAAATAAGTGAAATTTCTGCAATTTTGCCCCAAAATAAGGGAAATTTCTGGAATTTTGCCCCAAAATAAGTGGAATTTCTGAGTTTTGCCCCGAAATAAGGAGAATTTCTGTCTTTTTGCCCCAACATATAGGGAATTTCTGCCGTTTTGCCCTACAATTAGGGGAATTTCTGCAATTTTGATCCAAAATACGGGGAATTTCTGCCTTTTGCCCGAAAATAAGAAGAATGCATACCTTTTTGCGATAAAAAAGAAAAATTTCTTCAGTTTTGCTCCAAAATAAGGGGAATTTCTGCTTTTTTGCCTCTAAATAAGTGGAATTTCTGACTTTATCCTTCAAAACAAAGGGAATTTTTGTCTTTTTTGCCCCAAAATAAGGAAAATTTCTGACTTATTACCCTGAAATAAGTGAAATTTCTGCAATTTTGCCCCATAATAAGTGGAATTTCTGAGTTTTGCCCCAAAATAAGGAGAATTTCTGTCTTTTTCCCTGAACATACAGGGAATTTCTGCCTTTTCGCCCCACAATTAGGGGAATTTCTGCAATTTTGCTCCAAAATACGGGGAATTTCTGCTTTTTTGCCCGAAAATATAAAGAATGCATACCTTTTTGCCATAAAAAAAGGAAATTTCTTCATTTTTGCTCCAAAATAAGGGGAATTTATGCTTTTTTGCCTCTAAATAAGTGGAATTTCTGTCTTTTCCCCCCAAAACAAAGAAAATTTCTGTCATTTGACCTCAAAATAAGGAAAATTTCTGACTTATTACCCTGAAATAAGTGAAATTTCTGCAATTTTGCCCCAAAATAAGGGAAATTTCTGCCTTTTTGCCCCCAATGAAGGGGAATTTCAGCTTTTTTACCTCAAAATAAGGGGAATTTCTGCCTTTTTCAGACAAAATATTAGGAATTTCTGCCTTTTTGCACCAAAATAAGGAAAATTTCTGCTTTTTTTCTCTGAAATAAGTGAAATTTCTGCAATTTTGCCCCAAAATAAGTGAAATTTCTGCAATTTTGCCCCTAAATAAGGGAAATGTCTGGAATTTTGCCCCAAAATAAGTGGAATTTCTGAGTTTTGCCCCAAAATAAGGAGAATTTCTCTCTTTTTGTCCTAAAAATATAGGGAATTTCTGCATTTTTGCCCCACATTTAGGGGAATTTCTGCAATTTTGCTCCAAAATACGGGGAATTTCTGCCTTTTTGCACGAATATATAAAGAATGCATACCTTTTTGCCATAAAAAGGAAATTTCTTCATTTTTGCTCCAAAATAAGGGGAATTTCTTCAATTTTGCTCCAAAATACGGGGAATTTCTTCTTTTTAGCCCAAAAATAAGGGGAATGTATACCTTTTGCCACAAAAAAGATAAATTTCTTAATTTTTGCTTCAAAATAAGAAGAATTTCTGCTTTTTTGCCTCTAAATAAGTGGAATTTCTGTCTTTTTCCCCCAAAACCAAGGAAATTTCTGTTTTTTGCCCCAAAATAAGGAAAATTTCTGACTTATTACCCTGAAATAAGTGAAATTTCTGCAATTTTGCCTCAAAATAAGGGAAATTTCTGCCTTTTTGCCCCCAAATAAGGGGAATTTCAGCCTTTTTACCTCAAAATAAGAGGAATTTATGCATTTTTGCCCCAAAATATAAGAGATTTATGCCTTTTTGCCCCCAAATAAGAAAAATTTCTGCAATTTTGTACCAAAATAAAAGATATTTCTGCCTTTTGCATCAAAAGAAGAAAATTTCTGCTTTTTTTTCTGAAATAAGTGAAATTTCTGCAATTTTGCCCCAAAATAAGTGAAATTTCTGCAATTTTGCCCCAAAATAAGTGATATTTCTGGAATTTTGCCCCAAAATAAGTGGAATTTCTGAGTTTTGCCCCAAAATAGAGAATTTCTGTCTTTTTGCCCCAACATATAGGGAATTTCTGCCTTTTTGCCCCACAATTAGGGGAATTTATGCAATTTTGCTCCAAAATACGGGGAATTTCTGCTTTTTAGCCTGAAAATAAGGGGAATGTATACCTTTTGCCACAAAAAAGGGAAATTTCTTCATTTTTGCACCAAAATAAGGGAAATTTCTGCTTTTTTGCTTCTAAATAAGTGGAATTTCTGTCTTTTTTTCCCAAAACAAAGGGAATTTCTGTCTTTTTTGCCCCAAATAAGGAAAATTTCTGACTTATTACCCTGAAATAAGTGAAATTTCTCCAATTTTGACCCAGAATAAGGAAAATTTCTGCTTTTTGCCCCCAAATAAGGGGAATTTCTGCCTTTTTACCTCAAAATAAGGGGAATTTTTGCATTTTTACCACAAAATATTTGGAATCTCTGCATTTTTGCCCAAAAATAAGGAAAATTTCTGCCTTTTTACTATGAAATAAGTGAAATTTCTGCAATTTTGCCCCAAGATAAGTGAAATTTCTGCAATTTTGCTACAAAATTAGGGAAATTTCTGGAATTTTGCCCCAAAATAAGTGGAATTTCTGAGTTTTGCCCCAAAATAAGGAGAATTTCTGTTTTTTTGCCCTAACATATAGGGAATTTCTGCCTTTTTGCCCCACAATTAGGGGAATTTCTGCAATTTTGCTCCAAAATACGGGTAATTTCTGCTTTCTAGCCCAAATATAAGTGGAATGTATACCTTTTGCCACAAAAAAGGGAAATTTCTTCATTTTTACTCCAAAATAAAAGGAATTTCTGCTTTTTTGCCTCTAAAAAAGTGGAATTTCTGTCTTTTTTCCCCAAAACAAAGGGAATTTTTGTCTTTTTTGCCCCAAAATAAGGAAAATTTCTGACTTATTACACTGAAATAAGTGATATTTCTGAATTTTGCCTCAAAATAAGGGAAATTTCTGCCTTTTTGCCCCCAAATAAGGGAAATTTCGCCTTTTTTCCTCAAAATAAGAGGAATTTCTGCATTTTTGCCCCAATATATAGTGATTTCTGCCTTTTTGCCCCCAAAAAAAGAAAAATTTCTGCAATTTTGTATCAAAATAAAAAAATTTCTGCCTTTTTGCACCAAAATAGGAAAATTTCTGAATTTTTTTCTTAAATAAGTTAAATTTCTGCAATTTTGCCCCAAAATAAGTGAAATTTCTACAATTTTGCCCCCAAATAAGGGAAATTTCTGGAATTTTGCACCAAAATAAGTGGAATTTCTGAGTTTTGCCCAAAAATAAGGAGAATTTCTGTCTTTTTGCCCCAAAATATAGGGAATTTCTCCCTTCTTGCCCCACCATTAGGGGAATTTCTGCAATTTTGCTTCAAAATAGGGGGAATTTCTGCCTTTTTGCCCAAAAATAAGAAGAATGCATATCTTTTTGCGATAAAAAAGGGAAATTTCTTCAGTTTTGCTCCAAAATAAGGGGAATTTCTGCTTTTGTGCCTCTAAATAAGTGGAATTTCTTTCTTTTTCCCCAAAACAAAGAGAATTTCTGTCTCTTTTGCCCCAAAGTAAAAACAATTTCTGAATTATTACCCTGAAATAAGTGAAATTTCTGCAATTTTGCCCCAAAATAAGGGAAATTTCTGCCTTTTTGCCCCCAAATAAGGGGAATTTCAGCCTTTTTACCTCAAAATAAGAGAAATTTCTGCATTTTTGCCACAAAATATGGGAGATTTCTGCCTTTTCGCCCCAAAATAAGAAAAATTTCTGCCATTTTGTACCAAAATAAAAGAAATTTCTGCCTTTTTGTACCAAAATAAATAAATTCTGCTTTTTTTTTCTGAAATAAGTGAAATTTCTGCAATTTTGCCCCAAAATAAGTGAAATTTCTGCAATTTTGCCCTAAAATAAGGGAAATTTCTGGAATTTTGCCCCAAAATAAGTGGAATTTCTGAGTATTGCCCCGAAATAAGGAGAATTTCTGTCTTTTTGCCCCAACATATAGGAAATTTCTGCCTTTTTGCCCCACAATTAGAGGAATTTCTGCAATTTTTCTCCAAATACAGGGAATTTCTGCCTTTTTGCCCGAAAATAAGAAGAATGTATACCTTTTTGCCATAAAAAAGGGAAATTTTTTCATTTTTGCTCCAAAATAAGGGGAATTTCTGCCTTTTTGCCCTGAAATATGTGAAATGTCTGCAATTTCACCCCAAAATAAGGTGAATTTCTGCCATTGTGCCCCAAAATAATGGGAATTTCTGCATTTTGCCCTAAAATAAGAAAAAGTTTTGCTTTTTTTCTCTGAAATAAGTGAAATTTCTGCAATTTATCCTTAAAATAAAAGAAATATCTGCAATTTTTCCCCATAATAAAGGTATTTTCTGTAATATTGCCCCAAAATAAAGAGAATTTCTGTTTTTTGTCACAAAATAAGGGAAATTTCTGCAATTTTGCCCTAAAATAAGGAGAATTTCTGCCTTTTGCCCCAAAATAAGAAAATTTCTCCTTTTTTTTTTCTGAAATAAGTGAAATTTCTGCAATTTTGCCCAAAAATAAGTGAAATTTCTGAATTTTGCCCCAAAATAAGGAGAATTTCTGTCTTTTTGCCACAACATATAGGGAATTTTTGCCTTTTTGCACACAATTAGGGAAATTTCTGCAATTTTGCTCCAAAATACGGGGAATTTCTGCCTTTTTGTCTGAAAATAAGAAGAATGCATACCTTTTTTCCATAAAAAAGGAAAATTTCTTCATTTTTGCTCCAAAATAAGAAGAATTTCTGCTTTTTTGCCTCTAAATAAGTTGAATTTCTCTCTTTTTCCCCCAAAGCAAAGGGAATTTCTGTCTTTTTTGCCCCAAAATAAGAAAAATTTCTGCCTTTTTTCCCTGAAATAAGTGATATTTCTGCAATTTTGCCCCAAAATAAGTAAAATTTCTGCAATTTTGCCCCAAAATAAAGGAAATATCTGGAATTTTGCCCCAAAATAAGTAGAATTTCTGAGTTTTGCCCCAAAATAAAAAGAATTTCTTTCCTTTTGCCCTAACATATAGAGAATTTCTGCATTTTTGCCCCACAATTAGGGGAATTTTTGCAATTTTGCTCCAAAATACGGGGAATTTCTGCTTTTTAGCCTGAAAATAAGGGGAATGTATACCATTTGCCACAAAAAAGAAATTTCTTCATTTTTACTCCAAAATAAAAGGAATTTCTGCTTTTTTGCCTCTAAAATAGTGGAATTTCTGTCTTTTTCCCCCAAAATAAATGGGATTTCTGTCTTTTTTGCCCCAAATAAGGAAAATTTCTTACTTATTACCCTGAAATAAGTGAAATTTCTGCAATTTTGCCCCAAAATAAGGTAAATTTCTGCTTTCTTGTTCCCAAATAAGGGGAATTTCAGCCTTTTTACCTCAAAATAAGGGGAATTTCTGCATTTTTACCTCAAAATAAGGGGAATTTCTGCATTTTTGCCCCAAAATAAGGAAAATTTCTCCCTTTTTACCATGAAATAAGTGAAATTTCTGCAATTTTGCCCCAAAATAAGTGAAATTTCTGCAATTTTGCCCCAAAATAAAGAAAATTCCTGGAATTTTGCCCCAAAATAAGTGGAATTTCTGAGTTTTGCCCCAAAATAAGGAGAATTTCTGTCTTTTTGCCCCAACATATAGGGAATTTCTGTCTTTTTGCCCCACAATTAGGGGAATTTCTGCAATTTTGCTCCAAAATACGGGGAATTTCTGCCTTTTTGCCCGAAAATAAGAAGAATGCATACCTTTTTGCCATAAAAAAAAAGGAAATTTCTTCATTTTTGCTTCAAAATAAGGGGAATTTCTGCTTTTTTGCCTCTAAATAAGTGGAATTTCTGTATTTTCCTTCAAAACAAAGAGAATTTCTATTATTTTGGCCCCAAAATAAGTAAAATTTCTGACTTATTACCCTGAAATAAGTGAAATTTCTCCAATTTTGCCCCAAAATAAAATAAATTTCTGCCTTTTTGCCATTAAATAAGGGAAATTTCAGCCTTTTTAACTCAAAAGAAGGGGAATTTCTGCATTTTTGCCACAAAATAAAAGAAATTTCTTTTTTTTTGCCCCAACATAAGAAAAATTTCTGCCTTTTTTCCCTGAAATAAGTGAAATTTCTGCAATTTTGCCCCAAAATAAGTGAAATTTCTGCAATTTTGCCCCAAAATAAGGGAAATTTATGGAATTTTGCCCCAAAATAAGTGGAATTTCTGAGTTTTGCCCCGAAATAAGGAGAATTTCTGTCTTTTTGCCCCAACATATAGGGAATTTCTGCCTTTTTGCCCCACAATTAGGGGAATTTCTGCAATTTTGCTCCAAAATACGGGGAATTTCTGCTTTTTAGCCCAAAAATAAGTGGAATGTATACCTTTTGCCACAAAAAAGGGAAATTTCTTCATTTTTACTACAAAATAAAAGGAATTTCTGCTTTTTTGCCTCTAAAATAGTGGAATTTCTGTCTTTTTCCCTCAAAACAAAGGGAATTTCTGTCTTTTTTGCCCCATAATAAGGAAAATTTCTGACTTATTACAATGAAATAAGTGAAATTTCTGCAATTTTGCCTCAAAATAAGAGAAATTTCTGCCTTTTTGCCACCAAATAATGGGAATTTCAGCCTTTTTACCTCAAAATAAGGGGAATTTCTGCATTTTTGCCCCAAAATATGGGAGATTTCTGCCTTTTTGCCCCAAAATGAGAAAAATTTCTGCAATTTTGTACCAAAATCAAAGAAATTTCTGCCTTTTTGCACCAAAATAGGAAAATTTCTGAATTTTTTTTAAATAAGTGAAATTTCTGCAATTTTGCTACAAAATAAGTGAAATTTCTGCAATTTTGCCCCAAAATAAGGGAAATTTCTGGAATTTTGCCCCAAAATAAGTGGAATTTCTGAGTTTTGCCCCGAAATAAGGAGAATTTCTGTCTTTTTGCCCCAACATATAGGGAATTTCTGCCGTTTTGCCCTACAATTAGGGGAATTTCTGCAATTTTGCTCCAAAATACGGGGAATTTCTGCTTTTTAGCCCAAAAATAAGTGGAATGTATACCTTTTGCCACAAAAAAGGGAAATTTCTTCATTTTTACTACAAAATAAAAGGAATTTCTGCTTTTTTGCCTCTAAAATAGTGGAATTTCTGTCTTTTTCCCTCAAAACAAAGGGAATTTCTGTCTTTTTTGCCCCATAATAAGGAAAATTTCTGACTTATTACAATGAAATAAGTGAAATTTCTGCAATTTTGCCTCAAAATAAGAGAAATTTCTGCCTTTTTGCCACCAAATAATGGGAATTTCAGCCTTTTTACCTCAAAATAAGGGGAATTTCTGCATTTTTGCCCCAAAATATGGGAGATTTCTGCCTTTTTGCCCCAAAATGAGAAAAATTTCTGCAATTTTGTACCAAAATCAAAGAAATTTCTGCCTTTTTGCACCAAAATAGGAAAATTTCTGAATTTTTTTTAAATAAGTGAAATTTCTGCAATTTTGCTACAAAATAAGTGAAATTTCTGCAATTTTGCCCCAAAATAAGGGAAATTTCTGGAATTTTGCCCCAAAATAAGTGGAATTTCTGAGTTTTGCCCCGAAATAAGGAGAATTTCTGTCTTTTTGCCCCAACATATAGGGAATTTCTGCCGTTTTGCCCTACAATTAGGGGAATTTCTGCAATTTTGATCCAAAATACGGGGAATTTCTGCCTTTTGCCCGAAAATAAGAAGAATGCATACCTTTTTGCGATAAAAAAGAAAAATTTCTTCAGTTTTGCTCCAAAATAAGGGGAATTTCTGCTTTTTTGCCTCTAAATAAGTGGAATTTCTGACTTTATCCTTCAAAACAAAGGGAATTTTTGTCTTTTTTGCCCCAAAATAAGGAAAATTTCTGACTTATTACCCTGAAATAAGTGAAATTTCTGCAATTTTGCCCCATAATAAGTGGAATTTCTGAGTTTTGCCCCAAAATAAGGAGAATTTCTGTCTTTTTCCCTGAACATACAGGGAATTTCTGCCTTTTCGCCCCACAATTAGGGGAATTTCTGCAATTTTGCTCCAAAATACGGGGAATTTCTGCTTTTTTGCCCGAAAATATAAAGAATGCATACCTTTTTGCCATAAAAAAAGGAAATTTCTTCATTTTTGCTCCAAAATAAGGGGAATTTATGCTTTTTTGCCTCTAAATAAGTGGAATTTCTGTCTTTTCCCCCCAAAACAAAGAAAATTTCTGTCATTTGACCTCAAAATAAGGAAAATTTCTGACTTATTACCCTGAAATAAGTGAAATTTCTGCAATTTTGCCCCAAAATAAGGGAAATTTCTGCCTTTTTGCCCCCAATGAAGGGGAATTTCAGCTTTTTTACCTCAAAATAAGGGGAATTTCTGCCTTTTTCAGACAAAATATTAGGAATTTCTGCCTTTTTGCACCAAAATAAGGAAAATTTCTGCTTTTTTTCTCTGAAATAAGTGAAATTTCTGCAATTTTGCCCCAAAATAAGTGAAATTTCTGCAATTTTGCCCCTAAATAAGGGAAATGTCTGGAATTTTGCCCCAAAATAAGTGGAATTTCTGAGTTTTGCCCCAAAATAAGGAGAATTTCTCTCTTTTTGTCCTAAAAATATAGGGAATTTCTGCATTTTTGCCCCACATTTAGGGGAATTTCTGCAATTTTGCTCCAAAATACGGGGAATTTCTGCCTTTTTGCACGAATATATAAAGAATGCATACCTTTTTGCCATAAAAAGGAAATTTCTTCATTTTTGCTCCAAAATAAGGGGAATTTCTTCAATTTTGCTCCAAAATACGGGGAATTTCTTCTTTTTAGCCCAAAAATAAGGGGAATGTATACCTTTTGCCACAAAAAAGATAAATTTCTTAATTTTTGCTTCAAAATAAGAAGAATTTCTGCTTTTTTGCCTCTAAATAAGTGGAATTTCTGTCTTTTTCCCCCAAAACCAAGGAAATTTCTGTTTTTTGCCCCAAAATAAGGAAAATTTCTGACTTATTACCCTGAAATAAGTGAAATTTCTGCAATTTTGCCTCAAAATAAGGGAAATTTCTGCCTTTTTGCCCCCAAATAAGGGGAATTTCAGCCTTTTTACCTCAAAATAAGAGGAATTTATGCATTTTTGCCCCAAAATATAAGAGATTTATGCCTTTTTGCCCCCAAATAAGAAAAATTTCTGCAATTTTGTACCAAAATAAAAGATATTTCTGCCTTTTGCATCAAAAGAAGAAAATTTCTGCTTTTTTTTCTGAAATAAGTGAAATTTCTGCAATTTTGCCCCAAAATAAGTGAAATTTCTGCAATTTTGCCCCAAAATAAGTGATATTTCTGGAATTTTGCCCCAAAATAAGTGGAATTTCTGAGTTTTGCCCCAAAATAGAGAATTTCTGTCTTTTTGCCCCAACATATAGGGAATTTCTGCCTTTTTGCCCCACAATTAGGGGAATTTATGCAATTTTGCTCCAAAATACGGGGAATTTCTGCTTTTTAGCCTGAAAATAAGGGGAATGTATACCTTTTGCCACAAAAAAGGGAAATTTCTTCATTTTTGCACCAAAATAAGGGAAATTTCTGCTTTTTTGCTTCTAAATAAGTGGAATTTCTGTCTTTTTTTCCCAAAACAAAGGGAATTTCTGTCTTTTTTGCCCCAAATAAGGAAAATTTCTGACTTATTACCCTGAAATAAGTGAAATTTCTCCAATTTTGACCCAGAATAAGGAAAATTTCTGCTTTTTGCCCCCAAATAAGGGGAATTTCTGCCTTTTTACCTCAAAATAAGGGGAATTTTTGCATTTTTACCACAAAATATTTGGAATCTCTGCATTTTTGCCCAAAAATAAGGAAAATTTCTGCCTTTTTACTATGAAATAAGTGAAATTTCTGCAATTTTGCCCCAAGATAAGTGAAATTTCTGCAATTTTGCTACAAAATTAGGGAAATTTCTGGAATTTTGCCCCAAAATAAGTGGAATTTCTGAGTTTTGCCCCAAAATAAGGAGAATTTCTGTTTTTTTGCCCTAACATATAGGGAATTTCTGCCTTTTTGCCCCACAATTAGGGGAATTTCTGCAATTTTGCTCCAAAATACGGGTAATTTCTGCTTTCTAGCCCAAATATAAGTGGAATGTATACCTTTTGCCACAAAAAAGGGAAATTTCTTCATTTTTACTCCAAAATAAAAGGAATTTCTGCTTTTTTGCCTCTAAAAAAGTGGAATTTCTGTCTTTTTTCCCCAAAACAAAGGGAATTTTTGTCTTTTTTGCCCCAAAATAAGGAAAATTTCTGACTTATTACACTGAAATAAGTGATATTTCTGAATTTTGCCTCAAAATAAGGGAAATTTCTGCCTTTTTGCCCCCAAATAAGGGAAATTTCGCCTTTTTTCCTCAAAATAAGAGGAATTTCTGCATTTTTGCCCCAATATATAGTGATTTCTGCCTTTTTGCCCCCAAAAAAAGAAAAATTTCTGCAATTTTGTATCAAAATAAAAAAATTTCTGCCTTTTTGCACCAAAATAGGAAAATTTCTGAATTTTTTTCTTAAATAAGTTAAATTTCTGCAATTTTGCCCCAAAATAAGTGAAATTTCTACAATTTTGCCCCCAAATAAGGGAAATTTCTGGAATTTTGCACCAAAATAAGTGGAATTTCTGAGTTTTGCCCAAAAATAAGGAGAATTTCTGTCTTTTTGCCCCAAAATATAGGGAATTTCTCCCTTCTTGCCCCACCATTAGGGGAATTTCTGCAATTTTGCTTCAAAATAGGGGGAATTTCTGCCTTTTTGCCCAAAAATAAGAAGAATGCATATCTTTTTGCGATAAAAAAGGGAAATTTCTTCAGTTTTGCTCCAAAATAAGGGGAATTTCTGCTTTTGTGCCTCTAAATAAGTGGAATTTCTTTCTTTTTCCCCAAAACAAAGAGAATTTCTGTCTCTTTTGCCCCAAAGTAAAAACAATTTCTGAATTATTACCCTGAAATAAGTGAAATTTCTGCAATTTTGCCCCAAAATAAGGGAAATTTCTGCCTTTTTGCCCCCAAATAAGGGGAATTTCAGCCTTTTTACCTCAAAATAAGAGAAATTTCTGCATTTTTGCCACAAAATATGGGAGATTTCTGCCTTTTCGCCCCAAAATAAGAAAAATTTCTGCCATTTTGTACCAAAATAAAAGAAATTTCTGCCTTTTTGTACCAAAATAAATAAATTCTGCTTTTTTTTTCTGAAATAAGTGAAATTTCTGCAATTTTGCCCCAAAATAAGTGAAATTTCTGCAATTTTGCCCTAAAATAAGGGAAATTTCTGGAATTTTGCCCCAAAATAAGTGGAATTTCTGAGTATTGCCCCGAAATAAGGAGAATTTCTGTCTTTTTGCCCCAACATATAGGGAATTTCTGCCTTTTTGCCCCACAATTAGGGGAATTTCTGCAATTTTGCTCCAAAATACGGGGAATTTCTGCCTTTTTGCCCGAAAATAAGAAGAATGCATAGCTTTTTGCCATAAAAAAGGGAAATTTCTTTATTTTTGCTCCAAAATAAGGGGAATTTCTGCAATTTTGATCCAAAATACGGGGAATTTCTGCTTTTTAGCCCGAAAATAAGCGGAATGTATACCTTTTGCCACAAAAAAAGATAAATTTCTTCATTTTTGCTCCAATAAAGAAGAATTTCTGCTTTTTTGCCTCTAAATAAGTGGAATTTCTGTCTTTTTCCCCCTAAACAAAGGGAATTTCTGTTTTTTGCCCCAAAGTAAGAAAAATTTCTGACTTATTACCCTGAAATAAGTGAAATTTCTGCAATTTTGCCTCAAAATAAGGGAAATTTCTGTCTTTTTGCCCCCAAATAAGGGAAATTTCAGCCTTTTTACCTCAAAATAAGAGGAATTTATGCATTTTTGCCGCAAAATATAGGGGATTTCTGCTTTTTGCCCCCAAATAAGAAAAATTTCTGCAATTTTGTACCAAAATAAAAGAAATTTCTGCCTTTTTGCACCAAAATAAGAAAATTTCTGCTTTTTTTCTGAATAAATTGAAATTTCTGCAATTTTGCCAAAATAAGTGAAATTTCTGCAATTTTGCCCCAAAATAACTGAAATTTCTGGAATTTTGTCCCAAAATAAGTGGAATTTCTGAGTTTTGCCCCAAAATAAAAAGAATTTCTGTCTTTTTGCCCCACAATTAGGGGAATTTCTGCAATTTTGCTCCAAAATACGGGGAATTTCTGCTTTTTAGCCTGAAAATAAGAAGAATGCATACCTTTTGCCACAAAAAAAAATTTCTTCATTTTTGCTCCAAAATAAGGGGTATTTCTGCTTTTTTGCTTCTAAATAAGTGGAATTTCTGACTTTTTCCCCCAAAACAAAAGGAATTTCTGTCTTTTTTGCCCCAAATAAGGAAAATTTCTGACTTATTACCCTGAAATAAGTGAAATTTCTTCAATTTTGCCCCCAAATAAGAGAAATTTCTGCTTTTTGCCCCCAAATAAGGGAAATTTCTGCCTTTCTATCACAAAATAAGGGGAATTTTTGCATTTTTGCCACAAAATATTTGGAATTTCTTCATTTTTGCCCCAAAATGAGGAAAATTTCTGCCTTTTTACCATGAAATAAGTGAAATTTCAGCAATTTTGCTCCAAAATAAGTGAAATTTCTGCAATTTTGCCCCAAAATAAGAGAAATTTCTGGAATTTTGCCCTAAAATAAGTGGAATTTCTGAGTTTTGCCCCAAAATAAGGAGAATTTCTGTCTTTTTGCCACAACATATAGGGAATTTCTCCCTTTTTGCCCCACAATTAGGGGAATTTCTGCAATTTTGCTCCAAAATAGGGGAATTTCTGCCCTTTTGCCCGAAAATAAGAAGAATGCATACCTTTTTGCCATAAAAAAAGAAAATTTCTTCAGTTTTGCCCCAAAATAAGGGAAATTTCTGCAATTTTGCCCCAATGTAAAGGAAATTTCTGCAATTTTGCCCCAAAATAAGGGGAATTTCTGACTCTTTGCTCCCGAAAAAGGAGATTTTCTGTCTTTTTGCCCCAAAATAAGAAGAATTTCTGACTTTTTGCCCGAAAATTATGAGAATTTCTGCAATTTTGCTCCAAAATACAAAGAATTTCTGCCTTTTTGCCCGAAAATAAAGGGAATGTATACCTTTTTGCCATAAAAAAGCAAATTTCTTCATTTTTGCCCCAAAATAAGGGGAATTTCCACCTTTTTGACTCAAAATAAGTGCAATTTCTGCCTTTTCCCCAAAATAAACGAAATTTCTGTCTTTTTGCCCCAAAATAAGGGGAATTTCAGCCTTTTTACCTCAAAATAAGGGGAATTTCTGCCTTTTTGCCCCAAAATATGAGGAATTTCTGACTTTTTGCCCCAAAATAAGAAAAATTTCTGCAATTTTGTACCAAAATAAAAAAAATTTCTGCCTTTTTGCCCCCCCAAAAAAAATTTCTGCCTTTTTTCCCTGAAATACGTGAAATTTCTGCAATTTTGCCCCAAAATAAGGGAAATTTCTACAATTTTGCCCCAATGTAAAGGAAATTTCTGCAATTTTGCCCCAAAATAAGGGGAATTTCTGACTGTTTGCTCCCGAAAAAGGAGATTTTCTGTCTTTTTGCCCTATAATAAGGAGAATTTCTGCCTTTTTGCCCAAAAATTATGAGAATTTCTGCAATTTTGCTTCAAAATACAGGGAATTTCTGTTTTTTAGCCCCAAAATAAAGGGAATTTCTGCATTTTACCTCAAATTGAGAATAATTTCTGCCTTTTGCCTCAAAATAAGGGGAATTTTCTGCCTTTTTGTTTCAAAATAAGATAAATTTCTTCAATTTTGTACCATAATAAAAGAAATTTCTGCTCTTTGCCCCAAAATAAAAGGAATTTCTGACTTTTTGCCCTGAAATAAATGAAATTTCTGCAATTTTGCCCGAAAATAAGAGAAATTTGTGCCTCTTTGCCCCAAAATAAGAAGAAGTTTTGCCTTTTGCCCCAAAATATGGGGAATTTCAGCATTTTACCTCAAAATAAGAATTTCAGCCTTTTTGCCCCAAAATAAGGAAAATTTCTGCAATTTTGCCCCAAAATAAGGGGAATTTCTTCCTTTTTGCCCCAAAATAAAGGATATTTCAGCCTTTTTACCTGAAAATAAGTGAAATTTCTGCAATTTTGCCCCAAATAAGGGAAATTTCTGCAATTTTGCCTCAAAATAAGGTAAATTCCTGCAATTTTGCCCCAAAATAAGTGGAATTTCTGAGTTTTGTCCCAAAACAAGAAGAATTTCTGTCTTTTTGCCCCAACATATAGGGAATTTCTGCCTTTTTGCCCAACAATTAGGGGAATTTCTTCATTTTTGCTTCAAAATAAGGGGAATTTCTGCCTTTTTGCCTCTAAAGAAGTGGAATTTCTGTATTTTCCTTCCAAAACAAAGGGAATTTCTGTGTTTTTTGCCCCAAAATAAGGAAAATTTCTGACTTATTACCCTGAAATAAGTGAAATGTTTGCAATTATGCCCCAAAATAAGGGAAATTTCTGCCTTTTTGCCCCCAAATAAGAGGAATTTCAGCCTTTTTACCTCAAAATAAGGGGAATTTCTGCATTTTTGCCACAAAATATTAGGAATTTCTGCCTTTTTGCCCCAAAATAACAAAAATTTCTGCCATTTTTACCTGAAATAAGTGAAATTTCTGCAATTTTGCCCCAAAATAAGTAAAATTTCTGCAATTTTGCCCCAAAATAAGGGAAATTTCTGGAATTTTGCCCCAAAATAAGGGAAATTTCTGGAATTTTGCCCCAAAATAAGTGGAATTTCTGAGTTTTGCCCCAAAATAAGGAGAATTTCTGTCTTTTTGCCCCAACATATAGGGAATTTCTGCCTTTTTGCCCCACAATTAGGGGATTTTCTGCAATCTTGCTCCTAAATACGGGGAATTTCTGCTTTTTTGCCCTAAAATAAGGGGAATGTATAACTTTTGCCACAAAAAAGGGAAATTTCTTCATCTTTGCCCCAAAATAAGAGGAATTTCTGCCTTCTTACCTCACAATAAGTGAAATTTCTGCCTTTTTACCCCAAAATAAACGGAATTTCTGACTTTTAGCCCCAAAATAAAAGGAATTTTTGAATTTTGCCCTGAAATAAGTGAAATTTCTGCAATTTTGCCCTAAAATAAGGGAAATTTCTGCCTTTTTGCCCCCAAATAAGGGGAATTTCAGCCTTTTTACCTCAAAATAAAGGGAATTTCTGCATTTTTGCCACAAAATATTAGGAATTTCTGCCTTTTTGCCCCAAAATAAGAAAAATTTCTGCCTTTTTTTTATCTGAAATAAGTGAAATTTCTGCAATTTTGCCCCAAAATAAGTGAAATTTCTGCAAATTTGCCCCAAAATAAGGGAAATTTCTGGAATTTTACTCCAAAATAAGTGGAATTTCTGAGTTTTGCCCCAAAATAAGGAGAATTTCTGTCTTTTTGCCCCAACATATAGGGAATTTCTGCCTTTTTGCCCCACAATTAGGGGATTTTCTGCAATTGTGCTCCAAAAAACGGGATATTTCTGCTTTTTTGCCCGAAAATAAGGAGAATATATACCTTTTGCCACAAAAAAAGGGAAATTTCTTCATTTTTGCCCCAAAATAAGAGGAATTTCTGCCTTCTTACCTCACAATAAGTGAAATTTCTGCCTTTTTACCCAAAAATAAACAAAATTTCTCTTTTTGCCCAAAAATAAAAGGAATTTTTGAATTTTGCCCTGAAATAAGTGAAATTTCTGCAATTTTGCCCCAAAATAAGGGAAATTTTTGCCTTTTTGCCACAAAATAAAGGGAATTTCTGTCTTTTTGCCCCAAAATAAGGGATATTTCAGCATTTTACCTCATGATAAGGGGAATCTCTTTCTTTTTGCCCCAAAATATGGGGAATTTCTTCATTTTTGCCCCAAAATAAAGAAAATTTCTGCAATTTTGTACCAAAATAAAAGAAATTTCTGCCTTTTTGCCCCAAAATAAGAGAAATTTCTGTGCTTTTTCCCTGAAATAAGTGAAATTTCTGCAATTTTGCCCCAAAATAAGGGAAATTTCTGCAATTTTGCCCCAAAATAAAGGAAATTTCTGCAATTTTGCCCCAAAATAAGGGGTATTTCTGACTTTTGCCCTGATATAAGGAGAATTTCTGTCTTTCTGTTCCAAAATAATGTGAATTTCTGCATTTTCCCTCAAAATTAGAGGAATATGTGCAATTTTGCTTCAAAATACGGGGAAATCTGCCTTATTGCACAAAAATAAAGGAAATTTCTGCATTTTTGCACCAATATAAGGGGAATTTCTGAAATTTAGCTTTAAAATACGGGGAATTTCTGCGTTATTGTCCGAAATAAAGTGGAATTTCTGCCTTTTTGCCCTGAAATATTTGAAATTTCTGCAATTTTACCCCAAAATAAGGGGAATTTCTGTTTTTGGCCCCAAAATTAGGGGAATTTCTGCTTTTTGCCCCAAAATAAGGCAAATTTCTGCAATTTTGCCCCGAAATAAAGGAAATTTCTGCAATTTTGCCCCAAAATAATAGGAATTTCTGCCTTTTTGCCGAAAAAAAGGGGAATTTCATCATTTTACCTCCAAATAAGGGGAATTTCTGCCTTTTTGCCACAAAATATGGGGAATATCTGCCCTATTGCCCTTAAATAAGGAAAATTTCTGCTTTTCTGCCCCAATTAACGGGAATTTCTGCCTTTTTGCCACAAAGTAAAGGGCATTTCTGCCTTTTTACCCCAAAATAACGGGAATTTCAGCCTTTTTACCTCAAAATAAGGGGAATTTCTGCCTTTTTCCCCAAAATATGGGTAATTTTTGCCTTTTTGTTCCAAAATAAGGAAAATTTCTACAATTTTGTATCAAAATAAAAGAAATTTCTGCTTTTTGCCCCAAAATAAAAGGAATTTCTGACTTTTTGCCCTGAAATAAATGAAATTCCTGCAATTATGCCCGAAAATAAGGGAAATTTGTGTATTTTTGCCTCCAAATGAGGGGAATTTCTGCCTTTTTGCCCCAAAATATGGGGAATTTCAGGATTTTACCTCATAATAAAGGAAATTTTAGGCTTTTTGCACCAAAATATGGGAAATTTCTGCCTTTTTGCCCCAAAATAAGAAAAATTTCTGCAAGTCTGTAACAATATAAAAGAAATTTCTAAAATTTTGACCCGAAATAAGGGAAATTTCTGATTTTTGCCCCAAAATAATGAGAATTTCTCTATTTTTGCCCCAAAATAAAGGGAATTTCTGCCTTTATGCCCCAAAATTATGGGAGTTTCTGCAATTTTGCTCCAAAATAAGAGGAATTTCTGCTTTTTTACCCGAAATTAAGTGGATTTTCTGCCTTTTTGCCCCTAAAGAAAAAAAATTTCTGCAATTTTATTCCAAAATAAGGGGAATTTCTGCCTTTCTGCCTTAAAATAAGGGGAATTTCTGTCTTTTTGCCCTGAAATATGTGAAATTTCTGCAATTTTACCCCAAAATAAGGTGAATTTCTGCCTTTTTGCCCCAAAATAATGGGAATTTCTGCCTTTTTGCCCCAAAATAAGAAAAATTTTGCTTTTTTTCTCTGAAATAAGTGAAATTTCTGCAATTTTGCCCTAAAATAAGGGAAATTTCTGCAATTTTTCCCCATAATAAGGGAAATTTCTGCAATTTTGCCCCAAAATAAGGGGAATTTCTGTTTTTTGCCCCCAAATAAGGAAAATTTCTGCAATTTTGCCCTAAAATAAGAAGAATTTCTGCCTTTTTGCCCTAAAATAAGGAGAATTTCTGCCTTTTTGCCCAAAAATAAAGAAAATTACTGTATTTTTTTACCCTAAAATTAGGTGAATTTCTGCAATTTATTCTCCAAAATACGGGAATTTTCTCCCTTTTTTGCCGAAAATAAGGGGAATTTCTGACATTTTGCCGCTAAATAAGTGAAATTTCTGCAATTTTGCCCCAAAATAAGAGAAATTTCTGCAATTTTTCCCTAAAATAAGGGGATTATCTGCTTTTTTTGCCGAAAATAAGGGGAATTTCTGACATTTTGCCGCAAAAAACTGAAATTTCTGCAGTTTTACCCCAAAATAATAGGAATTTCTGCCTTTTTGCCCAAAAATTAGGGGAATTTCTGCAATGTTGCTCCAAAATACGGGGAATTTGTGCCATTTTGCCCAAAAATAAAGGGAATTTATACCTTTTTGTCCATAAAAAAAGCAAATTTCTTCATTTTTGCCCCAAAATAAGGGGATTTTCCACCTTTTTGACTCAAAATAAGTGCAATTTCTGCCTTTTCCCCAAAATAAACAAAATTTCTGTCTTTTTGCCCCAAAATAAGGGGAATTACAGCCTTTTTACCTCAAAATAAGGGGAATTTCTGCCTTTTTGCCCCAAAATATGAGGAATTTCTGACTTTTTGCCCCAAAATAAGAAAAATTTCTGCAATTTTGTACCAAAATAAGAAAAATTTCTGCCTTTTTGCCCCCCCAAAAAAATTTTCGCCTTTTTTCCCTGAAATAAGTGAAATTTCTGCAATTTTGCCCCAAAATATGGAAATTTCTGCAATTTTGCCCCAATGTAAAGGAAATTTCTGCAATTTTGCCCCAAAATAAGGAAAATTTCTGACTGTTTGCTCCCAAAAAAGGAGATTTTCTGTCTTTTTGCCCCAAAATAAGGAGAATTTTTGCCTTTTGCCCGAAAATTATGAGAATTTCTGCAATTTTGCTTCAAAATACGGGGAATTTCTGCTTTCTAGCCCCAAAATAAAGGAAATTTCTGCATTTTACCACAAAATAAGAATAGTTTCTGCCTTTTGCCTCAAAATAAGGGGAATTTTCTGCCTTTTTGTTTCAAAATAAGAAAAATTTCTTCAATTTTGTACCATAATAAAAGAAATTTCTGCTCTTTGCCCCAAAATAAAAGGAATTTCTGAATTTTTGCCCTGAAATAAATGAAATTTCTGCAATTTTGCCCGAAAATAAGGGAAATTTGTGCTTTTTTGCCCCAAAATAAGAAGAATTTTTTCCTTTTGCCCCAAAATATGGGGAATTTCAGCATTTTACCTCAAAATAAGAAGAATTTCAGCCTTTTTGCCCCAAAATAAGAAAAATTTCTGCAATTTTGCCCCAAAATAAGGGGAATTTCTTCCTTTTTGCCCCAAAATAAAGGATATTTCAGTCTTTTTACGTGAAAATAAGTGAAATTTCTGCAATTTTGCCCCAAATAAGGAAAATTTCTGCAATTTTGCCCCAAAATAAGGTAAATTCCTGCAATTTTGCCCCAAAATAAGTGGAATTTTTGAGTTTTGCCCCAAAATAAGGAGAATTTCTGTCTTTTTGCCCCAACATATAGGGAATTTCTGCATTTTTGCCCCACAATTAGGGGAATTTCTGTCTTTTTTGCCCCAAAATAAGGAAAATTTCTGACTTATTACCCTGAAATAAGTGAAATGTCTGCAATTTTGCCCCAAAATAAGAAAAATTTCTGCCTTTTTGCACCCAAATAAGGGGAATTTCAGCCTTTTTACCTCAAAATAAGGGGAATTTCTGCATTTTTGCCACAAAATATTAGGAATTTCTGCCTTTTTGCCCCAAAATAAGAAAAATTTCTGCCATTTTTACCTGAAATAAGGGAAATTTCTGCAATTTTGCCCCAAAATAAGTGAAATTTCTTCAATTTTGCCCCAAAATAAGGGAAATTTCTGGAATTTTGCCCCAAAATAAGTGGAAATTCTGAGTTTTGCCCCAAAATAAAGAGAATTTCTGCCTTTTTGCCCCACAATTAGGGGAATTTCTGCAATTTTGCTCCAAAATACGGGGAATTTCTGCCTTTTTGCCGAAAATAAGGGGAATGCATACCTTTTTGCCATAAAAAAGGGAAATTTCTTCATTTTTGCCCCAAATGAAGGGAAATTTCTGCCTTTTTGCCCTGAAATATGTGAAATTTCTGCAATTTTAGCCCAAAATAAGGTGAATTCCTGCCTTTTTGCCATCAAAATAATGGGAATTTCTGCCTTTTTGCCCCACAATTAGGGGATTTTCTGCAATTGTGCTCCAAAATACGGGGAATTTCTGCTTTTTTGCCCGAAAATAAGGGGAATGTATTCCTTTTGCCACAAAAAAGGAAAATTTCTTCATTTTTGCCGCAAAATAAGAGGAATTTCTGCCTTCTTACCTCAAAATAAGTGAAATTTCTGCCTTTTTACCCAAAAGTAAATGGAATTTCTGTCTTTTTGCCCCAAAATAAAAGCAATTTTTGAATTTTGCCCTGAAATAAGTGAAATTTCTGCAATTTTGCCCCAAAATAAGGGAAATTTCTGGAATTTTGCCCCAAAATAAATGGAATTTCTGAGTTTTGCCCGAAAATAAGGAGAATTTCTGTCTTTTTGCCCCAACATATCGGGAATTTCTGCCTTTTTGCCCCACAATTAGGGGAATTTCTGCAATTTTGCTCCAAAATACGGGGAATTTCTGCCTTTTTGCCCGAAATTAAGGGGATTTTCTGCCTTTTTGCCCCCAAACAAGGGAAATTTCTGCAATTTTAACCCAAAATATGAAGAATTTCTGCCTTTTTACCCCCAAATAAGGGGAATTTCTGCCTTTTTGCCCTGAAATATGTGAAATGTTTGAAATTTTACCCCAAAAGAAGGTGAATTTCTGTCTTTGTGCCCCAAAATAATGGAAATTTCTGCATTTTGCCCTAAAATAAAAAAAATTTTTGTTTTTTTCTCTGAAATAAATGAAATTTCTGCACTTTTGCCTTACAATAAAAGAAATTTCTGCAATTTTTCCCCATAATAAAGGAAATTTCTGCAATTTTTTCTAAAATAAGGGGAATTTCTGATTTTTGCCACAAAATAAGGGGAATTTCTGCCTTTTTGCCTTAAAATAAAGAAAATTACTGCATGTTTTACCCCAAAATTAGGTGAATTTCTGCAATTTTGCTCCAAAATACGGGAATTTTTACCCTTTTCGCCGAAAATGAAGTGAATTTCTGCCATTTTGCCGCGAAATAAGTGAAATTTCTGCAGTTTTACCCCAAAATAAGGGGAAGTTCTGCGTTTTTGCCCCAAAATTAGAGGAATTTCTGCAATTTTTCTCCAAAATACAGGGAATTTCTGCCTTTTTGCCCGAAAATAAAAAGAATGTATACCTTTTGCCATAAAAAAGGGAAATTTCTTCATTTTTACTCCAAAATAAGGGGATTTTCCGCCTTTTTGACTCAAAATAAGTGCAATTTCTGACTTTTCCCCAAAAATAAACGGAATTTCTGACTTTTTGCCCTGAAATAAGTTAAATTTCTAAAATTTTTCCCCAAAAATAAGGGAAATATCTGCTTTTTGCCCCAAAATAAGGGGAATTTCTGACTTTTTGCCCCAAAATAAGGGGAATGTCAGCCTTTTTTCCCCAAAATAAGGGGAATTTCTGCATATTTGCCCCAAATAATGGGAAATTTCTGACTTTTTGCCCCAAAATAAGAAAAATTTCTGCAATTTAGTACCAAAATAAAAAAAATTTCTGCTTTTTTGCCCCAAAATAAGAAAATTTCTGCTTTTTTTTCTGAAATAAGTAAAATTTCTGCAATTTTGCCTCAAAATAAGTGAAATTTCTGCAATTTTGCCCCAAAATAAGTGATATTTCTGGAATTTTGCACCAAAATAAGTGGAATTTCTGAGTTTTGCCCCAAAATAAGGAGAATTTCTGTCTTTTTGCCCCAAAATATAGGGAATTTCTCCCTTCTTGCCCCACCATTAGGGGAATTTCTGCAATTTTGCTTCAAAATACGGGGAATTTCTGCCTTTTTGCCCGAAAATAAGAAGAATGCATACCTTTTTGCCATAAAAAAGGGAAATTTCTTCAGTTTTGCTCTAAAATAAGGGGAATTTCTGCTTTTTTGCCTCTAAATAAGTGGAATTTCTGTCTTTATCCCCCAAAACAAAGAGAATTTCTGTTATTTTTGCCCCAAAGTAAAAACAATTTCTGACTTATTACCCTGAAATAAGTGAAATTTCTGCAATTTTGCCCCAAAATAAGGGAAATTTCTGCCTTTTTGCCCCCAAATAAGGGGAATTTCAGCCTTTTTATCTCAAAATAAGAGGAATTTCTGCATTTTTGCCACAAAATATGGGAGATTTCTGCCTTTTCGCCCCAAAATAAGAAAAATTTCTGCAATTTTGTACCAAAATAAAAGAAATTTCTGCCTTTTTGCACCAAAATAAATAAATTCTGCTTTTTTTCTGAAATAAGTGAAATTTCTGCAATTTTGCCCCAAAATAAGTGAAATTTCTGCAATTTTGCCCTAAAATAAGGGAAATTTCTGGAATTTTGCCCCAAAATAAGTGGAATTTCTGAGTTTTGCCCCGAAATAAGGAGAATTTCTGTCTTTTTGCCCCAACATATAGGGAATTTCTGCCTTTTTGCCCCACAATTAGGGGAATTTCTGCAATTTTGCTCCAAAATACGGGGAATTTCTGCCTTTTTGCCCGAAAATAAGAAGAATGCATACCTTTTTACCATAAAAAAGGGAAATTTCTTTATTTTTGCTCCAAAATAAGGGGAATTTCTGCAATTTTGATACAAAATACGGGGAATTTCTGCTTTTTAGCCCGAAAATAAGCGGAATGTATACCTTTTGCCACAAAAAAAGATAAATTTCTTCATTTTTGCTCCAATAAAGAAGAATTTCTGCTTTTTTGCCTCTAAATAAGTGGAATTTCTGTCTTTTTCCCCCAAAACAAAGGGAATTTCTGTTTTTTGCCCCAATGTAAGAAAAATTTCTGACTTATTACCCTGAAATAAGTGAAATTTCTGCAATTTTGCCTCAAAATAAGGGAAATTTCTGTCTTTTTGCCCCCAAATAAGGGAAATTTCAGCCTTTTTACCTCAAAATAAGAGGAATTTATGCATTTTTTCCCCCAAAATATAGGGGATTTCTGCTTTTTGCCCCCAAATAAGAAAAATTTCTGCAATTTTGTACCAAAATAAAAGAAATTTCTGCCTTTTTGCACCAAAATAAGAAAATTTCTGCTTTTTTTCTGAAATAATTGAAATTTCTGCAATTTTGCCAAAATAAGTGAAATTTCTGCAATTTTGCCCCAAAATAAGTGAAATTTCTGGAATTTTGTCCCAAAATAAGTGGAATTTCTGAGTTTTGCCCCAAAATAAAAAGAATTTCTGTCTTTTTGCCCCACAATTAGGGGAATTTCTGCAATTTTGCTCCAAAATACGGGGAATTTCTGCTTTTTAGCCTGAAAATAAGAAGAATGCATACCTTTTGCCACAAAAAAAAAATTTCTTCATTTTTGCTCCAAAATAAAAGGTATTTCTGCTTTTTTGTTTCTAAATAAGTGGAATTTCTGACTTTTTCCCCCAAAACAAAAGGAATTTCTGTCTTTTTTGCCCCAAATAAGGAAAATTTCTGACTTATTACCCTGAAATAAGTGAAATTTCTTCAATTTTGCCCCATAATAAGGGAAATTTCTGCTTTTTGCCCCCAAATAAGGGAAATTTCTGCCTTTTTATCACAAAATAAGGGGAATTTTTGCATTTTTGCCACAAAATATTTGGAATTTCTTCATTTTTGCCCCAAAATGAGGAAAATTTCTGCCTTTTTTCCCTGAAATAAGTGAAATTTCTGCAATTTTGCCCCAAAATAAGGGAAATTTCTGCAATTTTGCCCCAATGTAAAGGAAATTTCTGCAATTTTGCCCCAAAATAAGGGGAATTTCTGACTGTTTGCTCCCGAAAAAGGAGATTTTCTGTCTTTTTGCCCCAAAATAAGAACAATTTCTGACTTTTTGCCCGAAAATTATGAGAATTTCTGCAATTTTGCTCCAAAATACAAAGAATTTCTGCCTTTTTGCCCGAAAATAAAGGGAATGTATACCTTTTTGCCATAAAAAAGCAAATTTCTTCATTTTTGCCCCAAAATAAGGGGAATTTCCACCTTTTTGACTCAAAATAAGTGCAATTTCTGCCTTTTCCCCAAAATAAACGAAATTTCTGTCTTTTTGCCCCAAAATAAGGGGAATTTCAGCCTTTTTACCTCAAAATAAGGGGAATTTCTGCCTTTTTGCCCCAAAATATGGGGAATTTCTGACTTTTTGCCCCAAAATAAGAAAAATTTCTGCAATTTTGTACCAAAATAAAAAAAATTTCTGCCTTTTTGCCCCCCCAAAAAAATTTCTGCCTTTTTTCCCTGAAATACGTGAAATTTCTGCAATTTTGCCCCAAAATAAGGGAAATTTCTACAATTTTGCCCCAATGTATAGGAAATTTCTGCAATTTTGCCCCAAAATAAGCGGAATTTCTGACTGTTTGCTCCCGAAAAAGGAGATTTTCTGTCTTTTTGCCCCATAATAAGGAGAATTTCTGCCTTTTTGCCCAAAAATTATGAGAATTTCTGCAATTTTGCTTCAAAATACAGGGAATTTCTGTTTTTTAGCCCAAGAATAAAGGGAATTTCTGCATTTTACCTCAAATTGAGAATAATTTCTGCCTTTTGCCTCAAAATAAGGGGAATTTTCTGCCTTTTTGTTTCAAAATAAGAAAAATTTCTTCAATTTTGTACCATAATAAAAGAAATTTCTGCTCTTTGCCCCAAAATAAAAGGAATTTCTGACTTTTTGCCCTGAAATAAATGAAATTTCTGCAATTTTGCCCGAAAATAAGAGAAATTTGTGCCTCTTTGCCCCAAAATAAAAGAAGTTTTGCCTTTTGCCCCAAAATATGGGGAATTTCAGCATTTTACCTCAAAATAAGAATTTCAGCCTTTTTGCCCCAAAATAAGGAAAATTTCTGCAATTTTGCCCCAAAAAAAGGGGAATTTCTTCCTTTTTGCCCCAAAATAAAGGATATTTCAGCCTTTTTACCTGAAAATAATTGAAATTTCTGCAATTTTGCCCCAAATAAGGGAAATTTCTGCAATTTTGCCTCAAAATAAGGTAAATTCCTGCAATTTTGCCCCAAAATAAGTGGAATTTCTGAGTTTTGTCCCAAAATAAGAAGAATTTCTGTCTTTTTGCCCCAACATATAGGGAATTTCTGCCTTTTTGCCCGAAAATAAGAAGAATGCATACCTTTTTGCCATAAAAAAAAGGAAATTTCTTCATTTTTGCTTCAAAATAAGGGGAATTTCTGCTTTTTTGCCTCTAAATAAGTGGAATTTCTGTCTTTTCCTTCAAAACAAAGAGAATTTCTATTATTTTGGCCCCAAAATAAGTAAAATTTCTGACTTATTACCCTGAAATAAGTGAAATTTCTCCAATTTTGCCCCAAAATAAAATAAATTTCTGCCTTTTTGCCATTAAATAAGGGAAATTTCAGCCTTTTTACCTCAAAAGAAGGGGAATTTCTGCATTTTTGCCACAAAATAAAAAAAAATTTCTGTTTTTTTGCCCCAACATAAGAAAAATTTCTGCCTTTTTTCCCTGAAATAAGTGAAATTTCTGCAATTTTGCCCCAAAATAAGTGAAATTTCTGCAATTTTGCCCCAAAATAAGGGAAATTTATGGAATTTTGCCCCAAAATAAGTGGAATTTCTGAGTTTTGCCCCGAAATAAGGAGAATTTCTGTCTTTTTGCCCCAACATATAGGGAATTTCTGCCTTTTTGCCCCACAATTAGGGGAATTTCTGCAATTTTGCTCCAAAATACGGGGAATTTCTGCTTTTTAGCCCAAAAATAAGTGGAATGTATACCTTTTGCCACAAAAAGGGAAATTTCTTCATTTTTACTACAAAATAAAAGGAATTTCTGCTTTTTTGCCTCTAAAATAGTGGAATTTCTGTCTTTTTCCCCCAAAACAAAGGGAATTTCTGTCTTTTTTGCCCCATAATAAGGAAAATTTCTGACTTATTACAATGAAATAAGTGAAATTTCTGCAATTTTGCCTCAAAATAAGGGAAATTTCTGCCTTTTTGCCACCAAATAATGGGAATTTCAGCCTTTTTACCTCAAAATAAGGGGAATTTCTGCATTTTTGCCCCAAAATATGGGAGATTTCTGCCTTTTTGCCCCAAAATGAGAAAAATTTCTGCAATTTTGTACCAAAATCAAAGAAATTTCTGCCTTTTTGCACCAAAATAGGAAAATTTCTGAATTTTTTTTAAATAAGTGAAATTTCTGCAATTTTGCTACAAAATAAGTGAAATTTCTGTAATTTTGCCCCAAAATAAGGGAAATTTCTGGAATTTTGCCCCAAAATAAGTGGAATTTCTGAGTTTTGCCCCGAAATAAGGAGAATTTCTGTCTTTTTGCCCCAACATATAGGGAATTTCTGCCGTTTTGCCCCACAATTAGGGGAATTTCTGCAATTTTGATCCAAAATACGGGGAATTTCTGCCTTTTGCCCGAAAATAAGAAGAATGCATACCTTTTTGCGATAAAAAAGAAAAATTTCTTCAGTTTTGCTCCAAAATAAGGGGAATTTCTGCTTTTTTGCCTCTAAATAAGTGGAATTTCTGTCTTTATCCTTCAAAACAAAGGGAATTTTTGTCTTTTTTGCCCCAAAATAAGGAAAATTTCTGACTTATTACCCTGAAATAAGTGAAATTTCTGCAATTTTGCCCCATAATAAGTGGAATTTCTGAGTTTTGCCCCAAAATAAGGAGAATTTCTGTCTTTTTCCCTGAACATACAGGGAATTTCTGCCTTTTCGCCCCACAATTAGGGGAATTTCTGCAATTTTGCTCCAAAATACGGGGAATTTCTGCTTTTTTGCCCGAAAATATAAAGAATGCATACCTTTTTGCCATAAAAAAAGGAAATTTCTTCATTTTTGCTCCAAAATAAGGGGAATTTATGCTTTTTTGCCTCTAAATAAGTGGAATTTCTGTCTTTTCCCCCCAAAACAAAGAAAATTTCTGTCATTTGGCCCCAAAATAAGGAAAATTTCTGACTTATTACCCTGAAATAAGTGAAATTTCTGCAATTTTGCCCCAAAATAAGGGAAATTTCTGCCTTTTTGCCCCCAATGAAGGGGAATTTCAGCTTTTTTACCTCAAAATAAGGGGAATTTCTGCCTTTTTCAGACAAAATATTAGGAATTTCTGCCTTTTTGCACCAAAATAAGGAAAATTTCTGCTTTTTTTCTCTGAAATAAGTGAAATTTCTGCAATTTTGCCCCAAAATAAGTGAAATTTCTGCAATTTTGCCCCTAAATAAGGGAAATTTCTGGAATTTTGCCCCAAAATAAGTGGAATTTCTGAGTTTTGCCCCAAAATAAGGAGAATTTCTCTCTTTTTGTCCTAAAAATATAGGGAATTTCTGCATTTTTGCCCCACATTTAGGGGAATTTCTGCAATTTTGCTCCAAAATACGGGGAATTTCTGCCTTTTTGCACGAATATATAAAGAATGCATACCTTTTTGCCATAAAAAAGGGAAATTTCTTCATTTTTGCTCCAAAATAAGGGGAATTTCTTCAATTTTGCTCCAAAATTCGGGGAATTTCTTCTTTTTAGCCCAAAAATAAGGGGAATGTATACCTTTTGCCACAAAAAAGATAAAGTTCTTCATTTTTGCTTCAAAATAAGAAGAATTTCTGCTTTTTTGCCTCTAAATAAGTGGAATTTCTGTCTTTTTCCCCCAAAACCAAGGAAATTTCTGTTTTTTGCCCCAAAATAAGGAAAATTTCTGACTTATTACCCTGAAATAAGTGAAATTTCTGCAATTTTGCCTCAAAATAAGGGAAATTTCTGCCTTTTTGCCCCCAAATAAGGGGAATTTCAGCCTTTTTACCTCAAAATAAGAGGAATTTATGCATTTTTGCCCCAAAATATAAGAGATTTATGCCTTTTTGCCCCCAAATAAGAAAAATTTCTGCAATTTTGTACCAAAATAAAAGATATTTCTGCCTTTTGCATCAAAAGAAGAAAATTTCTGCTTTTTTTCTGAAATAAGTGAAATTTCTGCAATTTTGCCCCAAAATAAGTGAAATTTCTGCAATTTTGCCCCAAAATAAGTGATATTTCTGGAATTTTGCCCCAAAATAAGTGGAATTTCTGAGTTTTGCCCCAAAATAAAGAGAATTTCTGTCTTTTTGCCCCAACATATAGGGAATTTCTGCCTTTTTGCCCCACAATTAGGGGAATTTATGCAATTTTGCTCCAAAATACGGGGAATTTCTGCTTTTTAGCCTGAAAATAAGGGGAATGTATACCTTTTGCCACAAAAAAGGGAAATTTCTTCATTTTTGCACCAAAATAAGGGAAATTTCTGCTTTTTTGCTTCTAAATAAGTGGAATTTCTGTCTTTTTTTCCCAAAACAAAGGGAATTTCTGTCTTTTTTGCCCCAAATAAGGAAAATTTCTGACTTATTACCCTGAAATAAGTGAAATTTCTCCAATTTTGCCCCAGAATAAGGAAAATTTCTGCTTTTTGCCCCCAAATAAGGGGAATTTCTGCCTTTTTACCTCAAAATAAGGGGAATTTTTGCATTTTTACCACAAAATATTTGGAATCTCTGCATTTTTGCCCAAAAATAAGGAAAATTTCTGCCTTTTTACTATAAAATAAGTGAAATTTCTGCAATTTTGCCCCAAGATAAGTGAAATTTCTGCAATTTTGCTACAAAATTAGGGAAATTTCTGGAATTTTGCCACAAAATAAGTGGAATTTCTGAGTTTTGCCCCAAAATAAGGAGAATTTCTGTTTTTTTGCCCTAACATATAGGGAATTTCTGCCTTTTTGCCCCACAATTAGGGGAATTTCTGCAATTTTGCTCCAAAATACGGGTAATTTCTGCTTTCTAGCCCAAATATAAGTGGAATGTATACCTTTTGCCACAAAAAAGGGAAATTTCTTCATTTTTACTCCAAAATAAAAGGAATTTCTGCTTTTTTGCCTCTAAAAAAGTGGAATTTCTGTCTTTTTCCCCCAAAACAAAGGGAATTTTTGTCTTTTTTGCCCCAAAATAAGGAAAATTTCTGACTTATTACACTGAAATAAGTGAAATTTCTGAATTTTGCCTCAAAATAAGGGAAATTTCTGCCTTTTTGCCCCCAAATAAGGGAAATTTCGCCTTTTTTTCTCAAAATAAGAGGAATTTCTGCATTTTTGCCCCAATATATAGTGATTTCTGCCTTTTTGCCCCCAAAAAAAGAAAAATTTCTGCAATTTTGTATCAAAATAAAAAAATTTCTGCCTTTTTGCACCAAAATAGGAAAATTTCTGAATTTTTTTCTTAAATAAGTTAAATTTCTGCAATTTTGCCCCAAAATAAGTGAAATTTCTACAATTTTGCCCCCAAATAAGGGAAATTTCTGGAATTTTGCACCAAAATAAGTGGAATTTCTGACTTTTGCCCCAAAATAAGGAGAATTTCTGTCTTTTTGCCCCAAAATATAGGGAATTTCTCACTTCTTGCCCCACCATTAGGGGAATTTCTGCAATTTTGCTTCAAAATAGGGGGAATTTCTGCCTTTTTGCCCGAAAATAAGAAGAATGCATATCTTTTTGCCATAAAAAAGGGAAATTTCTTCAGTTTTGCTCCAAAATAAGGGGAATTTCTGCTTTTGTGCCTCTAAATAAGTGGAATTTCTTTCTTTTTCCCCAAAACAAAGAGAATTTCTGTCTTTTTTGCCCCAAAGTAAAAACAATTTCTGTCTTATTACCCTGAAATAAGTGAAATTTCTGCAATTTTGCCCCAAAATAAGGGAAATTTCTGCCTTTTTGCCCCCAAATAAGGGGAATTTCAGCCTTTTTACCTCAAAATAAGAGAAATTTCTGCATTTTTGCCACAAAATATGGGAGATTTCTGCCTTTTCGCCCCAAAATAAGAAAAATTTCTGCAATTTTGTACCAAAATAAAAGAAATTTCTGCCTTTTTGCACCAAAATAAATAAATTCTGCTTTTTTTTCTGAAATAAGTGAAATTTCTGCAATTTTGCCCCAAAATAAGTGAAATTTCTGCAATTTTGCCCTAAAATAAGGGAAATTTCTGGAATTTTGCCCCAAAATAAGTGGAATTTCTGAGTTTTGCCCCAAAATAAGGAGAATTTCTGTCTTTTTGCCCCAACATATAGGGAATTTCTGCCTTTTTGCCCCACAATTAGGGGAATTTCTGCAATTTTGCTCCAAAATACGGGGAATTTCTGCCTTTTTGCCCGAAAATAAGAAGAATGCATAGCTTTTTGCCATAAAAAAGGGAAATTTCTTTATTTTTGCTCCAAAATAAGGGGAATTTCTGCAATTTTGATCCAAAATACGGGGAATTTCTGCTTTTTAGCCCGAAAATAAGCGGAATGTATACCTTTTGCCACAAAAAAAGATAAATTTCTTCATTTTTGCTCCAATAAAGAAGAATTTCTGCTTTTTTGCCTCTAAATAAGTGGAATTTCTGTCTTTTTCCCCCTAAACAAAGGGAATTTCTGTTTTTTGCCCCAAAGTAAGAAAAATTTCTGACTTATTACCCTGAAATAAGTGAAATTTCTGCAATTTTGCCTCAAAATAAGGGAAATTTCTGTCTTTTTGCCCCCAAATAAGGGAAATTTCAGCCTTTTTACCTCAAAATAAGAGGAATTTATGCATTTTTGCCCCAAAATATAGGGGATTTCTGCTTTTTGCCCACAAATAAGAAAAATTTCTGCAATTTTATACCAAAATAAAAGAAATTTCTGCCTTTTTGCACCAAAATAAGAAAATTTCTGCTTTTTTTCTGAAATAATTGAAATTTCTGCAATTTTGCCAAAATAAGTGAAATTTCTGCAATTTTGCCCCAAAATAACTGAAATTTCTGGAATTTTGTCCCAAAATAAGTGGAATTTCTGAGTTTTGCCCCAAAATAAAATGAATTTCTGTCTTTTTGCCCCACAATTAGGGGAATTTCTGCAATTTTGCTCCAAAATACGGGGAATTTCTGCTTTTTAGCCTGAAAATAAGAAGAATGCATACCTTTTGCCACAAAAAAAAATTTCTTCATTTTTGCTCCAAAATAAGGGGTATTTCTGCTTTTTTGCTTCTTAATAAGTGGGATTTCTGACTTTTTCCCCCAAAACAAAAGGAATTTCTGTCTTTTTTGCCCCAAATAAGGAAAATTTCTGACTTATTACCCTGAAATAAGTGAAATTTCTTCAATTTTGCCCCCAAATAAGGGAAATTTCTGCTTTTTGCCCCCAAATAAGGGAAATTTCTGCCTTTCTATCACAAAATAAGGGGAATTTTTGCATTTTTGCCACAAAATATTTGGAATTTCTTCATTTTTGCCCCAAAATGAGAAAAATTTCTGCCTTTTTACCATGAAATAAGTGAAATTTCAGCAATTTTGCTCCAAAATAAGTGAAATTTCTGCAATTTTGCCCCAAAATAAGGGAAATTTCTGGAATTTTGCCCTAAAATAAGTGGAATTTCTGAGTTTTGCCCCAAAATAAGGAGAATTTCTGTCTTTTTGCCACAACATATAGGGAATTTCTCCCTTTTTGCCCCACAATTAGGGGAATTTCTGCAATTTTGCTCCAAAATAGGGGAATTTCTGCCCTTTTGCCCGAAAATAAGAAGAATGCATACCTTTTTGCCATAAAAAAAGAAAATTTCTTCAGTTTTGCCCCAAAATAAGGGAAATTTCTGCAATTTTGCCCCAATGTAAAGGAAATTTCTGCAATTTTGCCCCAAAATAAGGGGAATTTCTGACTCTTTGCTCCCGAAAAAGGAGATTTTCTGTCTTTTTGCCCCAAAATAAGAAGAATTTCTGACTTTTTGCCCGAAAATTATGAGAATTTCTGCAATTTTGCTCCAAAATACAAAGAATTTCTGCCTTTTTGCCCGAAAATAAAGGGAATGTATACCTTTTTGCCATAAAAAAGCAAATTTCTTCATTTTTGCCCCAAAATAAGGGGAATTTCCACCTTTTTGACTCAAAATAAGTGCAATTTCTGCCTTTTCCCCAAAATAAACGAAATTTCTGTCTTTTTGCCCCAAAATAAGGGGAATTTCAGCCTTTTTACCTCAAAATAAGGGGAATTTCTGCCTTTTTGCCCCAAAATATGAGGAATTTCTGACTTTTTGCCCCAAAATAAGAAAAATTTCTGCAATTTTGTACCAAAATAAAAAAAATTTCTGCCTTTTTGCCCCCCCAAAAAAATTTCTGCCTTTTTTCCCTGAAATACGTGAAATTTCTGCAATTTTGCCCCAAAATAAGGGAAATTTCTACAATTTTGCCCCAATGTAAAGGAAATTTCTGCAATTTTGCCCCAAAATAAGGGGAATTTCTGACTGTTTGCTCCCGAAAAAGGAGATTTTCTGTCTTTTTGCCCTATAATAAGGAGAATTTCTGCCTTTTTGCCCAAAAATTATGAGAATTTCTGCAATTTTGCTTCAAAATACAGGGAATTTCTGTTTTTTAGCCCCAAAATAAAGGGAATTTCTGCATTTTACCTCAAATTGAGAATAATTTCTGCCTTTTGCCTCAAAATAAGGGGAATTTTCTGCCTTTTTGTTTCAAAATAAGATAAATTTCTTCAATTTTGTACCATAATAAAAGAAATTTCTGCTCTTTGCCCCAAAATAAAAGGAATTTCTGACTTTTTGCCCTGAAATAAATGAAATTTCTGCAATTTTGCCCGAAAATAAGAGAAATTTGTGCCTCTTTGCCCCAAAATAAGAAGTTTTGCCTTTTGCCCCAAAATATGGGGAATTTCAGCATTTTACCTCAAAATAAGAATTTCAGCCTTTTTGCCCCAAAATAAGGAAAATTTCTGCAATTTTGCCCCAAAATAAGGGGAATTTCTTCCTTTTTGCCCCAAAATAAAGGATATTTCAGCCTTTTTACCTGAAAATAAGTGAAATTTCTGCAATTTTGCCCCAAATAAGGGAAATTTCTGCAATTTTGCCTCAAAATAAGGTAAATTCCTGCAATTTTGCCCCAAAATAAGTGGAATTTCTGAGTTTTGTCCCAAAATAAGAAGAATTTCTGTCTTTTTGCCCCAACATATAGGGAATTTCTGCCTTTTTGCCCAACAATTAGGGGAATTTCTTCATTTTTGCTTCAAAATAAGGGGAATTTCTGCCTTTTTGCCTCTAAAGAAGTGGAATTTCTGTATTTTCCTTCCAAAACAAAGGGAATTTCTGTGTTTTTTGCCCCAAAACAAGGAAAATTTCTGACTTATTACCCTGAAATAAGTGAAATGTTTGCAATTTTGCCCCAAAATAAGGGAAATTTCTGCCTTTTTGCCCCCAAATAAGGGGAATTTCAGCCTTTTTACCTCAAAATAAGGGGAATTTCTGCATTTTTGCCACAAAATATTAGGAATTTCTGCCTTTTTGCCCCAAAATAACAAAAATTTCTGCCATTTTTACCTGAAATAAGTGAAATTTCTGCAATTTTGCCCCAAAATAAGTAAAATTTCTGCAATTTTGCCCCAAAATAAGGGAAATTTCTGGAATTTTGCCCCAAAATAAGTGGAATTTCTGAGTTTTGCCCCAAAATAAGGAGAATTTCTGTCTTTTTGCCCCAACATATAGGGAATTTCTGCCTTTTTGCCCCACAATTAGGGGATTTTCTGCAATCTTGCTCCTAAATACGGGGAATTTCTGCTTTTTTGCCCGAAAATAAGGGGAATGTATAACTTTTGCCACAAAAAAGGGAAATTTCTTCATCTTTGCCCCAAAATAAGAGGAATTTCTGCCTTCTTACCTCAAAATAAGTGAAATTTCTGCTTTTTACCCCAAAATAAACGGAATTTCTGACTTTTAGCCCCAAAATAAAAGGAATTTTTGAATTTTGCCCTGAAATAAGTGAAATTTCTGCAATTTTGCCCTAAAATAAGGGAAATTTCTGCCTTTTTGCCCCCAAATAAGGGGAATTTCAGCCTTTTTACCTCAAAATAAAGGGAATTTCTGCATTTTTGCCACAAAATATTAGGAATTTCTGCCTTTTTGCCCCAAAATAAGAAAAATTTCTGCCTTTTTTTTATCTGAAATAAGTGAAATTTCTGCAATTTTGCCCCAAAATAAGTGAAATTTCTGCAAATTTGCCCCAAAATAAGGGAAATTTCTGGAATTTTGCCCCAAAATAAGTGGAATTTCTGAGTTTTGCCTCAAAATCAGGAGAATTTCTGTCTTTTTGCCCCAACATATAGGGAATTTCTGCCTTTTTGCCCCACAATTAGGGGATTTTCTGCAATTGTGCTCCAAAAAACGGGATATTTCTGCTTTTTTGCCCGAAAATAAGGAGAATATATACCTTTTGCCACAAAAAAAGGGAAATTTCTTCATTTTTGCCCCAAAATAAGAGGAATTTCTGCCTTCTTACCTCACAATAAGTGAAATTTCTGCCTTTTTACCCAAAAATAAACAAAATTTCTCTTTTTGCCCAAAAATAAAAGGAATTTTTGAATTTTGCCCTGAAATAAGTGAAATTTCTGCAATTTTGCCCCAAAATAAGGGAAATTTTTGCCTTTTTGGCACAAAATAAAGGGAATTTCTGTCTTTTTGCCCCAAAATAAGGGATATTTCAGCATTTTACCTCATGATAAGGGGAATCTCTTTCTTTTTGCCCCAAAATATGGGGAATTTCTTCATTTTTGCCCCAAAATAAAGAAAATTTCTGCAATTTTGTACCAAAATAAAAGAAATTTCTGCCTTTTTGCCCCAAAATAAGAGAAATTTCTGTGCTTTTTCCCTGAAATAAGTGAAATTTCTGCAATTTTGCCCCAAAATAAGGGAAATTTCTGCAATTTTGCCCCAAAATAAAGGAAATTTCTGCAATTTTGCCCCAAAATAAGGGGTATTTCTGACTTTTGCCCTGATATAAGGTGAATTTCTGTCTTTCTGTTCCAAAATAATGTGAATTTCTGCATTTTCCCTCAAAATTAGAGGAATATGTGCAATTTTGCTTCAAAATACGGGGAAATCTGCCTTATTGCACAAAAATAAAGGAAATTTCTGCATTTTTGCACCAATATAAGGGGAATTTCTGAAATTTAGCTTTAAAATACGGGGAATTTCTGCGTTATTGTCCGAAATAAAGTGGAATTTCTGCCTTTTTGCCTTGAAATATTTGAAATTTCTGCAATTTTACCCCAAAATAAGGGGAATTTCTGTTTTTGGCCCCAAAATTAGGGGAATTTCTGCTTTTTGCCCCAAAATAAGGCAAATTTCTGCAATTTTGCCCCGAAATAAAGGAAATTTCTGCAATTTTGCCCCAAAATAATAGGAATTTCTGCCTTTTTGCCGAAAAAAAGGGGAATTTCATCATTTTACCTCCAAATAAGGGGAATTTCTGCCTTTTTGCCACAAAATATGGGGAATATCTGCCCTATTGCCCTTAAATAAGGAAAATTTCTGCTTTTCTGCCCCAATTAACGGGAATTTCTGCCTTTTTGCCACAAAGTAAAGGGCATTTCTGCCTTTTTACCCCAAAATAACGGGAATTTCAGCCTTTTTACCTCAAAATAAGGGGAATTTCTGCCTTTTTCCCCAAAATATGGGTAATTTTTGCCTTTTTGTTCCAAAATAAGGAAAATTTCTACAATTTTGTATCAAAATAAAAGAAATTTCTGCTTTTTGCCCCAAAATAAAAGGAATTTCTGACTTTTTGCCCTGAAATAAATGAAATTCCTGCAATTATGCCCGAAAATAAGGGAAATTTGTGTATTTTTGCCTCCAAATGAGGGGAATTTCTGCCTTTTTGCCCCAAAATATGGGGAATTTCAGGATTTTACCTCATAATAAAGGAAATTTTAGGCTTTTTGCACCAAAATATGGGAAATTTCTGCCTTTTTGCCCCAAAATAAGAAAAATTTCTGCAAGTCTGTAACAATATAAAAGAAATTTCTAAAATTTTGACCCGAAATAAGGGAAATTTCTGATTTTTGCCCCAAAATAATGAGAATTTCTCTATTTTTGCCCCAAAATAAAGGGAATTTCTGCCTTTATGCCCCAAAATTATGGGAGTTTCTGCAATTTTGCTCCAAAATAAGAGGAATTTCTGCTTTTTTACCCGAAATTAAGTGGATTTTCTGCCTTTTTGCCCCTAAAGAAAAAAAATTTCTGCAATTTTATTCCAAAATAAGGGGAATTTCTGCCTTTCTGCCTTAAAATAAGGGGAATTTCTGTCTTTTTGCCCTGAAATATGTGAAATTTCTGCAATTTTACCCCAAAATAAGGTGAATTTCTGCCTTTTTGCCCCAAAATAATGGGAATTTCTGCCTTTTTGCCCCAAAATAAGAAAAATTTTGCTTTTTTTCTCTGAAATAAGTGAAATTTCTGCAATTTTGCCCTAAAATAAGGGAAATTTCTGCAATTTTTCCCCATAATAAGGGAAATTTCTGCAATTTTGCCCCAAAATAAGGGGAATTTCTGTTTTTTGCCCCCAAATAAGGAAAATTTCTGCAATTTTGCCCTAAAATAAGAAGAATTTCTGCCTTTTTGCCCTAAAATAAGGAGAATTTCTGCCTTTTTGCCCAAAAATAAAGAAAATTACTGTATTTTTTTACCCTAAAATTAGGTGAATTTCTGCAATTTATTCTCCAAAATACGGGAATTTTCTCCCTTTTTTGCCGAAAATAAGGGGAATTTCTGACATTTTGCCGCTAAATAAGTGAAATTTCTGCAATTTTGCCCCAAAATAAGAGAAATTTCTGCAATTTTTCCCTAAAATAAGGGGATTATCTGCTTTTTTTTGCCGAAAATAAGGGGAATTTCTGACATTTTGCCGCAAAAAAGTGAAATTTCTGCAGTTTTACCCCAAAATAATAGGAATTTCTGCCTTTTTGCCCAAAAATTAGGGGAATTTCTGCAATGTTGCTCCAAAATACGGGGAATTTGTGCCATTTTGCCCAAAAATAAAGGGAATGTATACCTTTTTGCCATAAAAAAAGCAAATTTCTTCATTTTTGCCCCAAAATAAGGGGATTTTCCAACTTTTTGACTCAAAATAAGTGCAATTTCTGCCTTTTCCCCAAAATAAACAAAATTTCTGTCTTTTTGCCCCAAAATAAGGGGAATTACAGCCTTTTTACCTCAAAATAAGGGGAATTTCTGCCTTTTTGCCCCAAAATATGAGGAATTTCTGACTTTTTGCCCCAAAATAAGAAAAATTTCTGCAATTTTGTACCAAAATAAGAAAAATTTCTGCCTTTTTGCCCCCCCAAAAAAATTTTCGCCTTTTTTCCCTGAAATAAGTGAAATTTCTGCAATTTTGCCCCAAAATATGGAAATTTCTGCAATTTTGCCCCAATGTAAAGGAAATTTCTGCAATTTTGCCCCAAAATAAGGAAAATTTCTGACTGTTTGCTCCCAAAAAAGGAGATTTTCTGTCTTTTTGCCCCAAAATAAGGAGAATTTTTGCCTTTTGCCCGAAAATTATGAGAATTTCTGCAATTTTGCTTCAAAATACGGGGAATTTCTGCTTTCTAGCCCCAAAATAAAGGGAATTTCTGCATTTTACCACAAAATAAGAATAGTTTCTGCCTTTTGCCTCAAAATAAGGGGAATTTTCTGCCTTTTTGTTTCAAAATAAGAAAAATTTCTTCAATTTTGTACCATAATAAAAGAAATTTCTGCTCTTTGCCCCAAAATAAAAGGAATTTCTGAATTTTTGCCCTGAAATAAATGAAATTTCTGCAATTTTGCCCGAAAATAAGGGAAATTTGTGCTTTTTTGCCCCAAAATAAGAAGAATTTTTTCCTTTTGCCCCAAAATATGGGGAATTTCAGCATTTTACCTCAAAATAAGAAGAATTTCAGCCTTTTTGCCCCAAAATAAGAAAAATTTCTGCAATTTTGCCCCAAAATAAGGGGAATTTCTTCCTTTTTGCCCCAAAATAAAGGATATTTCAGGCTTTTTACGTGAAAATAAGTGAAATTTCTGCAATTTTGCCCCAAATAAGGAAAATTTCTGCAATTTTGCCCCAAAATAAGGTAAATTCCTGCAATTTTGCCCCAAAATAAGTGGAATTTTTGAGTTTTGCCCCAAAATAAGGAGAATTTCTGTCTTTTTGCCCCAACATATAGGGAATTTCTGCATTTTTGCCCCACAATTAGGGGAATTTCTGTCTTTTTTGCCCCAAAATAAGGAAAATTTCTGACTTATTACCCTGAAATAAGTGAAATGTCTGCAATTTTGCCCCAAAATAAGAAAAATTTCTGCCTTTTTGCACCCAAATAAGGGGAATTTCAGCCTTTTTACCTCAAAATAAGGGGAATTTCTGCATTTTTGCCACAAAATATTAGGAATTTCTGCCTTTTTGCCCCAAAATAAGAAAAATTTCTGCCATTTTTACCTGAAATAAGGGAAATTTCTGCAATTTTGCCCCAAAATAAGTGAAATTTCTGCAATTTTGCCCCAAAATAAGGGAAATTTCTGGAATTTTGCCCCAAAATAAGTGGAAATTCTGAGTTTTGCCCCAAAATAAAGAGAATTTCTGCCTTTTTGCCCCACAATTAGGGGAATTTCTGCAATTTTGCTCCAAAAAACGGGGAATTTCTGCCTTTTTGCCGAAAATAAGGGGAATGCATACCTTTTTGCCATAAAAAAGGGAAATTTCTTCATTTTTGCCCCAAATGAAGGGAAATTTCTGCCTTTTTGCCCTGAAATATGTGAAATTTCTGCAATTTTAGCCCAAAATAAGGTGAATTCCTGCCTTTTTGCCATCAAAATAATGGGAATTTCTGCCTTTTTGCCCCACAATTAGGGGATTTTCTGCAATTGTGCTCCAAAATACGGGGAATTTCTGCTTTTTTGCCCGAAAATAAGGGGAATGTATACCTTTTGCCACAAAAAAGGGAAATTTCTTCATTTTTGCCGCAAAATAAGAGGAATTTCTGCCTTCTTACCTCAAAATAAGTGAAATTTCTGCCTTTTTACCCAAAAGTAAATGGAATTTCTGTCTTTTTGCCCCAAAATAAAAGCAATTTTTGAATTTTGCCCTGAAATAAGTGAAATTTCTGCAATTTTGCCCCAAAATAAAGGAAATTTCTGGAATTTTGACCCGAAATAAATGGAATTTCTGAGTTTTGCCCGAAAATAAGGAGAATTTCTGTCTTTTTGCCCCAACATATCGGGAATTTCTGCCTTTTTGCCCCACAATTAGGGGAATTTCTGCAATTTTGCTCCAAAATACGGGGAATTTCTGCCTTTTTGCCCGAAATTAAGGGGATTTTCTGCCTTTTTGCGCCCAAACAAGGGAAATTTCTGCAATTTTAACCCAAAATATGAAGAATTTCTGCCTTTTTACCCCCAAATAATGGGAATTTCTGCCTTTTTGCCCTGAAATATGTGAAATGTTTGAAATTTTACCCCAAAAGAAGGTGAATTTCTGTCTTTGTGCCCCAAAATAATGGAAATTTCTGCATTTTGCCCTAAAATAAAAAAAAAATTTTGTTTTTTTCTCTGAAATAAATAAAATTTCTGCACTTTTGCCTTACAATAAAAGAAATTTCTGCAATTTTTCCCCATAATAAAGGAAATTTCTGCAATTTTTTCTAAAATAAGGGGAATTTCTGATTTTTGCCACAAAATAAGGGGAATTTCTGCCTTTTTGCCTTAAAATAAAGAAAATTACTGCATGTTTTACCCCAAAATTAGGTGAATTTCTGCAATTTTGCTCCAAAATACGGGAATTTTCTCCCTTTTCGCCGAAAATGAAGTGAATTTCTGCCATTTTGCCGCGAAATAAGTGAAATTACTTCAGTTTTACCCCAAAATAAGGGGAAGTTCTGCGTTTTTGCCCCAAAATTAGAGGAATTTCTGCAATTTTTCTCCAAAATACAGGGAATTTCTGCCTTTTTGCCTGAAAATAAAAAGAATGTATACCTTTTGCCATAAAAAAGGGAAATTTCTTCATTTTTACTCCAAAATAAGGGGATTTTCTGCCTTTTTGACTCAAAATAAGTGCAATTTCTGACTTTTCCCCAAAAATAAACGGAATTTCTGACTTTTTGCCCTGAAATAAGTTAAATTTCTAAAATTTTTCCCCAAAAATAAGGGAAATATCTGCTTTTTGCCCCAAAATAAGGGGAATTTCTGACTTTTTGCCCCAAAATAAGGGGAATGTCAGCCTTTTTTCCTCAAAATAAGGGGAATTTCTGCATATTTGCCCCAAATAATGGGAAATTTCTGACTTTTTACCCCAAAATAAGAAAAATTTCTGCAATTTAGTACCAAAATAAAAAAAATTTCTGCTTTTTTACCCCAAAATAAGAAAATTTCTGCTTTTTTTTCTGAAATAAGTAAAATTTCTGCAATTTTGCCTCAAAATAAGTGAAATTTCTGCAATTTTGCCCCAAAATAAGTGATATTTCTGGAATTTTGCACCAAAATAAGTGGAATTTCTGAGTTTTGCCCCAAAATAAGGAGAATTTCTGTCTTTTTGCCCCAAAATATAGGGAATTTCTCCCTTCTTGCCCCACCATTAGGGGAATTTCTGCAATTTTGCTTCAAAATACGGGGAATTTCTGCCTTTTTGCCCGAAAATAAGAAGAATGCATACCTTGTTGCCATAAAAAAGGGAAATTTCTTCAGTTTTGCTCCAAAATAAGGGGAATTTCTGCTTTTTTGCCTCTAAATAAGTGGAATTTCTGTCTTTATCCCCCAAAACAAAGAGAATTTCTGTTATTTTTGCCCCAAAGTAAAAACAATTTCTGACTTATTACCCTGAAATAAGTGAAATTTCTGCAATTTTGCCCCAAAATAAGGGAAATTTCTGCCTTTTTGCCCCCAAATAAGGGGAATTTCAGCCTTTTTACCTCAAAATAAAAGGAATTTCTGCATTTTTGCCACAAAATATGGGAGATTTCTGCCTTTTCGCCCCAAAATAAGAAAAATTTCTGCAATTTTGTACCAAAATATAAGAAATTTCTGCCTTTTTGCACCAAAATAAATAAATTCTGCTTTTTTTTCTGAAATAAGTGAAATTTCTGCAATTTTGCCCCAAAATAAGTGAAATTTCTGCAATTTTGCCCTAAAATAGAAGAAATTTCTGGAATTTTGCCCCAAAATAAGTGGAATTTCTGAGTTTTGCCCCGAAATAAGGAGAATTTCTGTCTTTTTGCCCCAACATATAGGGAATTTCTGCCTTTTTGCCCCACAATTAGGGGAATTTCTGCAATTTTGCTCCAAAATACGGGGAATTTCTGCCTTTTTGCCCGAAAATAAGAAGAATGCATACCTTTTTACCATAAAAAAGGGAAATTTCTTTATTTTTGCTCCAAAATAAGGGGAATTTCTGCAATTTTGATACAAAATACGGGGAATTTCTGCTTTTTAGCCCGAAAATAAGCGGAATGTATACCTTTTGCCACAAAAAAAGATAAATTTCTTCATTTTTGCTCCAATAAAGAAGAATTTCTGCTTTTTTGCCTCTAAATAAGTGGAATTTCTGTCTTTTTCCCCCAAAACAAAGGGAATTTCTGTTTTTTGCCCCAATGTAAGAAAAATTTCTGACTTATTACCCTGAAATAAGTGAAATTTCTGCAATTTTGCCTCAAAATAAGGGAAATTTCTGTCTTTTTGCCCCCAAATAAGGGAAATTTCAGCCTTTTTACCTCAAAATAAGAGGAATTTATGCATTTTTCCCCCAAAATATAGGGGATTTCTGCTTTTTGCCCCCAAATAAGAAAAATTTCTGCAATTTTGTACCAAAATAAAAGAAATTTCTGCCTTTTTGCACCAAAATAAGAAAATTTCTGCTTTTTTTCTGAAATAATTGAAATTTCTGCAATTTTGCCAAAATAAGTGAAATTTCTGCAATTTTGCCCCAAAATAAGTGAAATTTCTGGAATTTTGTCCCAAAATAAGTGGAATTTCTGAGTTTTGCCCCAAAATAAAAAGAATTTCTGTCTTTTTGCCCCACAATTAGGGGAATTTCTGCAATTTTGCTCCAAAATACGGGGAATTTCTGCTTTTTAGCCTGAAAATAAGAAGAATGCATACCTTTTGCCACAAAAAAAAAATTTCTTCATTTTTGCTCCAAAATAAAAGGTATTTCTGCTTTTTTGCTTCTAAATAAGTGGAATTTCTGACTTTTTCCCCCAAAACAAAAGGAATTTCTGTCTTTTTTGCCCCAAATAAGGAAAATTTCTGACTTATTACCCTGAAATAAGTGAAATTTCTTCAATTTTGCCCCATAATAAGGGAAATTTCTGCTTTTTGCCCCCAAATAAGGGAAATTTCTGCCTTTTTATCACAAAATAAGGGGAATTTTTGCATTTTTGCCACAAAATATTTGGAATTTCTTCATTTTTGCCCCAAAATGAGGAAAATTTCTGCCTTTTTTCCCTGAAATAAGTGAAATTTCTGCAATTTTGCCCCAAAATAAGGGAAATTTCTGCAATTTTGCCCCAATGTAAAGGAAATTTCTGCAATTTTGCCCCAAAATAAGGGGAATTTCTGACTGTTTGCTCCCGAAAAAGGAGATTTTCTGTCTTTTTGCCCCAAAATAAAGAGAATTTCTGCCTTTTTGCCCGAAAATTATGAGAATTTCTGCAATTTTGCTCCAAAATACAAAGAATTTCTGCCTTTTTGCCCGAAAATAAAGGGAATGTATACCTTTTTGCCATAAAAAAGCAAATTTCTTCATTTTTGCCCCAAAATAAGGGGAATTTCCACCTTTTTGACTCAAAATAAGTGCAATTTCTGCCTTTTCCCCAAAATAAACGAAATTTCTGTCTTTTTGCCCCAAAATAAGGGGAATTTCAGCCTTTTTACCTCAAAATAAGGGGAATTTCTGCCTTTTTGCCCCAAAATATGGGGAATTTCTGACTTTTTGCCCCAAAATAAGAAAAATTTCTGCAATTTTGTACCAAAATAAAAAAAATTTCTGCCTTTTTGCCCCCCCCAAAAAAATTTCTGCCTTTTTTCCCTGAAATACGTGAAATTTCTGCAATTTTGCCCCAAAATAAGGGAAATTTCTACAATTTTGCCCCAATGTATAGGAAATTTCTGCAATTTTGCCCCAAAATAAGGGGAATTTCTGACTGTTTGCTCCCGAAAAAGGAGATTTTCTGTCTTTTTGCCCCATAATAAGGAGAATTTCTGCCTTTTTGCCCAAAAATTATGAGAATTTCTGCAATTTTGCTTCAAAATACAGGGAATTTCTGTTTTTTAGCCCAAAAATAAAGGGAATTTCTGCATTTTACCTCAAATTGAGAATAATTTCTGCCTTTTGCCTCAAAATAAGGGGAATTTTCTGCCTTTTTGTTTCAAAATAAGAAAAATTTCTTCAATTTTGTACCATAATAAAAGAAATTTCTGCTCTTTGCCCCAAAATAAAAGGAATTTCTGACTTTTTGCCCTGAAATAAATGAAATTTCTGCAATTTTGCCCGAAAATAAGAGAAATTTGTGCCTCTTTGCCCCAAAATAAGAAGAAGTTTTGCCTTTTGCCCCAAAATATGGGGAATTTCAGCATTTTACCTCAAAATAAGAATTTCAGCCTTTTTGCCCCAAAATAAGGAAAATTTCTGCAATTTTGCCCCAAAAAAAGGGGAATTTCTTCCTTTTTGCCCCAAAATAAAGGATATTTCAGCCTTTTTACCTGAAAATAATTGAAATTTCTGCAATTTTGCCCCAAATAAGGGAAATTTCTGCAATTTTGCCTCAAAATAAGGTAAATTCCTGCAATTTTGCCCCAAAATAAGTGGAATTTCTGAGTTTTGTCCCAAAATAAGAAGAATTTCTGTCTTTTTGCCCCAACATATAGGGAATTTCTGCCTTTTTGCCCAACAATTAGGGGAATTTCTTCATTTTTGCTTCAAAATAAGGGGAATTTCTGCCTTTTTGCCTCTAAAGAAGTGGAATTTCTGTATTTTCCTTCCAAAACAAAGGGAATTTCTGTGTTTTTTGCCCCAAAATAAGGAAAATTTCTGACTTATTACCCTGAAATAAGTGAAATGTTTGCAATTTTGCCCCAAAATAAGGGAAATTTCTGCCTTTTTGCCCCCAAATAAGGGGAATTTCAGCCTTTTTACCTCAAAATAAGGGGAATTTCTGCATTTCTGCCACAAAATATTAGGAATTTCTGCCTTTTTGCCCCAAAATAAGAAAAATTTCTGCCATTTTTACCTGAAATAAGTGAAATTTCTGCAATTTTGCCCCAAAATAAGTAAAATTTCTGCAATTTTGCCCCAAAATAAGGGAAATTTCTGGAATTTTGCCCCAAAATAAGTGGAATTTCTGAGTTTTGCCCCAAAATAAGGAGAATTTCTGTCTTTTTGCCCCAACATATAGGGAATTTCTGCCTTTTTGCCCCACAATTAGGGGATTTTCTGCAATCTTGCTCCTAAATACGGGGAATTTCTGCTTTTTTGCCCGAAGATAAGGGGAATGTATAACTTTTGCCACAAAAAAGGGAAATTTCTTCATTTTTGCCCCAAAATAAGAGGAATTTCTGCCTTCTTACCTCAAAATAAGTGAAATTTCTGCCTTTTTACCCAAAAATAAAGGGAATTTCTGACTTTTAGCCCCAAAATAAAAGGAATTTTTTAATTTTGCCCTGAAATAAGTGAAATTTCTGCAATTTTGCCCCAAAATAAGGGAAATTTCTGCCTTTTTGCCCCCAAATAAGGGGAATTTCAGCCTTTTTACCTCAAAATAAAGGGAATTTCTGCATTTTTGCCACAAAATATTAGGAATTTCTGCCTTTTTGCTCCAAAATAAGAAAAATTTCTGCCTTTTTTTATCTGAAATAAGTGAAATTTCTGCAATTTTGCCCCAAAATAAGTGAAATTTCTGCAAATTTGCCCCAAAATAAGGGAAATTTCTGGAATTTTGCCCCAAAATAAGTGGAATTTCTGAGTTTTGCCCCAAAATAAGGAGAATTTCTGTCTTTTTGCCCCAACATATAGGGAATTTCTGCCTTTTTGTCCCACAATTAGGGGATTTTCTGCAATTGTGCTCCAAAAAACGGGATATTTCTGCTTTTTTGCCCGAAAATAAGGAGAATATATACCTTTTGCCACAAAAAAAGGGAAATTTCTTCATTTTTGCCCCAAAATAAGAGGAATTTCTGCCTTCTTACCTCACAATAAGTGAAATTTCTGCCTTTTTACCCAAAAATAAACAAAATTTCTCTTTTTGCCCAAAAATAAAAGGAATTTTTGAATTTTGCCCTGAAATAAGTGAAATTTCTGCAATTTTGCCCCAAAATAAGGGAAATTTTTGCCTTTTTGCCACAAAATAAAGGGAATTTCTGTCTTTTTGCCCCAAAATAAGGGATATTTCAGCATTTTACCTCATGATAAGGGGAATCTCTTCCTTTTTGCCCCAAAATATGGGCAATTTCTTCATTTTTGACCCAAAATAAAGAAAATTTCTGCAGTTTTGTACTAAAATAAAAGAAATTTCTGCCTTTTTGCCCCAAAATAAGAGAAATTTCTGTGCTTTTTCCCTGAAATAAGTGAAATTTTGCAATTTTGCCCCAAAATAAGGGAAATTTCTGCAATTTTGCCCCTAAATAAAGGAAATTTCTGCAATTTTGCCCCAAAATAATAGGAATTTCTGCCTTTTTGCCGAAAAAAAGGGGAATTTCATCATTTTACCTCCAAATAAGGGGAATTTCTGCCTTTTTGCCACAAAATATGGGGAATATCTGCCCTATTGCCCTTAAAAAAGGAAAATTTCTGCTTTTCTGCCCCAATTAACGGGAATTTCTGCCTTTTTGCCGCAAAGTAAAGGGAATTTCTGCCTTTGTCCCCAAAATATGGGTAATTTTTGCCTTTTTGTTCCAAAATAAGGAAAATTTCTACAATTTTGTATCAAAATAAAAGAAATTTCTGCTTTTTGCCCCAAAATAAAAGGAATTTCTGACTTTTTGCCCTGAAATAAATGAAATTCCTGCAATTATGCCCGAAAATAAGGGAAATTTGTGTATTTTTGCCTCCAAATGAGGGGAATTTCTGCCTTTTTGCCCCAAAATATGGGGAATTTCAGGATTTTACCTCATAATAAAGGAAATTTTAGGCTTTTTGCACCAAAATATGGGAAATTTCTGCCTTTTTGCCACAAAATAAGAAAAATTTCTGCAAGTCTGTAACAATATAAAAGAAATTTCTAAAATTTTGACCCGAAATAAGGGAAATTTCTGATTTTTGACCCAAAATAATGAGAATTTCTCTATTTTTGCCCCAAAATAAAGGGAATTTCTGCCTTTATGCCCCAAAATTATGGGAGTTTCTGCAATTTTGCTCCAAAATAAGAGGAATTTCTGCTTTTTTACCCGAAATTAAGTGGATTTTCTGCCTTTTTGCCCCTAAAGAAAAAAAATTTCTGCAATTTTATTCCAAAATAAGGGGAATTTCTGCCTTTCTGCCTTAAAATAAGGGGAATTTCTGTCTTTTTGCCCTGAAATATGTGAAATTTCTGCAATTTTACCCCAAAATAAGGTGAATTTCTGCCTTTTTGCCCCAAAATAATGGGAATTTCTGCCTTTTTGCCCCAAAATAAGAAAAATTTTGCTTTTTTTCTCTGAAATAAGTGAAATTTCTGCAATTTTGCCCTAAAATAAGGGAAATTTCTGCAATTTTTCCCCATAATAAGGGAAATTTCTGCAATTTTGCCCCAAAATAAGGGGAATTTCTGTTTTTTGCCCCCAAATAAGGAAAATTTCTGCAATTTTGCCCTAAAATAAGAAGAATTTCTGCCTTTTTGCCCTAAAATAAGGAGAATTTCTGCCTTTTTGCCCAAAAATAAAGAAAATTACTGTATTTTTTTACCCTAAAATTAGGTGAATTTCTGCAATTTATTCTCCAAAATACGGGAATTTTCTGCCTTTTTTGCCGAAAATAAGGGGAATTTCTGACATTTTGCCGCGAAATAAGTGAAATTTCTGCAATTTTGCCCCAAAATAAGAGAAATTTCTGCAATTTTTCCCTAAAATAAGGGGATTATCTGCTTTTTTTGCCGAAAATAAGGGGAATTTCTGACATTTTGCCGCAAAAAAGTGAAATTTCTGCAGTTTTACCCCAAAATAAGGGGAATTTCTGCCTTTTTGCCCAAAAATTAGGGGAATTTCTGCAATGTTGCTCCAAAATACGGGGAATTTGTGCCATTTTGCCCAAAAATAAAGGGAATGTATACTTTTTGCCATAAAAAAAGCAAATTTCTTCATTTTTGCCCCAAAATAAGGGGATTTTCCACCTTTTTGACTCAAAATAAGTGCAATTTCTGCCTTTTCCCGAAAATAAACGAAATTTCTGTCTTTTTACCCCAAAATAAGGGGAATTACAGCCTTTTTACCTCAAAATAAGGGGAATTTCTGCCTTTTTGCCCCAAAATATGAGGAATTTCTGACTTTTTGCCCCAAAATAAGAAAAATTTCTGCAATTTTGTACCAAAATAAAAAAAATTTCTGCCTTTTTGCCCCCCAAAAAAAATTTTCGCCTTTTTTCCCTGAAATAAGTGAAATTTCTGCAATTTTGCCCCAAAATATGGAAATTTCTGCAATTTTGCCCCAATGTAAAGGAAATTTCTGCAATTTTGCCCCAAAATAAGGAAAATTTCTGACTGTTTGCTCCCAAAAAAGGAGATTTTCTGTCTTTTTGCCCCAAAATAAGGGGAATTTTTGCCTTTTGCCCGAAAATTATGAGAATTTCTGCAATTTTGCTTCAAAATACGGGGAATTTCTGCTTTCTAGCCCCAAAATAAAGGGAATTTCTGCATTTTACCTCAAATTGAGAATAATTTCTGCCTTTTGCCTCAAAATAAGGGGAATTTTCTGCCTTTTTGTTTCAAAATAAGAAAAATTTCTTCAATTTTGTACCATAATAAAAGAAATTTCTGCTCTTTGCCCCAAAATAAAAGGAATTTCTGAATTTTTGCCCTGAAATAAATGAAATTTCTGCAATTTTGCCCGAAAATAAGGGAAATTTGTGCTTTTTTGCCCCAAAATAAGAAGAATTTTTGCCTTTTGCCCCAAAATATAGGGAATTTCAGCATTTTACCTCAAAATAAGAAGAATTTCAGCCTTTTTGCCCCAAAATAAGAAAAATTTCTGCAATTTTGCCCCAAAATAAGGGGAATTTCTTCCTTTTTGCCCCAAAATAAAGGATATTTCAGTCTTTTTACCTGAAAATAAGTGAAATTTCTGCAATTTTGCCCCAAATAAGGAAAATTTCTGCAATTTTGCCCCAAAATAAGGTAAATTCCTGCAATTTTGCCCCAAAATAAGTGGAATTTTTGAGTTTTGCCCCAAAATAAGGAGAATTTCTGTCTTTTTGCCCCAACATATAGGGAATTTCTGCATTTTTGCCCCACAATTAGGGGAATTTCTGTCTTTTTTGCCCCAAAATAAGGAAAATTTCTGACTTATTACCCTGAAATAAGTGAAATGTCTGCAATTTTGCCCCAAAATAAGAAAAATTTCTGCCTTTTTGCACCCAAATAAGGGGAATTTCAGCCTTTTTACCTCAAAATAAGGGGAATTTCTGCATTTTTGCCACAAAATATTAGGAATTTCTGCCTTTTTGCCCCAAAATAAGAAAAATTTCTGCCATTTTTACCTGAAATAAGGGAAATTTCTGCAATTTTGCCCCAAAATAAGTGAAATTTCTGCAATTTTGCCCCAAAATAAGGGAAATTTCTGGAATTTTGCCCCAAAATAAGTGGAAATTCTGAGTTTTGCCCCAAAATAAAGAGAATTTCTGCCTTTTTGCCCCACAATTAGGGGAATTTCTGCAATTTTGCTCCAAAAAACGGGGAATTTCTGCCTTTTTGCCGAAAATAAGGGGAATGCATACCTTTTTGCCATAAAAAAGGGAAATTTCTTCATTTTTGCCCCAAATGAAGGGAAATTTCTGCCTTTTTGCCCTGAAATATGTGAAATTTCTGCAATTTTAGCCCAAAATAAGGTGAATTCCTGCCTTTTTGCCATCAAAATAATGGGAATTTCTGCCTTTTTGCCCCACAATTAGGGGATTTTCTGCAATTGTGCTCCAAAATACGGGGAATTTCTGCTTTTTTGCCCGAAAATAAGGGGAATGTATACCTTTTGCCACAAAAAAGGGAAATTTCTTCATTTTTGCCGCAAAATAAGAGGAATTTCTGCCTTCTTACCTCAAAATAAGTGAAATTTCTGCCTTTTTACCCAAAAGTAAATGGAATTTCTGTCTTTTTGCCCCAAAATAAAAGCAATTTTTGAATTTTGCCCTGAAATAAGTGAAATTTCTGCAATTTTGCCCCAAAATAAGGAAAATTTCTGGAATTTTGACCCGAAATAAATGGAATTTCTGAGTTTTGCCCGAAAATAAGGAGAATTTCTGTCTTTTTGCCCCAACATATCGGGAATTTCTGCCTTTTTGCCCCACAATTAGGGGAATTTCTGCAATTTTGCTCCAAAATACGGGGAATTTCTGCCTTTTTGCCCGAAATTAAGGGGATTTTCTGCCTTTTTGCCCCCAAACAAGGGAAATTTCTGCAATTTTAACCCAAAATATGAAGAATTTCTGCCTTTTTACCCCCAAATAAGGGGAATTTCTGCCTTTTTGCCCTGAAATATGTGAAATGTTTGAAATTTTACCCCAAAAGAAGGTGAATTTCTGTCTTTGTGCCCCAAAATAATGGAAATTTCTGCATTTTGCCCTAAAATAAAAAAAATTTTTGTTTTTTTCTCTGAAATAAATGAAATTTCTGCACTTTTGCCTTACAATAAAAGAAATTTCTGCAATTTTTCCCCATAATAAAGGAAATTTCTGCAATTTTTTCTAAAATAAGGGGAATTTCTGATTTTTGCCACAAAATAAGGGGAATTTCTGCCTTTTTGCCTTAAAATAAAGAAAATTACTGCATGTTTTACCCCAAAATTAGGTGAATTTCTGCAATTTTGCTCCAAAATACGGGAATTTTTACCCTTTTCGCTGAAAATGAAGTGAATTTCTGCCATTTTGCCGCGAAATAAGTGAAATTTCTGCAGTTTTACCCCAAAATAAGGGGAAGTTCTGCGTTTTTGTGCCAAAATTAGAGGAATTTCTGCAATTTTTCTCCAAAATACAGGGAATTTCTGCCTTTTTGCCCGAAAATAAAAAGAATGTATACCTTTTGCCATAAAAAAGGGAAATTTCTTCATTTTTACTCCAAAATAAGGGGATTTTCCGCCTTTTTGACTCAAAATAAGTGCAATTTCTGACTTTTCCCCAAAAATAAACGGAATTTCTGACTTTTTGCCCTGAAATAAGTTAAATTTCTAAAATTTTTCCCCAAAAATAAGGGAAATATCTGCTTTTTGCCCCAAAATAAGGGGAATTTCTGACTTTTTGCCCCAAAATAAGGGGAATGTCAGCCTTTTTTCCTCAAAATAAGGGGAATTTCTGCATATTTGCCCCAAATAATGGGAAATTTCTGACTTTTTGCCCCAAAATAAGAAAAATTTCTGCAATTTAGTACCAAAATAAAAAAAATTTCTGCTTTTTTGCCCCAAAATAAGAAAATTTCTGCTTTTTTTTCTGAAATAAGTAAAATTTCTGCAATTTTGCCTCAAAATAAGTGAAATTTCTGCAATTTTGCCCCAAAATAAGTGATATTTCTGGAATTTTGCACCAAAATAAGTGGAATTTCTGAGTTTTGCCCCAAAATAAGGAGAATTTCTGTCTTTTTGCCCCAAAATATAGGGAATTTCTCCCTTCTTGCCCCACCATTAGGGGAATTTCTGCAATTTTGCTTCAAAATACGGGGAATTTCTGCCTTTTTGCCCGAAAATAAGAAGAATGCATACCTTTTTGCCATAAAAAAGGGAAATTTCTTCAGTTTTGCTCCAAAATAAGGGGAATTTCTGCTTTTTTGCCTCTAAATAAGTGGAATTTCTGTCTTTATCCCCCAAAACAAAGAGAATTTCTGTTATTTTTGCCCCAAAGTAAAAACAATTTCTGACTTATTACCCTGAAATAAGTGAAATTTCTGCAATTTTGCCCCAAAATAAGGGAAATTTCTGCCTTTTTGCCCCCAAATAAGGGGAATTTCAGCCTTTTTACCTCAAAATAAGAGGAATTTCTGCATTTTTGCCACAAAATATGGGAGATTTCTGCCTTTTCGCCCCAAAATAAGAAAAATTTCTGCAATTTTGTACCAAAATAAAAGAAATTTCTGCCTTTTTGCACCAAAATATATAAATTCTGCTTTTTTTTCTGAAATAAGTGAAATTTTTGCAATTTTGCCCCAAAATAAGTGAAATTTCTGCAATTTTGCCCTAAAATAGAAGAAATTTCTGGAATTTTGCCCCAAAATAAGTGGAATTTCTGAGTTTTGCCCCGAAATAAGGAGAATTTCTGTCTTTTTGCCCCAACATATAGGGAATTTCTGCCTTTTTGCCCCACAATTAGGGGAATTTCTGCAATTTTGCTCCAAAATACGGGGAATTTCTGCCTTTTTGCCCGAAAATAAGAAGAATGCATACCTTTTTACCATAAAAAAGGGAAATTTCTTTATTTTTGCTCCAAAATAAGGGGAATTTCTGCAATTTTGATACAAAATACGGGGAATTTCTGCTTTTTAGCCTGAAAATAAGCGGAATGTATACCTTTTGCCACAAAAAAAGATAAATTTCTTCATTTTTGCTCCAATAAAGAAGAATTTCTGCTTTTTTGCCTCTAAATAAGTGGAATTTCTGTCTTTTTCCCCCAAAACAAAGGGAATTTCTGTTTTTTGCCCCAATGTAAGAAAAATTTCTGACTTATTACCCTGAAATAAGTGAAATTTCTGCAATTTTGCCTCAAAATAAGGGAAATTTCTGTCTTTTTGCCCCCAAATAAGGGAAATTTCAGCCTTTTTACCTCAAAATAAGAGGAATTTATGCATTTTTCCCCCAAAATATAGGGGATTTCTGCTTTTTGCCCCCAAATAAGAAAAATTTCTGCAATTTTGTACCAAAATAAAAGAAATTTCTGCCTTTTTGCACCAAAATAAGAAAATTTCTGCTTTTTTTCTGAAATAATTGAAATTTCTGCAATTTTGCCAAAACAAGTGAAATTTCTGCAATTTTGCCCCAAAATAACTGAAATTTCTGGAATTTTGTCCCAAAATAAGTGGAATTTCTGAGTTTTGCCCCAAAATAAAAAGAATTTCTGTCTTTTTGCCCCACAATTAGGGGAATTTCTGCAATTTTGCTCCAAAATACGGGGAATTTCTGCTTTTTAGCCTGAAAATAAGAAGAATGCATACCTTTTGCCACAAAAAAAAAATTTCTTCATTTTTGCTCCAAAATAAAAGGTATTTCTGCTTTTTTGCTTCTAAATAAGTGGAATTTCTGACTTTTTCCCCCAAAACAAAAGGAATTTTGTCTTTTTTGCCCCAAATAAGGAAAATTTCTGACTTATTACCCTGAAATAAGTGAAATTTCTTCAATTTTGCCCCATAATAAGGGAAATTTCTGCTTTTTGCCCCCAAATAAGGGAAATTTCTGCCTTTTTATCACAAAATAAGGGGAATTTTTGCATTTTTGCCACAAAATATTTGGAATTTCTTCATTTTTGCCCCAAAATGAGGAAAATTTCTGCCTTTTTTCCCTGAAATAAGTGAAATTTCTGCAATTTTGCCCCAAAATAAGGGAAATTTCTGCAATTTTGCCCCAATGTAAAGGAAATTTCTGCAATTTTGCCCCAAAATAAGGGGAATTTCTGACTCTTTGCTCCCGAAAAAGGAGATTTTCTGTCTTTTTGCCCCAAAATAAGAAGAATTTCTGACTTTTTGCCCGAAAATTATGAGAATTTCTGCAATTTTGCTCCAAAATACAAAGAATTTCTGCCTTTTTGCCCGAAAATAAAGGGAATGTATACCTTTTTGCCATAAAAAAGCAAATTTCTTCATTTTTGCCCCAAAATAAGGGGAATTTCCACCTTTTTGACTCAAAATAAGTGCAATTTCTGCCTTTTCCCCAAAATAAACGAAATTTCTGTCTTTTTGCCCCAAAATAAGGGGAATTTCAGCCTTTTTACCTCAAAATAAGGGGAATTTCTGCCTTTTTGCCCCAAAATATGAGGAATTTCTGACTTTTTGCCCCAAAATAAGAAAAATTTCTGCAATTTTGTACCAAAATAAAAAAAATTTCTGCCTTTTTGCCCCCCCAAAAAAATTTCTGCCTTTTTTCCCTGAAATACGTGAAATTTCTGCAATTTTGCCCCAAAATAAGGGAAATTTCTACAATTTTGCCCCAATGTAAAGGAAATTTCTGCAATTTTGCCCCAAAATAAGGGGAATTTCTGACTGTTTGCTCCCGAAAAAGGAGATTTTCTGTCTTTTTGCCCTATAATAAGGAGAATTTCTGCCTTTTTGCCCAAAAATTATGAGAATTTCTGCAATTTTGCTTCAAAATACAGGGAATTTCTGTTTTTTAGCCCCAAAATAAAGGGAATTTCTGCATTTTACCTCAAATTGAGAATAATTTCTGCCTTTTGCCTCAAAATAAGGGGAATTTTCTGCCTTTTTGTTTCAAAATAAGATAAATTTCTTCAATTTTGTACCATAATAAAAGAAATTTCTGCTCTTTGCCCCAAAATAAAAGGAATTTCTGACTTTTTGCCCTGAAATAAATGAAATTTCTGCAATTTTGCCCGAAAATAAGAGAAATTTGTGCCTCTTTGCCCCAAAATAAGAAGAAGTTTTGCCTTTTGCCCCAAAATATGGGGAATTTCAGCATTTTACCTCAAAATAAGAATTTCAGCCTTTTTGCCCCAAAATAAGGAAAATTTCTGCAATTTTGCCCCAAAATAAGGGGAATTTCTTCCTTTTTGCCCCAAAATAAAGGATATTTCAGCCTTTTTACCTGAAAATAAGTGAAATTTCTGCAATTTTGCCCCAAATAAGGGAAATTTCTGCAATTTTGCCTCAAAATAAGGTAAATTCCTGCAATTTTGCCCCAAAATAAGTGGAATTTCTGAGTTTTGTCCCAAAACAAGAAGAATTTCTGTCTTTTTGCCCCAACATATAGGGAATTTCTGCCTTTTTGCCCAACAATTAGGGGAATTTCTTCATTTTTGCTTCAAAATAAGGGGAATTTCTGCCTTTTTGCCTCTAAAGAAGTGGAATTTCTGTATTTTCCTTCCAAAACAAAGGGAATTTCTGTGTTTTTTGCCCCAAAATAAGGAAAATTTCTGACTTATTACCCTGAAATAAGTGAAATGTTTGCAATTATGCCCCAAAATAAGGGAAATTTCTGCCTTTTTGCCCCCAAATAAGAGGAATTTCAGCCTTTTTACCTCAAAATAAGGGGAATTTCTGCATTTTTGCCACAAAATATTAGGAATTTCTGCCTTTTTGCCCCAAAATAACAAAAATTTCTGCCATTTTTACCCCGAAATAAGTGAAATTTCTGCAATTTTGCCCCAAAATAAGTAAAATTTCTGCAATTTTGCCCCAAAATAAGGGAAATTTCTGGAATTTTGCCCCAAAATAAGTGGAATTTCTGAGTTTTGCCCCAAAATAAGGAGAATTTCTGTCTTTTTGCCCCAACATATAGGGAATTTCTGCCTTTTTGCCCCACAATTAGGGGATTTTCTGCAATCTTGCTCCTAAATACGGGGAATTTCTGCTTTTTTGCCCTAAAATAAGGGGAATGTATAACTTTTGCCACAAAAAAGGGAAATTTCTTCATCTTTGCCCCAAAATAAGAGGAATTTCTGCCTTCTTACCTCACAATAAGTGAAATTTCTGCCTTTTTACCCCAAAATAAACGGAATTTCTGACTTTTAGCCCCAAAATAAAAGGAATTTTTGAATTTTGCCCTGAAATAAGTGAAATTTCTGCAATTTTGCCCTAAAATAAGGGAAATTTCTGCCTTTTTGCCCCCAAATAAGGGGAATTTCAGCCTTTTTACCTCAAAATAAAGGGAATTTCTGCATTTTTGCCACAAAATATTAGGAATTTCTGCCTTTTTGCCCCAAAATAAGAAAAATTTCTGCCTTTTTTTTATCTGAAATAAGTGAAATTTCTGCAATTTTGCCCCAAAATAAGTGAAATTTCTGCAAATTTGCCCCAAAATAAGGGAAATTTCTGGAATTTTACTCCAAAATAAGTGGAATTTCTGAGTTTTGCCCCAAAATAAGGAGAATTTCTGTCTTTTTGCCCCAACATATAGGGAATTTCTGCCTTTTTGCCCCACAATTAGGGGATTTTCTGCAATTGTGCTCCAAAAAACGGGATATTTCTGCTTTTTTGCCCGAAAATAAGGAGAATATATACCTTTTGCCACAAAAAAAGGGAAATTTCTTCATTTTTGCCCCAAAATAAGAGGAATTTCTGCCTTCTTACCTCACAATAAGTGAAATTTCTGCCTTTTTACCCAAAAATAAACAAAATTTCTCTTTTTGCCCAAAAATAAAAGGAATTTTTGAATTTTGCCCTGAAATAAGTGAAATTTCTGCAATTTTGCCCCAAAATGAGGAAAATTTCTGCCTTTTTACCATGAAATAAGTGAAATTTCAGCAATTTTGCTCCAAAATAAGTGAAATTTCTGCAATTTTGCCCCAAAATAAGGGAAATTTCTGGAATTTTGCCCTAAAATAAGTGGAATTTCTGAGTTTTGCCCCGAAATAAGGAGAATTTCTGTCTTTTTGCCACAACATATAGGGAATTTCTCCCTTTTTGCCCCACAATTAGGGGAATTTCTGCAATTTTGCTCCAAAATAGGGGAATTTCTGCCCTTTTGCCCGAAAATAAGAAGAATGCATACCTTTTTGCCATAAAAAAAGAAAATTTCTTCAGTTTTGCCCCAAAATAAGGGAAATTTCTGCAATTTTGCCCCAATGTAAAGGAAATTTCTGCAATTTTGCCCCAAAATAAGGGGAATTTCTGACTGTTTGCTCCCGAAAAAGGAGATTTTCTGTCTTTTTGCCCCAAAATAAGAAGAATTTCTGACTTTTTGCCCGAAAATTATGAGAATTTCTGCAATTTTGCTCCAAAATACAAAGAATTTCTGCCTTTTTGCCCGAAAATAAAGGGAATGTATACCTTTTTGCCATAAAAAAGCAAATTTCTTCATTTTTGCCCCAAAATAAGGGGAATTTCCACCTTTTTGACTCAAAATAAGTGCAATTTCTGCCTTTTCCCCAAAATAAACGAAATTTCTGTCTTTTTGCCCCAAAATAAGGGGAATTTCAGCCTTTTTACCTCAAAATAAGGGGAATTTCTGCCTTTTTGCCCCAAAATATGAGGAATTTCTGACTTTTTGCCCCAAAATAAGAAAAATTTCTGCAATTTTGTACCAAAATAAAAAAAATTTCTGCCTTTTTGCCCCCCCAAAAAAATTTCTGCCTTTTTTCCCTGAAATACGTGAAATTTCTGCAATTTTGCCCCAAAATAAGGGAAATTTCTACAATTTTGCCCCAATGTAAAGGAAATTTCTGCAATTTTGCCCCAAAATAAGGGGAATTTCTGACTGTTTGCTCCCGAAAAAGGAGATTTTCTGTCTTTTTGCCCTATAATAAGGAGAATTTCTGCCTTTTTGCCCAAAAATTATGAGAATTTCTGCAATTTTGCTTCAAAATACAGGGAATTTCTGTTTTTTAGCCCCAAAATAAAGTGAATTTCTGCATTTTACCTCAAATTGAGAATAATTTCTGCCTTTTGCCTCAAAATAAGGGGAATTTTCTGCCTTTTTGTTTCAAAATAAGATAAATTTCTTCAATTTTGTACCATAATAAAAGAAATTTCTGCTCTTTGCCCCAAAATAAAAGGAATTTCTGACTTTTTGCCCTGAAATAAATGAAATTTCTGCAATTTTGCCCGAAAATAAGAGAAATTTGTGCCTCTTTGCCCCAAAATAAGAAGAAGTTTTGCCTTTTGCCCCAAAATATGGGGAATTTCAGCATTTTACCTCAAAATAAGAATTTCAGCCTTTTTGCCCCAAAATAAGGAAAATTTCTGCAATTTTGCCCCAAAATAAGGGGAATTTCTTCCTTTTTGCCCCAAAATAAAGGATATTTCAGCCTTTTTACCTGAAAATAAGTGAAATTTCTGCAATTTTGCCCCAAATAAGGGAAATTTCTGCAATTTTGCCTCAAAATAAGGTAAATTCCTGCAATTTTGCCCCAAAATAAGTGGAATTTCTGAGTTTTGTCCCAAAATAAGAAGAATTTCTGTCTTTTTGCCCCAACATATAGGGAATTTCTGCCTTTTTGCCCAACAATTAGGGGAATTTCTTCATTTTTGCTTCAAAATAAGGGGAATTTCTGCCTTTTTGCCTCTAAAGAAGTGGAATTTCTGTATTTTCCTTCCAAAACAAAGGGAATTTCTGTGTTTTTTGCCCCAAAACAAGGAAAATTTCTGACTTATTACCCTGAAATAAGTGAAATGTTTGCAATTTTGCCCCAAAATAAGGGAAATTTCTGCCTTTTTGCCCCCAAATAAGGGGAATTTCAGCCTTTTTACCTCAAAATAAGGGGAATTTCTGCATTTTTGCCACAAAATATTAGGAATTTCTGCCTTTTTGCCCCAAAATAACAAAAATTTCTGCCATTTTTACCTGAAATAAGTGAAATTTCTGCAATTTTGCCCCAAAATAAGTAAAATTTCTGCAATTTTGCCCCAAAATAAGGGAAATTTCTGGAATTTTGCCCCAAAATAAGTGGAATTTCTGAGTTTTGCCCCAAAATAAGGAGAATTTCTGTCTTTTTGCCCCAACATATAGGGAATTTCTGCCTTTTTGCCCCACAATTAGGGGATTTTCTGCAATCTTGCTCCTAAATACGGGGAATTTCTGCTTTTTTGCCCGAAAATAAGGGGAATGTATAACTTTTGCCACAAAAAAGGGAAATTTCTTCATCTTTGCCCCAAAATAAGAGGAATTTCTGCCTTCTTACCTCAAAATAAGTGAAATTTCTGCTTTTTACCCCAAAATAAACGGAATTTCTGACTTTTAGCCCCAAAATAAAAGGAATTTTTGAATTTTGCCCTGAAATAAGTGAAATTTCTGCAATTTTGCCCTAAAATAAGGGAAATTTCTGCCTTTTTGCCCCCAAATAAGGGGAATTTCAGCCTTTTTACCTCAAAATAAAGGGAATTTCTGCATTTTTGCCACAAAATATTAGGAATTTCTGCCTTTTTGCCCCAAAATAAGAAAAATTTCTGCCTTTTTTTTATCTGAAATAAGTGAAATTTCTGCAATTTTGCCCCAAAATAAGTGAAATTTCTGCAAATTTGCCCCAAAATAAGGGAAATTTCTGGAATTTTGCCCCAAAATAAGTGGAATTTCTGAGTTTTGCCCCAAAATAAGGAGAATTTCTGTCTTTTTGCCCCAACATATAGGGAATTTCTGCCTTTTTGCCCCACAATTAGGGGATTTTCTGCAATTGTGCTCCAAAAAACGGGATATTTCTGCTTTTTTGCCCGAAAATAAGGAGAATATATACCTTTTGCCACAAAAAAAGGGAAATTTCTTCATTTTTGCCCCAAAATAAGAGGAATTTCTGCCTTCTTACCTCACAATAAGTGAAATTTCTGCCTTTTTACCCAAAAATAAACAAAATTTCTCTTTTTGCCCAAAAATAAAAGGAATTTTTGAATTTTGCCCTGAAATAAGTGAAATTTCTGCAATTTTGCCCCAAAATAAGGGAAATTTTTGCCTTTTTGGCACAAAATAAAGGGAATTTCTGTCTTTTTGCCCCAAAATAAGGGATATTTCAGCATTTTACCTCATGATAAGGGGAATCTCTTTCTTTTTGCCCCAAAATATGGGGAATTTCTTCATTTTTGCCCCAAAATAAAGAAAATTTCTGCAATTTTGTACCAAAATAAAAGAAATTTCTGCCTTTTTGCCCCAAAATAAGAGAAATTTCTGTGCTTTTTCCCTGAAATAAGTGAAATTTCTGCAATTTTGCCCCAAAATAAGGGAAATTTCTGCAATTTTGCCCCAAAATAAAGGAAATTTCTGCAATTTTGCCCCAAAATAAGGGGTATTTCTGACTTTTGCCCTGATATAAGGTGAATTTCTGTCTTTCTGTTCCAAAATAATGTGAATTTCTGCATTTTCCCTCAAAATTAGAGGAATATGTGCAATTTTGCTTCAAAATACGGGGAAATCTGCCTTATTGCACAAAAATAAAGGAAATTTCTGCATTTTTGCACCAATATAAGGGGAATTTCTGAAATTTAGCTTTAAAATACGGGGAATTTCTGCGTTATTGTCCGAAATAAAGTGGAATTTCTGCCTTTTTGCCTTGAAATATTTGAAATTTCTGCAATTTTACCCCAAAATAAGGGGAATTTCTGTTTTTGGCCCCAAAATTAGGGGAATTTCTGCTTTTTGCCCCAAAATAAGGCAAATTTCTGCAATTTTGCCCCGAAATAAAGGAAATTTCTGCAATTTTGCCCCAAAATAATAGGAATTTCTGCCTTTTTGCCGAAAAAAAGGGGAATTTCATCATTTTACCTCCAAATAAGGGGAATTTCTGCCTTTTTGCCACAAAATATGGGGAATATCTGCCCTATTGCCCTTAAATAAGGAAAATTTCTGCTTTTCTGCCCCAATTAACGGGAATTTCTGCCTTTTTGCCACAAAGTAAAGGGCATTTCTGCCTTTTTACCCCAAAATAACGGGAATTTCAGCCTTTTTACCTCAAAATAAGGGGAATTTCTGCCTTTTTCCCCAAAATATGGGTAATTTTTGCCTTTTTGTTCCAAAATAAGGAAAATTTCTACAATTTTGTATCAAAATAAAAGAAATTTCTGCTTTTTGCCCCAAAATAAAAGGAATTTCTGACTTTTTGCCCTGAAATAAATGAAATTCCTGCAATTATGCCCGAAAATAAGGGAAATTTGTGTATTTTTGCCTCCAAATGAGGGGAATTTCTGCCTTTTTGCCCCAAAATATGGGGAATTTCAGGATTTTACCTCATAATAAAGGAAATTTTAGGCTTTTTGCACCAAAATATGGGAAATTTCTGCCTTTTTGCCACAAAATAAGAAAAATTTCTGCAAGTCTGTAACAATATAAAAGAAATTTCTAAAATTTTGACCCGAAATAAGGGAAATTTCTGATTTTTGCCCCAAAATAATGAGAATTTCTCTATTTTTGCCCCAAAATAAAGGGAATTTCTGCCTTTATGCCCCAAAATTATGGGAGTTTCTGCAATTTTGCTCCAAAATAAGAGGAATTTCTGCTTTTTTACCCGAAATTAAGTGGATTTTCTGCCTTTTTGCCCCTAAAGAAAAAAAATTTCTGCAATTTTATTCCAAAATAAGGGGAATTTCTGCCTTTCTGCCTTAAAATAAGGGGAATTTCTGTCTTTTTGCCCTGAAATATGTGAAATTTCTGCAATTTTACCCCAAAATAAGGTGAATTTCTGCCTTTTTGCCCCAAAATAATGGGAATTTCTGCCTTTTTGCCCCAAAATAAGAAAAATTTTGCTTTTTTTCTCTGAAATAAGTGAAATTTCTGCAATTTTGCCCTAAAATAAGGGAAATTTCTGCAATTTTTCCCCATAATAAGGGAAATTTCTGCAATTTTGCCCCAAAATAAGGGGAATTTCTGTTTTTTGCCCCCAAATAAGGAAAATTTCTGCAATTTTGCCCTAAAATAAGAAGAATTTCTGCCTTTTTGCCCTAAAATAAGGAGAATTTCTGCCTTTTTGCCCAAAAATAAAGAAAATTACTGTATTTTTTTACCCTAAAATTAGGTGAATTTCTGCAATTTATTCTCCAAAATACGGGAATTTTCTCCCTTTTTTGCCGAAAATAAGGGGAATTTCTGACATTTTGCCGCTAAATAAGTGAAATTTCTGCAATTTTGCCCCAAAATAAGAGAAATTTCTGCAATTTTTCCCTAAAATAAGGGGATTATCTGCTTTTTTTTGCCGAAAATAAGGGGAATTTCTGACATTTTGCCGCAAAAAAGTGAAATTTCTGCAGTTTTACCCCAAAATAATAGGAATTTCTGCCTTTTTGCCCAAAAATTAGGGGAATTTCTGAAATGTTGCTCCAAAATATGGGGAATTTGTGCCATTTTGCCCAAAAATAAAGGGAATGTATACCTTTTTGCCATAAAAAAAGCAAATTTCTTCATTTTTGCCCCAAAATAAGGGGATTTTCCAACTTTTTGACTCAAAATAAGTGCAATTTCTGCCTTTTCCCCAAAATAAACAAAATTTCTGTCTTTTTGCCCCAAAATAAGGGGAATTACAGCCTTTTTACCTCAAAATAAGGGGAATTTCTGCCTTTTTGCCCCAAAATATGAGGAATTTCTGACTTTTTGCCCCAAAATAAGAAAAATTTCTGCAATTTTGTACCAAAATAAGAAAAATTTCTGCCTTTTTGCCCCCCCAAAAAAATTTTCGCCTTTTTTCCCTGAAATAAGTGAAATTTCTGCAATTTTGCCCCAAAATATGGAAATTTCTGCAATTTTGCCCCAATGTAAAGGAAATTTCTGCAATTTTGCCCCAAAATAAGGAAAATTTCTGACTGTTTGCTCCCAAAAAAGGAGATTTTCTGTCTTTTTGCCCCAAAATAAGGAGAATTTTTGCCTTTTGCCCGAAAATTATGAGAATTTCTGCAATTTTGCTTCAAAATACGGGGAATTTCTGCTTTCTAGCCCCAAAATAAAGGGAATTTCTGCATTTTACCACAAAATAAGAATAGTTTCTGCCTTTTGCCTCAAAATAAGGGGAATTTTCTGCCTTTTTGTTTCAAAATAAGAAAAATTTCTTCAATTTTGTACCATAATAAAAGAAATTTCTGCTCTTTGCCCCAAAATAAAAGGAATTTCTGAATTTTTGCCCTGAAATAAATGAAATTTCTGCAATTTTGCCCGAAAATCAGGGAAATTTGTGCTTTTTTGCCCCAAAATAAGAAGAATTTTTTCCTTTTGCCCCAAAATATGGGGAATTTCAGCATTTTACCTCAAAATAAGAAGAATTTCAGCCTTTTTGCCCCAAAATAAGAAAAATTTCTGCAATTTTGCCCCAAAATAAGGGGAATTTCTTCCTTTTTGCCCCAAAATAAAGGATATTTCAGGCTTTTTACGTGAAAATAAGTGAAATTTCTGCAATTTTGCCCCAAATAAGGAAAATTTCTGCAATTTTGCCCCAAAATAAGGTAAATTCCTGCAATTTTGCCCCAAAATAAGTGGAATTTTTGAGTTTTGCCCCAAAATAAGGAGAATTTCTGTCTTTTTGCCCCAACATATAGGGAATTTCTGCATTTTTGCCCCACAATTAGGGGAATTTCTGTCTTTTTTGCCCCAAAATAAGGAAAATTTCTGACTTATTACCCTGAAATAAGTGAAATGTCTGCAATTTTGCCCCAAAATAAGAAAAATTTCTGCCTTTTTGCACCCAAATAAGGGGAATTTCAGCCTTTTTACCTCAAAATAAGGGGAATTTCTGCATTTTTGCCACAAAATATTAGGAATTTCTGCCTTTTTGCCCCAAAATAAGAAAAATTTCTGCCATTTTTACCTGAAATAAGGGAAATTTCTGCAATTTTGCCCCAAAATAAGTGAAATTTCTGCAATTTTGCCCCAAAATAAGGGAAATTTCTGGAATTTTGCCCCAAAATAAGTGGAAATTCTGAGTTTTGCCCCAAAATAAAGAGAATTTCTGCCTTTTTGCCCCACAATTAGGGGAATTTCTGCAATTTTGCTCCAAAATACGGGGAATTTCTGCCTTTTTGCCGAAAATAAGGGGAATGCATACCTTTTTGCCATAAAAAAGGGAAATTTCTTCATTTTTGCCCCAAATGAAGGGAAATTTCTGCCTTTTTGCCCTGAAATATGTGAAATTTCTGCAATTTTAGCCCAAAATAAGGTGAATTCCTGCCTTTTTGCCATCAAAATAATGGGAATTTCTGCCTTTTTGCCCCACAATTAGGGGATTTTCTGCAATTGTGCTCCAAAATACGGGGAATTTCTGCTTTTTTGCCCGAAAATAAGGGGAATGTATACCTTTTGCCACAAAAAAGGGAAATTTCTTCATTTTTGCCGCAAAATAAGAGGAATTTCTGCCTTCTTACCTCAAAATAAGTGAAATTTCTGCCTTTTTACCCAAAAGTAAATGGAATTTCTGTCTTTTTGCCCCAAAATAAAAGCAATTTTTGAATTTTGCCCTGAAATAAGTGAAATTTCTGCAATTTTGCCCCAAAATAAGGAAAATTTCTGGAATTTTGACCCGAAATAAATGGAATTTCTGAGTTTTGCCCGAAAATAAGGAGAATTTCTGTCTTTTTGCCCCAACATATCGGGAATTTCTGCCTTTTTGCCCCACAATTAGGGGAATTTCTGCAATTTTGCTCCAAAATACGGGGAATTTCTGCCTTTTTGCCCGAAATTAAGGGGATTTTCTGCCTTTTTGCGCCCAAACAAGGGAAATTTCTGCAATTTTAACCCAAAATATGAAGAATTTCTGCCTTTTTACCCCCAAATAATGGGAATTTCTGCCTTTTTGCCCTGAAATATGTGAAATGTTTGAAATTTTACCCCAAAAGAAGGTGAATTTCTGTCTTTGTGCCCCAAAATAATGGAAATTTCTGCATTTTGCCCTAAAATAAAAAAAAATTTTTGTTTTTTTCTCTGAAATAAATAAAATTTCTGCACTTTTGCCTTACAATAAAAGAAATTTCTGCAATTTTTCCCCATAATAAAGGAAATTTCTGCAATTTTTTCTAAAATAAGGGGAATTTCTGATTTTTGCCACAAAATAAGGGGAATTTCTGCCTTTTTGCCTTAAAATAAAGAAAATTACTGCATGTTTTACCCCAAAATTAGGTGAATTTCTGCAATTTTGCTCCAAAATACGGGAATTTTCTCCCTTTTCGCCGAAAATGAAGTGAATTTCTGCCATTTTGCCGCGAAATAAGTGAAATTACTTCAGTTTTACCCCAAAATAAGGGGAAGTTCTGCGTTTTTGCCCCAAAATTAGAGGAATTTCTGCAATTTTTCTCCAAAATACAGGGAATTTCTGCCTTTTTGCCTGAAAATAAAAAGAATGTATACCTTTTGCCATAAAAAAGGGAAATTTCTTCATTTTTACTCCAAAATAAGGGGATTTTCTGCCTTTTTGACTCAAAATAAGTGCAATTTCTGACTTTTCCCCAAAAATAAACGGAATTTCTGACTTTTTGCCCTGAAATAAGTTAAATTTCTAAAATTTTTCCCCAAAAATAAGGGAAATATCTGCTTTTTGCCCCAAAATAAGGGGAATTTCTGACTTTTTGCCCCAAAATAAGGGGAATGTCAGCCTTTTTTCCTCAAAATAAGGGGAATTTCTGCATATTTGCCCCAAATAATGGGAAATTTCTGACTTTTTACCCCAAAATAAGAAAAATTTCTGCAATTTAGTACCAAAATAAAAAAAATTTCTGCTTTTTTACCCCAAAATAAGAAAATTTCTGCTTTTTTTTCTGAAATAAGTAAAATTTCTGCAATTTTGCCTCAAAATAAGTGAAATTTCTGCAATTTTGCCCCAAAATAAGTGATATTTCTGGAATTTTGCACCAAAATAAGTGGAATTTCTGAGTTTTGCCCCAAAATAAGGAGAATTTCTGTCTTTTTGCCCCAAAATATAGGGAATTTCTCCCTTCTTGCCCCACCATTAGGGGAATTTCTGCAATTTTGCTTCAAAATACGGGGAATTTCTGCCTTTTTGCCCGAAAATAAGAAGAATGCATACCTTGTTGCCATAAAAAAGGGAAATTTCTTCAGTTTTGCTCTAAAATAAGGGGAATTTCTGCTTTTTTGCCTCTAAATAAGTGGAATTTCTGTCTTTATCCCCCAAAACAAAGAGAATTTCTGTTATTTTTGCCCCAAAGTAAAAACAATTTCTGACTTATTACCCTGAAATAAGTGAAATTTCTGCAATTTTGCCCCAAAATAAGGGAAATTTCTGCCTTTTTGCCCCCAAATAAGGGGAATTTCAGCCTTTTTACCTCAAAATAAAAGGAATTTCTGCATTTTTGCCACAAAATATGGGAGATTTCTGCCTTTTCGCCCCAAAATAAGAAAAATTTCTGCAATTTTGTACCAAAATATAAGAAATTTCTGCCTTTTTGCACCAAAATAAATAAATTCTGCTTTTTTTTCTGAAATAAGTGAAATTTCTGCAATTTTGCCCCAAAATAAGTGAAATTTCTGCAATTTTGCCCTAAAATAGAAGAAATTTCTGGAATTTTGCCCCAAAATAAGTGGAATTTCTGAGTTTTGCCCCGAAATAAGGAGAATTTCTGTCTTTTTGCCCCAACATATAGGGAATTTCTGCCTTTTTGCCCCACAATTAGGGGAATTTCTGCAATTTTGCTCCAAAATACGGGGAATTTCTGCCTTTTTGCCCGAAAATAAGAAGAATGCATACCTTTTTACCATAAAAAAGGGAAATTTCTTTATTTTTGCTCCAAAATAAGGGGAATTTCTGCAATTTTGATACAAAATACGGGGAATTTCTGCTTTTTTGCCCGAAAATAAGCGGAATGTATACCTTTTGCCACAAAAAAAGATAAATTTCTTCATTTTTGCTCCAATAAAGAAGAATTTCTGCTTTTTTGCCTCTAAATAAGTGGAATTTCTGTCTTTTTCCCCCAAAACAAAGGGAATTTCTGTTTTTTGCCCCAATGTAAGAAAAATTTCTGACTTATTACCCTGAAATAAGTGAAATTTCTGCAATTTTGCCTCAAAATAAGGGAAATTTCTGTCTTTTTGCCCCCAAATAAGGGAAATTTCAGCCTTTTTACCTCAAAATAAGAGGAATTTATGCATTTTTCCCCCAAAATATAGGGGATTTCTGCTTTTTGCCCCCAAATAAGAAAAATTTCTGCAATTTTGTACCAAAATAAAAGAAATTTCTGCCTTTTTGCACCAAAATAAGAAAATTTCTGCTTTTTTTCTGAAATAATTGAAATTTCTGCAATTTTGCCAAAATAAGTGAAATTTCTGCAATTTTGCCCCAAAATAAGTGAAATTTCTGGAATTTTGTCCCAAAATAAGTGGAATTTCTGAGTTTTGCCCCAAAATAAAAAGAATTTCTGTCTTTTTGCCCCACAATTAGGGGAATTTCTGCAATTTTGCTCCAAAATACGGGGAATTTCTGCTTTTTAGCCTGAAAATAAGAAGAATGCATACCTTTTGCCACAAAAAAAAAATTTCTTCATTTTTGCTCCAAAATAAAAGGTATTTCTGCTTTTTTGCTTCTAAATAAGTGGAATTTCTGACTTTTTCCCCCAAAACAAAAGGAATTTCTGTCTTTTTTGCCCCAAATAAGGAAAATTTCTGACTTATTACCCTGAAATAAGTGAAATTTCTTCAATTTTGCCCCATAATAAGGGAAATTTCTGCTTTTTGCCCCCAAATAAGGGAAATTTCTGCCTTTTTATCACAAAATAAGGGGAATTTTTGCATTTTTGCCACAAAATATTTGGAATTTCTTCATTTTTGCCCCAAAATGAGGAAAATTTCTGCCTTTTTTCCCTGAAATAAGTGAAATTTCTGCAATTTTGCCCCAAAATAAGGGAAATTTCTGCAATTTTGCCCCAATGTAAAGGAAATTTCTGCAATTTTGCCCCAAAATAAGGGGAATTTCTGACTGTTTGCTCCCGAAAAAGGAGATTTTCTGTCTTTTTGCCCCAAAATAAAGAGAATTTCTGCCTTTTTGCCCGAAAATTATGAGAATTTCTGCAATTTTGCTCCAAAATACAAAGAATTTCTGCCTTTTTGCCCGAAAATAAAGGGAATGTATACCTTTTTGCCATAAAAAAGCAAATTTCTTCATTTTTGCCCCAAAATAAGGGGAATTTCCACCTTTTTGACTCAAAATAAGTGCAATTTCTGCCTTTTCCCCAAAATAAACGAAATTTCTGTCTTTTTGCCCCAAAATAAGGGGAATTTCAGCCTTTTTACCTCAAAATAAGGGGAATTTCTGCCTTTTTGCCCCAAAATATGGGGAATTTCTGACTTTTTGCCCCAAAATAAGAAAAATTTCTGCAATTTTGTACCAAAATAAAAAAAATTTCTGCCTTTTTGCCTCCCCAAAAAAATTTCTGCCTTTTTTCCCTGAAATACGTGAAATTTCTGCAATTTTGCCCCAAAATAAGGGAAATTTCTACAATTTTGCCCCAATGTATAGGAAATTTCTGCAATTTTGCCCCAAAATAAGGGGAATTTCTGACTGTTTGCTCCCGAAAAAGGAGATTTTCTGTCTTTTTGCCCCATAATAAGGAGAATTTCTGCCTTTTTGCCCAAAAATTATGAGAATTTCTGCAATTTTGCTTCAAAATACAGGGAATTTCTGTTTTTTAGCCCAAAAATAAAGGGAATTTCTGCATTTTACCTCAAATTGAGAATAATTTCTGCCTTTTGCCTCAAAATAAGGGGAATTTTCTGCCTTTTTGTTTCAAAATAAGAAAAATTTCTTCAATTTTGTACCATAATAAAAGAAATTTCTGCTCTTTGCCCCAAAATAAAAGGAATTTCTGACTTTTTGCCCTGAAATAAATGAAATTTCTGCAATTTTGCCCGAAAATAAGAGAAATTTGTGCCTCTTTGCCCCAAAATAAGAAGAAGTTTTGCCTTTTGCCCCAAAATATGGGGAATTTCAGCATTTTACCTCAAAATAAGAATTTCAGCCTTTTTGCCCCAAAATAAGGAAAATTTCTGCAATTTTGCCCCAAAAAAAGGGGAATTTCTTCCTTTTTGCCCCAAAATAAAGGATATTTCAGCCTTTTTACCTGAAAATAATTGAAATTTCTGCAATTTTGCCCCAAATAAGGGAAATTTCTGCAATTTTGCCTCAAAATAAGGTAAATTCCTGCAATTTTGCCCCAAAATAAGTGGAATTTCTGAGTTTTGTCCCAAAATAAGAAGAATTTCTGTCTTTTTGCCCCAACATATAGGGAATTTCTGCCTTTTTGCCCAACAATTAGGGGAATTTCTTCATTTTTGCTTCAAAATAAGGGGAATTTCTGCCTTTTTGCCTCTAAAGAAGTGGAATTTCTGTATTTTCCTTCCAAAACAAAGGGAATTTCTGTGTTTTTTGCCCCAAAATAAGGAAAATTTCTGACTTATTACCCTGAAATAAGTGAAATGTTTGCAATTTTGCCCCAAAATAAGGGAAATTTCTGCCTTTTTGCCCCCAAATAAGGGGAATTTCAGCCTTTTTACCTCAAAATAAGGGGAATTTCTGCATTTCTGCCACAAAATATTAGGAATTTCTGCCTTTTTGCCCCAAAATAAGAAAAATTTCTGCCATTTTTACCTGAAATAAGTGAAATTTCTGCAATTTTGCCCCAAAATAAGTAAAATTTCTGCAATTTTGCCCCAAAATAAGGGAAATTTCTGGAATTTTGCCCCAAAATAAGTGGAATTTCTGAGTTTTGCCCCAAAATAAGGAGAATTTCTGTCTTTTTGCCCCAACATATAGGGAATTTCTGCCTTTTTGCCCCACAATTAGGGGATTTTCTGCAATCTTGCTCCTAAATACGGGGAATTTCTGCTTTTTTGCCCGAAGATAAGGGGAATGTATAACTTTTGCCACAAAAAAGGGAAATTTCTTCATTTTTGCCCCAAAATAAGAGGAATTTCTGCCTTCTTACCTCAAAATAAGTGAAATTTCTGCCTTTTTACCCAAAAATAAAGGGAATTTCTGACTTTTAGCCCCAAAATAAAAGGAATTTTTTAATTTTGCCCTGAAATAAGTGAAATTTCTGCAATTTTGCCCCAAAATAAGGGAAATTTCTGCCTTTTTGCCCCCAAATAAGGGGAATTTCAGCCTTTTTACCTCAAAATAAAGGGAATTTCTGCATTTTTGCCACAAAATATTAGGAATTTCTGCCTTTTTTCTCCAAAATAAGAAAAATTTCTGCCTTTTTTTATCTGAAATAAGTGAAATTTCTGCAATTTTGCCCCAAAATAAGTGAAATTTCTGCAAATTTGCCCCAAAATAAGGGAAATTTCTGGAATTTTGCCCCAAAATAAGTGGAATTTCTGAGTTTTGCCCCAAAATAAGGAGAATTTCTGTCTTTTTGCCCCAACATATAGGGAATTTCTGCCTTTTTGCCCCACAATTAGGGGATTTTCTGCAATTGTGCTCCAAAAAACGGGATATTTCTGCTTTTTTGCCCGAAAATAAGGAGAATATATACCTTTTGCCACAAAAAAAGGGAAATTTCTTCATTTTTGCCCCAAAATAAGAGGAATTTCTGCCTTCTTACCTCACAATAAGTGAAATTTCTGCCTTTTTACCCAAAAATAAACAAAATTTCTCTTTTTGCCCAAAAATAAAAGGAATTTTTGAATTTTGCCCTGAAATAAGTGAAATTTCTGCAATTTTGCCCCAAAATAAGGGAAATTTTTGCCTTTTTGCCACAAAATAAAGGGAATTTCTGTCTTTTTGCCCCAAAATAAGGGATATTTCAGCATTTTACCTCATGATAAGGGGAATCTCTTCCTTTTTGCCCCAAAATATGGGCAATTTCTTCATTTTTGACCCAAAATAAAGAAAATTTCTGCAGTTTTGTACCAAAATAAAAGAAATTTCTGCCTTTTTACCCCAAAATAAGAGAAATTTCTGTGCTTTTTCCCTGAAATAAGTGAAATTTTGCAATTTTGCCCCAAAATAAGGGAAATTTCTGCAATTTTGCCCCTAAATAAAGGAAATTTCTGCAATTTTGCCCCAAAATAATAGGAATTTCTGCCTTTTTGCCGAAAAAAAGGGGAATTTCATCATTTTACCTCCAAATAAGGGGAATTTCTGCCTTTTTGCCACAAAATATGGGGAATATCTGCCCTATTGCCCTTAAAAAAGGAAAATTTCTGCTTTTCTGCCCCAATTAACGGGAATTTCTGCCTTTTTGCCGCAAAGTAAAGGGAATTTCTGCCTTTGTCCCCAAAATATGGGTAATTTTTGCCTTTTTGTTCCAAAATAAGGAAAATTTCTACAATTTTGTATCAAAATAAAAGAAATTTCTGCTTTTTGCCCCAAAATAAAAGGAATTTCTGACTTTTTGCCCTGAAATAAATGAAATTCCTGCAATTATGCCCGAAAATAAGGGAAATTTGTGTATTTTTGCCTCCAAATGAGGGGAATTTCTGCCTTTTTGCCCCAAAATATGGGGAATTTCAGGATTTTACCTCATAATAAAGGAAATTTTAGGCTTTTTGCACCAAAATATGGGAAATTTCTGCCTTTTTGCCACAAAATAAGAAAAATTTCTGCAAGTCTGTAACAATATAAAAGAAATTTCTAAAATTTTGACCCGAAATAAGGGAAATTTCTGATTTTTGACCCAAAATAATGAGAATTTCTCTATTTTTGCCCCAAAATAAAGGGAATTTCTGCCTTTATGCCCCAAAATTATGGGAGTTTCTGCAATTTTGCTCCAAAATAAGAGGAATTTCTGCTTTTTTACCCGAAATTAAGTGGATTTTCTGCCTTTTTGCCCCTAAAGAAAAAAAATTTCTGCAATTTTATTCCAAAATAAGGGGAATTTCTGCCTTTCTGCCTTAAAATAAGGGGAATTTCTGTCTTTTTGCCCTGAAATATGTGAAATTTCTGCAATTTTACCCCAAAATAAGGTGAATTTCTGCCTTTTTGCCCCAAAATAATGGGAATTTCTGCCTTTTTGCCCCAAAATAAGAAAAATTTTGCTTTTTTTCTCTGAAATAAGTGAAATTTCTGCAATTTTGCCCTAAAATAAGGGAAATTTCTGCAATTTTTCCCCATAATAAGGGAAATTTCTGCAATTTTGCCCCAAACTAAGGGGAATTTCTGTTTTTTGCCCCCAAATAAGGAAAATTTCTGCAATTTTGCCCTAAAATAAGAAGAATTTCTGCCTTTTTGCCCTAAAATAAGGAGAATTTCTGCCTTTTTGCCCAAAAATAAAGAAAATTACTGTATTTTTTTACCCTAAAATTAGGTGAATTTCTGCAATTTATTCTCCAAAATACGGGAATTTTCTGCCTTTTTTGCCGAAAATAAGGGGAATTTCTGACATTTTGCCGCGAAATAAGTGAAATTTCTGCAATTTTGCCCCAAAATAAGAGAAATTTCTGCAATTTTTCCCTAAAATAAGGGGATTATCTGCTTTTTTTGCCGAAAATAAGGGGAATTTCTGACATTTTGCCGCAAAAAAGTGAAATTTCTGCAGTTTTACCCCAAAATAAGGGGAATTTCTGCCTTTTTGCCCAAAAATTAGGGGAATTTCTGCAATGTTGCTCCAAAATACGGGGAATTTGTGCCATTTTGCCCAAAAATAAAGGGAATGTATACTTTTTGCCATAAAAAAAGCAAATTTCTTCATTTTTGCCCCAAAATAAGGGGATTTTCCACCTTTTTGACTCAAAATAAGTGCAATTTCTGCCTTTTCCCGAAAATAAACGAAATTTCTGTCTTTTTACCCCAAAATAAGGGGAATTACAGCCTTTTTACCTCAAAATAAGGGGAATTTCTGCCTTTTTGCCCCAAAATATGAGGAATTTCTGACTTTTTGCCCCAAAATAAGAAAAATTTCTGCAATTTTGTACCAAAATAAAAAAAATTTCTGCCTTTTTGCCCCCCAAAAAAAATTTTCGCCTTTTTTCCCTGAAATAAGTGAAATTTCTGCAATTTTGCCCCAAAATATGGAAATTTCTGCAATTTTGCCCCAATGTAAAGGAAATTTCTGCAATTTTGCCCCAAAATAAGGAAAATTTCTGACTGTTTGCTCCCAAAAAAGGAGATTTTCTGTCTTTTTGCCCCAAAATAAGGGGAATTTTTGCCTTTTGCCCGAAAATTATGAGAATTTCTGCAATTTTGCTTCAAAATACGGGGAATTTCTGCTTTCTAGCCCCAAAATAAAGGGAATTTCTGCATTTTACCTCAAATTGAGAATAATTTCTGCCTTTTGCCTCAAAATAAGGGGAATTTTCTGCCTTTTTGTTTCAAAATAAGAAAAATTTCTTCAATTTTGTACCATAATAAAAGAAATTTCTGCTCTTTGCCCCAAAATAAAAGGAATTTCTGAATTTTTGCCCTGAAATAAATGAAATTTCTGCAATTTTGCCCGAAAATAAGGGAAATTTGTGCTTTTTTGCCCCAAAATAAGAAGAATTTTTGCCTTTTGCCCCAAAATATAGGGAATTTCAGCATTTTACCTCAAAATAAGAAGAATTTCAGCCTTTTTGCCCCAAAATAAGAAAAATTTCTGCAATTTTGCCCCAAAATAAGGGGAATTTCTTCCTTTTTGCCCCAAAATAAAGGATATTTCAGTCTTTTTACCTGAAAATAAGTGAAATTTCTGCAATTTTGCCCCAAATAAGGAAAATTTCTGCAATTTTGCCCCAAAATAAGGTAAATTCCTGCAATTTTGCCCCAAAATAAGTGGAATTTTTGAGTTTTGCCCCAAAATAAGGAGAATTTCTGTCTTTTTGCCCCAACATATAGGGAATTTCTGCATTTTTGCCCCACAATTAGGGGAATTTCTGTCTTTTTTGCCCCAAAATAAGGAAAATTTCTGACTTATTACCCTGAAATAAGTGAAATGTCTGCAATTTTGCCCCAAAATAAGAAAAATTTCTGCCTTTTTGCACCCAAATAAGGGGAATTTCAGCCTTTTTACCTCAAAATAAGGGGAATTTCTGCATTTTTGCCACAAAATATTAGGAATTTCTGCCTTTTTGCCCCAAAATAAGAAAAATTTCTGCCATTTTTACCTGAAATAAGGGAAATTTCTGCAATTTTGCCCCAAAATAAGTGAAATTTCTGCAATTTTGCCCCAAAATAAGGGAAATTTCTGGAATTTTGCCCCAAAATAAGTGGAAATTCTGAGTTTTGCCCCAAAATAAAGAGAATTTCTGCCTTTTTGCCCCACAATTAGGGGAATTTCTGCAATTTTGCTCCAAAAAACGGGGAATTTCTGCCTTTTTGCCGAAAATAAGGGGAATGCATACCTTTTTGCCATAAAAAAGGGAAATTTCTTCATTTTTGCCCCAAATGAAGGGAAATTTCTGCCTTTTTGCCCTGAAATATGTGAAATTTCTGCAATTTTAGCCCAAAATAAGGTGAATTCCTGCCTTTTTGCCATCAAAATAATGGGAATTTCTGCCTTTTTGCCCCACAATTAGGGGATTTTCTGCAATTGTGCTCCAAAATACGGGGAATTTCTGCTTTTTTGCCCGAAAATAAGGGGAATGTATACCTTTTGCCACAAAAAAGGGAAATTTCTTCATTTTTGCCGCAAAATAAGAGGAATTTCTGCCTTCTTACCTCAAAATAAGTGAAATTTCTGCCTTTTTACCCAAAAGTAAATGGAATTTCTGTCTTTTTGCCCCAAAATAAAAGCAATTTTTGAATTTTGCCCTGAAATAAGTGAAATTTCTGCAATTTTGCCCCAAAATAAGGAAAATTTCTGGAATTTTGACCCGAAATAAATGGAATTTCTGAGTTTTGCCCGAAAATAAGGAGAATTTCTGTCTTTTTGCCCCAACATATCGGGAATTTCTGCCTTTTTGCCCCACAATTAGGGGAATTTCTGCAATTTTGCTCCAAAATACGGGGAATTTCTGCCTTTTTGCCCGAAATTAAGGGGATTTTCTGCCTTTTTGCCCCCAAACAAGGGAAATTTCTGCAATTTTAACCCAAAATATGAAGAATTTCTGCCTTTTTACCCCCAAATAAGGGGAATTTCTGCCTTTTTGCCCTGAAATATGTGAAATGTTTGAAATTTTACCCCAAAAGAAGGTGAATTTCTGTCTTTGTGCCCCAAAATAATGGAAATTTCTGCATTTTGCCCTAAAATAAAAAAAATTTTTGTTTTTTTCTCTGAAATAATTGAAATTTCTGCACTTTTGCCTTACAATAAAAGAAATTTCTGCAATTTTTCCCCATAATAAAGGAAATTTCTGCAATTTTTTCTAAAATAAGGGGAATTTCTGATTTTTGCCACAAAATAAGGGGAATTTCTGCCTTTTTGCCTTAAAATAAAGAAAATTACTGCATGTTTTACCCCAAAATTAGGTGAATTTCTGCAATTTTGCTCCAAAATACGGGAATTTTTACCCTTTTCGCTGAAAATGAAGTGAATTTCTGCCATTTTGCCGCGAAATAAGTGAAATTTCTGCAGTTTTACCCCAAAATAAGGGGAAGTTCTGCGTTTTTGTGCCAAAATTAGAGGAATTTCTGCAATTTTTCTCCAAAATACAGGGAATTTCTGCCTTTTTGCCCGAAAATAAAAAGAATGTATACCTTTTGCCATAAAAAAGGGAAATTTCTTCATTTTTACTCCAAAATAAGGGGATTTTCCGCCTTTTTGACTCAAAATAAGTGCAATTTCTGACTTTTCCCCAAAAATAAACGGAATTTCTGACTTTTTGCCCTGAAATAAGTTAAATTTCTAAAATTTTTCCCCAAAAATAAGGGAAATATCTGCTTTTTGCCCCAAAATAAGGGGAATTTCTGACTTTTTGCCCCAAAATAAGGGGAATGTCAGCCTTTTTTCCTCAAAATAAGGGGAATTTCTGCATATTTGCCCCAAATAATGGGAAATTTCTGACTTTTTGCCCCAAAATAAGAAAAATTTCTGCAATTTAGTACCAAAATAAAAAAAATTTCTGCTTTTTTGCCCCAAAATAAGAAAATTTCTGCTTTTTTTTCTGAAATAAGTAAAATTTCTGCAATTTTGCCTCAAAATAAGTGAAATTTCTGCAATTTTGCCCCAAAATAAGTGATATTTCTGGAATTTTGCACCAAAATAAGTGGAATTTCTGAGTTTTGCCCCAAAATAAGGAGAATTTCTGTCTTTTTGCCCCAAAATATAGGGAATTTCTCCCTTCTTGCCCCACCATTAGGGGAATTTCTGCAATTTTGCTTCAAAATACGGGGAATTTTTGCCTTTTTGCCCGAAAATAAGAAGAATGCATACCTTTTTGCCATAAAAAAGGGAAATTTCTCCAGTTTTGCTCCAAAATAAGGGGAATTTCTGCTTTTTTGCCTCTAAATAAGTGGAATTTCTGTCTTTATCCCCCAAAACAAAGAGAATTTCTGTTATTTTTGCCCCAAAGTAAAAACAATTTCTGACTTATTACCCTGAAATAAGTGAAATTTCTGCAATTTTGCCCCAAAATAAGGGAAATTTCTGCCTTTTTGCCCCCAAATAAGGGGAATTTCAGCCTTTTTACCTCAAAATAAGAGGAATTTCTGCATTTTTGCCACAAAATATGGGAGATTTCTGCCTTTTCGCCCCAAAATAAGAAAAATTTCTGCAATTTTGTACCAAAATAAAAGAAATTTCTGCCTTTTTGCACCAAAATATATAAATTCTGCTTTTTTTTCTGAAATAAGTGAAATTTTTGCAATTTTGCCCCAAAATAAGTGAAATTTCTGCAATTTTGCCCTAAAATAGAAGAAATTTCTGGAATTTTGCCCCAAAATAAGTGGAATTTCTGAGTTTTGCCCCGAAATAAGGAGAATTTCTGTCTTTTTGCCCCAACATATAGGGAATTTCTGCCTTTTTGCCCCACAATTAGGGGAATTTCTGCAATTTTGCTCCAAAATACGGGGAATTTCTGCCTTTTTGCCCGAAAATAAGAAGAATGCATACCTTTTTACCATAAAAAAGGGAAATTTCTTTATTTTTGCTCCAAAATAAGGGGAATTTCTGCAATTTTGATACAAAATACGGGGAATTTCTGCTTTTTAGCCTGAAAATAAGCGGAATGTATACCTTTTGCCACAAAAAAAGATAAATTTCTTCATTTTTGCTCCAATAAAGAAGAATTTCTGCTTTTTTGCCTCTAAATAAGTGGAATTTCTGTCTTTTTCCCCCAAAACAAAGGGAATTTCTGTTTTTTGCCCCAATGTAAGAAAAATTTCTGACTTATTACCCTGAAATAAGTGAAATTTCTGCAATTTTGCCTCAAAATAAGGGAAATTTCTGTCTTTTTGCCCCCAAATAAGGGAAATTTCAGCCTTTTTACCTCAAAATAAGAGGAATTTATGCATTTTTCCCCCAAAATATAGGGGATTTCTGCTTTTTGCCCCCAAATAAGAAAAATTTCTGCAATTTTGTACCAAAATAAAAGAAATTTCTGCCTTTTTGCACCAAAATAAGAAAATTTCTGCTTTTTTTCTGAAATAATTGAAATTTCTGCAATTTTGCCAAAACAAGTGAAATTTCTGCAATTTTGCCCCAAAATAACTGAAATTTCTGGAATTTTGTCCCAAAATAAGTGGAATTTCTGAGTTTTGCCCCAAAATAAAAAGAATTTCTGTCTTTTTGCCCCACAATTAGGGGAATTTCTGCAATTTTGCTCCAAAATACGGGGAATTTCTGCTTTTTAGCCTGAAAATAAGAAGAATGCATACCTTTTGCCACAAAAAAAAAATTTCTTCATTTTTGCTCCAAAATAAAAGGTATTTCTGCTTTTTTGCTTCTAAATAAGTGGAATTTCTGACTTTTTCCCCCAAAACAAAAGGAATTTTGTCTTTTTTGCCCCAAATAAGGAAAATTTCTGACTTATTACCCTGAAATAAGTGAAATTTCTTCAATTTTGCCCCATAATAAGGGAAATTTCTGCTTTTTGCCCCCAAATAAGGGAAATTTCTGCCTTTTTATCACAAAATAAGGGGAATTTTTGCATTTTTGCCACAAAATATTTGGAATTTCTTCATTTTTGCCCCAAAATGAGGAAAATTTCTGCCTTTTTTCCCTGAAATAAGTGAAATTTCTGCAATTTTGCCCCAAAATAAGGGAAATTTCTGCAATTTTGCCCCAATGTAAAGGAAATTTCTGCAATTTTGCCCCAAAATAAGGGGAATTTCTGACTGTTTGCTCCCGAAAAAGGAGATTTTCTGTCTTTTTGCCCCAAAATAAAGAGAATTTCTGCCTTTTTGCCCAAAAATTATGAGAATTTCTGCAATTTTGCTCCAAAATACAAAGAATTTCTGCCTTTTTGCCCGAAAATAAAGGGAATGTATACCTTTTTTCCATAAAAAAGCAAATTTCTTCATTTTTGCTCCAAAATAAGGGGAATTTCCACCTTTTTGACTCAAAATAAGTGCAATTTCTGCCTTTTCCCCAAAATAAACGAAATTTCTGTCTTTTTGCCCCAAAATAAGGGGAATTTCAGCCTTTTTACCTCAAAATAAGGGGAATTTCTGCCTTTTTGCCCAAAATATGGGGAATTTCTGACTTTTTGCCCCAAAATAAGAAAAATTTCTGCAATTTTGTACCAAAATAAAAAAAATTTCTGCCTTTTTGCCCCCCCAAAAAAATTTCTGCCTTTTTTCCCTGAAATACGTGAAATTTCTGCAATTTTGCCCCAAAATAAGGGAAATTTCTACAATTTTGCCCCAATGTATAGGAAATTTCTGCAATTTTGCCCCAAAATAAGGGGAATTTCTGACTGTTTGCTCCCGAAAAAGGAGATTTTCTGTCTTTTTGCCCCAAATTAAGGGGAATTTCTGCCTTTTTGCCCAAAAATTATGAGAATTTCTGCAATTTTGCTTCAAAATACAGGGAATTTCTGTTTTTTAGCCCAAAAATAAAGGGAATTTCTGCATTTTACCTCAAATTGAGAATAATTTCTGCCTTTTGCCTCAAAATAAGGGGAATTTTCTGCCTTTTTGTTTCAAAATAAGAAAAATTTCTTCAATTTTGTACCATAATAAAAGAAATTTCTGCTCTTTGCCCCAAAATAAAAGGAATTTCTGACTTTTTGCCCTGAAATAAATGAAATTTCTGCAATTTTGCTCGAAAATAAGAGAAATTTGTGCCTCTTTGCCCCAAAATAAGAAGAAGTTTTGCCTTTTGCCCCAAAATATGGGGAATTTCAGCATTTTACCTCAAAATAAGAATTTCAGCCTTTTTGCCCCAAAATAAGGAAAATTTCTGCAATTTTGCCCCAAAATAAGGGGAATTTCTTCCTTTTTGCCCCAAAATAAAGGATATTTCAGCCTTTTTACCTGAAAATAATTGAAATTTCTGCAATTTTGCCCCAAATAAGGGAAATTTCTGCAATTTTGCCTCAAAATAAGGTAAATTCCTGCAATTTTGCCCCAAAATAAGTGGAATTTCTGAGTTTTGTCCCAAAATAAGAAGAATTTCTGTCTTTTTGCCCCAACATATAGGGAATTTCTGCCTTTTTGCCCAACAATTAGGGGAATTTCTTCATTTTTGCTTCAAAATAAGGGGAATTTCTGCCTTTTTGCCTGTAAAGAAGTGGAATTTCTGTATTTTCCTTCCAAAACAAAGGGAATTTCTGTGTTTTTTGCCCCAAAATAAGGAAAATTTCTGACTTATTACCCTGAAATAAGTGAAATGTTTGCAATTTTGCCCCAAAATAAGGGAAATTTCTGCCTTTTTGCCCCCAAATAAGGGGAATTTCAGCCTTTTTACCTCAAAATAAGGGGAATTTCTGCATTTCTGCCACAAAATATTAGGAATTTCTGCCTTTTTGCCCCAAAATAAGAAAAATTTCTGCCATTTTTACCTGAAATAAGTGAAATTTCTGCAATTTTGCCCCAAAATAAGTAAAATTTCTGCAATTTTGCCCCAAAATAAGGGAAATTTCTGGAATTTTGCCCCAAAATAAGTGGAATTTCTGAGTTTTGCCCCAAAATAAGGAGAATTTCTGTCTTTTTGCCCCAACATATAGGGAATTTCTGCCTTTTTGCCCCACAATTAGGGGATTTTCTGCAATCTTGCTCCTAAATACGGGGAATTTCTGCTTTTTTGCCCGAAAATAAGGGGAATGTATAACTTTTGCCACAAAAAAGGGAAATTTCTTCATTTTTGCCCCAAAATAAGAGGAATTTCTGCCTTCTTACCTCAAAATAAGTGAAATTTCTGCCTTTTTACCCAAAAATAAAGGGAATTTCTGACTTTTAGCCCCAAAATAAAAGGAATTTTTTAATTTTGCCCTGAAATAAGTGAAATTTCTGCAATTTTGCCCCAAAATAAGGGAAATTTCTGCCTTTTTGCCCCCAAATAAGGGGAATTTCAGCCTTTTTACCTCAAAATAAAGGGAATTTCTGCATTTTTGCCACAAAATATTAGGAATTTCTGCCTTTTTGCCCCAAAATAAGAAAAATTTCTGCCTTTTTTTAATCTGAAATAAGTGAAATTTCTGCAATTTTGCCCCAAAATAAGTGAAATTTCTGCAAATTTGCCCCAAAATAAGGGAAATTTCTGGAATTTTGCCCCAAAATAAGTGGAATTTCTGAGTTTTGCCCCAAAATAAGGAGAATTTCTGTCTTTTTGCCCCAACATATAGGGAATTTCTGCCTTTTTGCCCCACAATTAGGGGATTTTCTGCAATTGTGCTCCAAAAAACGGGATATTTCTGCTTTTTTGCCCGAAAATAAGGAGAATATATACCTTTTGCCACAAAAAAGGGAAATTTCTTCATTTTTGCCCCAAAATAAGAGGAATTTCTGCCTTCTTACCTCACAATAAGTGAAATTTCTGCCTTTTTACCCAAAAATAAACAAAATTTCTCTTTTTGCCCAAAAATAAAAGGAATTTTTGAATTTTGCCCTGAAATAAGTGAAATTTCTGCAATTTTGCCCCAAAATAAGGGAAATTTTTGCCTTTTTGCCACAAAATAAAGGGAATTTCTGTCTTTTTGCCCCAAAATAAGGGATATTTCAGCATTTTACCTCATGATAAGGGGAATCTCTTCCTTTTTGCCCCAAAATATGGGCAATTTCTTCATTTTTGCCCCAAAATAAAGAAAATTTCTGCAGTTTTGTACCAAAATAAAAGAAATTTCTGCCTTTTTTCCCCAAAATAAGAGAAATTTCTGTGCTTTTTCCCTGAAATAAGTGAAATTTCTGCAATTTTGCCCCAAAATAAGGGAAATTTCTGCAATTTTGCCCCTAAATAAAGGAAATTTCTGCAATTTTGCCCCAAAATAATAGGAATTTCTGCCTTTTTGCCGAAAAAAAGGGGAATTTCATCATTTTACCTCCAAATAAGGGGAATTTCTGCCTTTTTGCCACAAAATATGGGGAATATCTGCCCTATTGCCCTTAAATAAGGAAAATTTCTGCTTTTCTGCCCCAATTAACGGGAATTTCTGCCTTTTTGCCACAAAGTAAAGGGAATTTCTGCCTTTTTACCCCAAAATAACGGGAATTTCAGCCTTTTTACCTCAAAATAAGGGGAATTTCTGCCTTTTTCCCCAAAATATGGGTAATTTTTGCCTTTTTGTTCCAAAATAAGGAAAATTTCTACAATTTTGTATCAAAATAAAAGAAATTTCTGCTTTTTGGCCCAAAATAAAAGGAATTTCTGACTTTTTGCCATGAAATAAATGAAATTCCTGCAATTATGCCCGAAAATAAGGGAAATTTGTGTATTTTTGCCTCCAAATGAGGGGAATTTCTGCCTTTTTGCCCCAAAATATGGGGAATTTCAGGATTTTACCTCATAATAAAGGAAATTTTAGGCTTTTTGCACCAAAATATGGGAAATTTCTAACTTTTTGCCACAAAGTAAGAAAAATTTCTGCAAGTCTGTAACAATATAAAAGAAATTTCTAAAATTTTGACCCGAAATAAGGGAAATTTCTGATTTTTGCCCCAAAATAATGAGAATTTCTCTATTTTTGCCCCAAAATAAAGGGAATTTCTGCCTTTATGCCCCAAAATTATGGGAGTTTCTGCAATTTTGCTCCAAAATAAGAGGAATTTCTGCTTTTTTACCCGAAATTAAGTGGATTTTCTGCCTTTTTGCCCCTAAAGAAAAAAAATTTCTGCAATTTTATTCCAAAATAAGGGGAACTTCTATTTTTCTGCCTTAAAATAAGGGGAATTTCTGTCTTTTTGCCCTGAAATATGTGAAATTTCTGCAATTTTACCCCAAAATAAGGTGAATTTCTGCCTTTTTGCCCCAAAATAATGGGAATTTCTGCCTTTTTGCCCCAAAATAAGAAAAATTTTGCTTTTTTTTTCTGAAATAAGTGAAATTTCTGCAATTTTGCCCTAAAATAAGGGAAATTTCTGCAATTTTTCCCCATAATAAGGGAAATTTCTGCAATTTTGCCCCAAAATAAGTGGAATTTCTGTTTTTTGCCCCCAAATAAGGAAAATTTCTGCAATTTTGCCCTAAAATAAGAAGAATTTCTGCCTTTTTGCCCTAAAATAAGGAGAATTTCTGCCTTTTTGCCCAAAAATAAAGAAAATTACTGTATTTTTTTACCCTAAAATTAGGTGAATTTCTGCAATTTATTCTCCAAAATACGGGAATTTTCTGCCTTTTTTGCCGAAAGTAAGGGGAATTTCTGACATTTTGCCGCGAAATAAGTGAAATTTCTGCAATTTTGCCCCAAAATAAGAGAAATTTCTGCAATTTTTCCCTAAAATAAGGGGATTATCTGCTTTTTTTGCCGAAAATAAGGGGAATTTCTTACATTTTGCCGCAAAAAAGTGAAATTTCTGCAGTTTTACCCCAAAATAAGGGGAATTTCTGCCTTTTTGCCCAAAAATTAGGGGAATTTCTGCAATGTTGCTCCAAAATACGGGGAATTTGTGCCATTTTGCCCAAAAATAAAGGGAATGTATACCTTTTGCCATAAAAAAAGCAAATTTCTTCATTTTTGCCCCAAAATAAGGGGATTTTCCACCTTTTTGACTCAAAATAAGTGCAATTTCTGCCTTTTCCCGAAAATAAACGAAATTTCTGTCTTTTTACCCCAAAATAAGGGGAATTACAGCCTTTTTACCTCAAAATAAGGGGAATTTCTGCATTTTTGCCCCAAAATATGAGGAATTTCTGCCTTTTTGCCCCAAAATAATTGGAATTTCTGCATTTTTGCCCCAAAATAAGAAAAATTTTTGCATTTTTTCTCTGAAATAAGTGAAATTTCTGCAATTTTGTCCTAAAATAAGGGAAATTTCTGCAATTTTTTCCCATAATAAGGGAAATTTCTGCAATTTTGCCTCAAAAGAAGGGGAATTTCTGTTTTTGCCCCCAAATAAGGGAAATTTCTGCAATTTTGCCCTAAAATAAGGGGATTTTCTGCCTTTTTTGCTGAAAATAAGGGGAATTTCTGATATTTTGCCGTAAAATAAGTGAAATTTCTGCAGTTTTACCCCAAAATAAGGGGAATTTCTGCCTTTTTGCCCAAAAATTAGAGGAATTTCTGCAATTTTGCTCCAAAATACGGGTAATTTCTGCCTTTTTGCCTGAAAATAAAGGGAATGTATACCTTTTTGCCATAAAAAAAGCAAATTTCTTCATTTTTGCCCCAAAATAAGGGGATTTTCCACCTTTTTGACTCAAAATAAGTGCAATTTCTGCCTTTTCCCCAAAATAAACGAAATTTCTGTCTTTTTGCCCCAAAATAAGGGGAATTTCAGCCTTTTTACCTAAAAATAAGGGGAATTTCTGCCTTTTTGCCCCAAAATATGGGGAATTTCTGACTTTTTGCCCCAAAATAAGAAAAATTTCTGCAATTTTGTACCAAAATAAAAGAAATTTCTGCTTTTTTGCCCCCCAAAAAAATTTCCGCCTTTTTTCCCTGAAATAAGTGAAATTTCTGCAATTTTGCCCCAAAATAAGGGAAATTTCTGCAATTTTGCCCCAAAATAAGGGAAATTTCTGCAATTTTGCCCCAAAATAAGGGAAATTTCTGCAATTTTGCCCCAATGTAAAGGAAATTTCTGCAATTTTGCCCCAAAATAAGGGGAATTTCTGACTGTTTGCTCCCGATAAAGGAGAATTTCTGTATTTTTGCCCCAAAATAAGAAGAATTTCTGCCTTTTTGCCCAAAAATTATGAGAATTTCTGCAATTTTGCTTCAAAATACGGGAAATTTCTGCCTTTTAGCCCCAAAATAAAAAGAATTTCTGCATTTTACCTCAAAATAAGAATAATTTCTGCTTTTTGCCTCAAAATAAGGGGAATTTTCTGCCTTTTTGTTTCATAATAAGAAAAATTTCTTCAATTTTGTACCATAATAAAAGAAATTTCTGCTCTTTGCCCCAAAATAAAAGGAATTTCTGACTTTTTGCCCTGAAATAAATGAAATTTCTGCAATTTTGCCCGAAAATAAGGGAAATTTGTGCCTCTTACCCCAAAATAAGAAGAAGTTTTGCCTTTTGCGCCAAAATATGGGGAATTTCAGCATTTTACCTCAAAATAAGAATTTCAGCCTTTTTGCCCCAAAATAAGGAAAATTTCTGCAATTTGGCCCCAAAATAAGGGGAATTTCTTCCTTTTTGCCCCAAAATAAAGGATATTTCAGCCTTTTTACCTGAAAATAAGTGAAATTTCTGCTATTTTGCCCCAAATAAGGGAAATTTCTGCAATTTTGCCCCAAAATAAGGTAAATTCCTGCAATTTAGCCCCAAAATAAGTGGAATTTCTGAGTTTTGCCCCAAAATAAGGAGAATTTCTGTCTTTTTGCCCCAACATATAGGGAATTTCTGCCTTTTTGCCCAACAATTAGGGGAATTTCTTCATTTTTGCTCCAAAATAAGTGGAATTTCTGCCTTTTTGCCTTCAAAGAAGTGGAATTTCTGTATTTTCCCCCCAAAACAAAGGGAATTTCTCTTTTTTGCCCCAAAATAAGGAAAATTTCTGACTTATTACCCTGAAATAAGTGAAATGTCTGCAATTTTGCCCCAAAATAAGAAAAATTTCTGCCTTTTTGCCCCCAAATAAGGGGAATTTAAGCCTTTTTACCTCAAAATAAGGGGAATTTCTGCACTTTTGCCACAAAATATTAGGAAATTCTGCCTTTTTGCCCCAAAATAAGAAAAATTTCTGCCATTTTTACCTGAAATAAGGGAAATTTCTGCAATTTTGCCCCAAAATAAGGGAAATTTCTGGAATTTTGCCCCAAAATAAGTGGAATTTCTGAGTTTTGCCCCAAAATAAAGAGAATTTCTGCCTTTTTGCCCCACAATTAGGGGAATTTCTGCAATTTTGCTCCAAAATACGGGGAATTTCTGCCTTTTTGCCGAAAATAAGGGGAATGCATACCTTTTTGCCATAAAAAAGGGAAATTTCTTCATTTTTGCCCCAAATGAAGGGAAATTTCTGCCTTTTTGCCCTGAAATATGTGAAATTTCTGCAATTTTAGCCCAAAATAAGGTGAATTCCTGCCTTTTTGCCATCAAAATAATGGGAATTTCTGCCTTTTTGCCCCACAATTAGGGGATTTTCTGCAATTGTGCTCCAAAATACGGGGAATTTCTGATTTTTTGCCCGAAAATATGGGGAATATATAACTTTTGCCACAAAAAAGGGAAATTTCTTCATTTTTGCCGCAAAATAAGAGGAATTTCTGCCTTCTTACCTCAAAATAAGTGAAATTTCTGCCTTTTTACCCAAAAGTAAATGGAATTTCTGTCTTTACCCCAAAATAAAAGCAATTTTTGAATTTTGCCCTGAAATAAATGAAATTTCTGCAATTTTGCCCCAAAATAAGGGAAATTTCTGGAATTTTGCCCCAAAATAAATGGAATTTCTGAGCTTTGCCTGAAAATAAGGAGAATTTCTGTCTTTTTGCCCCAACATATCGGGAATTTCTGCCTTTTTGCCCCACAATTAGGGGAATTTCTGCAATTTTGCTCCAAAATACGGGTAATTTCTGCCTTTTTGCCCGAAATTAAGGGGATTTTCTGCCTTTTTGCCCCCAAACAAGGGAAATTTCTGCAATTTTAACCCAAAATATGAAGAATTTCTGCCTTTTTACCCCCAAATAAGGGGAATTTCTGCCTTTTTGCCCTGAAATATGTGAAATGTTTGAAATTTTACCCCAAAAGAAGGTGAATTTCTGTCTTTGTGCCCCAAAATAATGGAAATTTCTGCATTTTGCCCTAAAATAAAAAAAATTTTTTTTTTCTCTGAAATAAATGAAATTTCTGCACTTTTGCCTTACAATAAAAGAAATTTCTGCAATTTTTCCCCATAATAAAGGAAATTTCTGCAATTTTTTCTAAAATAAGGGGAATTTCTGATTTTTGCCACAAAATAAGGGGAATTTCTGCCTTTTTGCCTTAAAATAAAGAAAATTACTGCATGTTTTACCCCAAAATTAGGTGAATTTCTGCAATTTTGCTCCAAAATACGGGAATTTTCTCCCTTTTCGCCGAAAATGAAGTGAATTTCTGCCATTTTGCTGCGAAATAAGTGAAATTTCTGCAGTTTTACCCCAAAATAAGGAGAAGTTCTGCGTTTTTGCCTCAAAATTAGAGGAATTTCTGCAATTTTGCTCCAAAATACAGGGAATTTCTGCCTTTTTGCCCGAAAATAAAAAGAATGTATACCTTTTGCCATAAAAAAGGGAAATTTCTTCATTTTTACTCCAAAATAAGGGGATTTTCCGCCTTTTTGACTCAAAATAAGTGCAATTTCTGACTTTTCCCCAAAAATAAACGGAATTTCTGACTTTTTGCCCTGAAATAAGTTAAATTTCTAAAATTTTTCCCCAAAAATAAGGGAAATATCTGCTTTTTGCCCCAAAATACGGGGAATTTCTGCCTTTTTGCCTCCAAAAAAGGGAAATTTCAGCCTTTTTACCTCAAAACAAGGGGAATTTCTTCATTTTTACCCCAAAATAATTGGATTTTCTGCCTTTTTGACTCAAAATAAGTGAAATTTCTGCAATTTTTGCCCAAAATAAGGGAAATGTCTGCTTTTTGCCCCAAAATAAGGGGAATTTCAGCATTTTTACCTCAAAATAAGGGGAATTTCTGCATTTTTGCCCCAAAATATGGGAAATTTCTGCCTTTTTGCCAAAAATAAAAAAAATTTCTGCAAATTTGTACCAAAATAAAAGAAATTTCTGTCTTTTTTTCCCTGAAATAAGTGAAATTTCTGCAATTTTGCCCCAAAATAAGTGAAATTTCTGCAATTTTGCCCCAAAATAAGGGAAATTTTTGGAATTTTGCCCCAAAATAAGTGGAATTTCTGAGTTTTGCCCCAAAATAAGTAGAATTTCTGTCTTTTTGCCCCAACACATAGGGAATTTCTGCCTTTTTGCCCCACAATTAGGGGAATTTCTGCAATTTTGCTCAAAAATACGGGGAATTTCTGTCTTTTTGCCCGAAAATAAGAAGAATGCATACCTTTTTGCCATAAAAAAGGGAAATTTCTTCATTTTCGCTCCAAAATAAGGGGAATTTCTGCTTTTTTGCCTATAAATAAGTGGAATTTCTGTCTTTTTCCCCCAAAACATAGAGAATTTGTGTCTTTTTTGTCCCAAAATAAGAAAAATTTCTGACTTATTACCCTGAAATAAATGAAATATCTGCAATTTTGCCCCAAAATAAGGGAAATTTCTGCTTTTTGCAACCAAATAAGGGGAATTTTAGACTTTTTACCTCAAAATAAGGGGATTTTCTGCATTTTTGCCCCAAAATATGAGAAATTTCTGTTTTTTTGCCCCAAATTAAGAAAATTTCTGCATTTTTTCTGAAATAAGTGAAATTTCTGCAATTTTGCTTCAAAATAAGTGAAATTTCTGAGTTTTGCTCTAAAATAAGGAGAATTTCTGTCTTTTTGCCCAAACATATAGGGAATTTCTGCCTTTTTGTCCCACAATTAGGGGAATTTCTGCAATTTTGCTCCAAAATACGGGGAATTTCTGCTTTTTAGCCTGAAAATAAGAAGAATGCATACCTTTTGCCACAAAAAAAGGAAATTTCTTCATTTTTGCTCCAAAATAAGGGGAATTTCTGCTTTTTTGCTTCTAAATAAGTGGAATTTCTGACTTTTTCCCCCAAAACAAAAGGAATTTCTGTCTTTATTGCCCCAAATAAGGAAAATTTCTGACTTATTACCCTGAAATAAGTGAAATTTCTGCAATTTTGTCCCAGAATAAGGGAAATTTCTGCTTTTTGCTTCCAAATAAGGGGAATTTCTGCCTTTTTACCTCAAAATAAGGGGAATTTTTGCAATTTTACCACAAAATATTTGGAATCTCTGCATTTTTGCCCCAAAATGAGGAAAATTTCTGCCTTTTTACCATGAAATAAGTGAAATTTCTGCAATTTTGCCCCAAAATAAGTGAAATTTCGGCAATTTTGCCACAAAATAAGGGAAATTTCTGGAATTTTGCCCCAAAATAAGTGGAATTTCTGAGCTTTGCCCCAAAATAAGGAGAATTTCTGTCTTTTTGCCCTAACATATAGGGAATTTCTGCATTTTGCCCCACAATTAGGGGAATTTCTGCAATTTTGCTCCAAAATACGGGTAATTTCAGCTTTTTAGCCCAAAAATAAGTGGAATGTATACATTTTGCCACAAAAAAGGGAAATTTTTTCATTTTTACTCCAAAATAAAAGGAATTTCTGCTTTTTTGCCTCTGAAAAAGTGGAATTTCTGTCTTTTTCCCCCAAAACAAAGGGAATTTCTGTGTTTTTTTGCCCCAAAATAAGGAAAATTTCTGACTTATTACCCTGAAATAAGTGAAATTTATGCAATTTTGCCTCAAAATAAGTGAAATTTCTGCAATTTTGGCCCAAAATAAGGGAAATTTTTGGAATTTTGCCCCAAAGTAAGTGGAATTTCTGAGTTTTGCCCCAAAATAAGGAGATTTTCTGTTTTTTTGCTCTAACTTACAGGGAATTTCTGCCTTTTTGCCCCACAATTAGCGGAATTTTTGCAATTTTGCTCCAAAATACGGGTAATTTCTGCTTTTTAGCCTGAAAATAAGGGGAATGTATACCATTTGCCACAAAAAAGAAATTTCTTCATTTTTACTCCAAAATAAAAGGAATTTCTGCTTTTTTGCCCCAAAATAAGAAAAATTTCTGACTGACTACTCTGAAATAAGTGAAATTTCTGCAATTTTGCCCCAAAATAAGAAAAATTTCTGCCTTTTTGCCTCCAAATAAGGGGAATTTCAGCCTTTTTACCTCAAAATAAGAGGAATTTCTGCATTTTTGCCCCAAAATATGGGAGATTTCTGCCTTTTTGCCCCAAAATAAGAAAAATTTCTGCAATTTTGTACCAAAATAAAAGAAATTTCCGCCTTTTTGCACCAAAATAAGAAAATTTCTGCTTTTTTTTCTGAAATAAGTGAAATTTCTGCAATTTTGCCCCAAAATAACAGAAATTTCTGCAATTTTGCTCCCAAATAAAGGAAATTTCTGGAATTTTGCCTTAAAATAAGTGGAATTTCTGAGTTTTGCCCCAAAATAAGGAGAATTTCTGTCTTTTTGCCCTAACATATAGGGAATTTCTGCCTTTTCGCCCCACAATTAGGGGAATTTCTGCAATTTTGCTCCAAAATACGGGGAATTTCTGCCTTTTTGCCCGAAAATAAGAAGAATGCATAACTTTTTGCCATAAAAAAGGGAAAGTTCTTCATTTTTGCTCCAAAATAAGGGGAATTTCAGCTTTTTTGCATCTAAATAAGTGGAATTTCTGTCTTTTTCCCCCAAAACAAAGGGAATTTCTGTTTTTTTGCTCCAAAATAAGGAAAATTTCTGACTTATTACCCTGAAATAAGTGAAATTTCTGCAATTTTGCCCCAAAATAAGTGAAATTTCTGCAATTTTGCCCCAAAATAAGGAAAATTTCTGGAATTTTGCCCCAAAATAAGTGGAATTTCTGAGTTTTGCCCCAAAATTATGAGAATTTCTGTCTTTTTGCCCCAACATATAGGCAATTTCTGCCTTTTTGCCCCACAATTAGGGGAATTTCTGCAATTTTGCTCCAAAATATGGGGAATTTCTGCTTTTTAGCCTGAAAATAAGGGGAATGTATACTTTTTGCCACAAAAAAAAAGAAATTTCTTCATTTTTACTCCAAAATAAAATGAATTTTTGCTTTTTTGCCGCTAAAAAAGTGGAATTTCTGCCTTTTTCCCTCAAAACAAAAAGAATTTCTGTCTTTTTTGCCCCAAAATAAAGAAAATTTCTGACTTATTACACTGAAATAAGTGAAATTTCTGCAATTTTGCCTCAAAATAAGGAAAATTTCTGCCTTTTTGCCCCCAAATAATGGGAATTTCAGCCTTTTTACCTCAAAATAAGAGAAATTTCTTCATTTTTGCCCCAAAATATGGGAGATTTCTGCCTTTTTGCCCCAAAATAAGAAAAATTTCTGCAATTTTGTACCAAAATAAAAGAAATTTCCGCCTTTTTGCACCAAAATAAGAAAATTTCTGCTTTTTTTTTCTGAAATAAGTGAAATTACTGCAATTTTGCCCCAAAATAAGTGAAATTTCTGCAATTTTGCCCCAAAATAAGGGAAATTTCTGGAATTTTGCCCCAATATCAGTGGAATTTCTGAGTTTTGACCCAAAATAAGGAGAATTTGTTTCTTTTTGCCACAACATATAGGGAATTTCTGACTTTTTGCCCCACAATTAGGGGAATTTCTGCAATTTTGCTCCAAAATACTGGGAATTTCAGCCTTTTTGCCCGAAAATAAGAAGAATGCATACCTTTTTGCCATAAAAAAAGGAAATTTCTTCATTTTTGCTCCAAAATAAGAGGAATTTCTGCTTTTTTGCCTCTAAATAAGTGGAATTTCTATCTTTTTCAACCCAAAACAAAGGAAATTTCTGTCTTTTTGGCCCCAAAATAAGGAAAATTTCTGCCTTTTTTCCCTGAAATAAGTGAAATTTCTGCAATTTTGCACCAAAATAAGTGAAATTTCTGCAATTTTGCCCCAAAATAAGGGAAATTTCTGGAATTTTGCCCCAAAATAAGTGGAATTTCTTAGTTTAGCCCCAAAATAAAAAGAATTTCTGTCTTTTTGCCCTAACATATCGGAAATTTCTGCCTTTTTGCCCCACAATTAGGGGAATTTCTGGAAGTTTGCTCCAAAATACGGGGAATTTCTGCTTTTTAGCCTGAAAATAAGGGGAATGTATATCTTTTGCCACAAAAAAAAAAGAAATTTCTTCATTTTTACTCCAAAATAAAATGAATTTCTGCTTTTTTGCCGCTAAAAAAGTGGAATTTCTGTCTTTTTCCCCCAAAACAAAGGGAATTTCTGTCTTTTTTGCCCCAAAATAAGGAAAATTTCTGACTTATTACACTGAAATAAGTGAAATTTCTGCAATTTTGCCTCAAAATAAGGAAAATTTCTGCCTTTTTCCCCCAAATAAGGGAAATTTCTACCTTTTTACCTCAAAATAAGAGGAATTTCTGCATTTTTTCCCCAAAATATGGGAGATTTGTGCCTTTTTGCCCCAAAAAAGAAAAATTTCTGCAATTTTGTACCAAAATAGAAATTTCTGCCTTTTTGCACCAAAATAGGAAAATTTCTGAATTTTTTTCTGAAATAAGTGAAATTTCTGCAATTTTGCCCCAAAATAAGTGAAATTTCTGCAATTTTGCCCCAAAATAAGGGAAATTTCTGTCTTTTACCCCCAAATAAGGGGAATTTCTGCCTTTTTACCTTAAAATAAGGGGAAATTCTGCATTTTTGCCACAAAATATTTGGAATTTCTGCAATTTTGCCCCAAAATAAGTGAAAGTACTGCAATTTTGCCCCAAAATAAGTGAAATTTCTGCCTTTTTGCCCAAAATAAGAAAAATTTCTGCAATTTTGTACCAAAATAATAGATAATTCTGCCTTTTTGCACCAAAATAGGAAAATTTCTGAATTTTTTTCTGAAATAAGTTAAATTTCTGCAATTTTGCACCAAAATAAGTGAAATTTCTGCAATTTTGCCCCAAAATAAAGGAAATTTCTGGAATTTTGACCAAAAAAGTGTGGAATTTCTGAGTTTTTGCCCCAAAATAAGTGAAATTTCTTTTTTTTGCCCCCAAATAAGGGGAATTTCTGCCTTTTTACCTCAAAATAAAGGGAATTTCTTCATTTTTGCCACAAAATATTTGGAATTTCTGCATTTTTGCATCAAAATAAGGATAATTTCTGCCTTTTTACCATGAAATAAGTGAAATTTCTGCAATTTTGCCCCAAAATAAGAGAAATTTCTGGAATTTTGCCCCAAAATAAATGGAATTTCTGAGTTTTGCCCCAAAAATAAAGAGAATTTCTGTCTTTTTGCCCCAACATATAGGGAATTTCTGCCATTTTGCCTTACAATTAGGGGAATTTCTGCAATTTTGCTCTAAAATACGGGTAATTTCTGCTTTTTAGCCCAAAAATAAGTGGAATGTATACCTTTTGCCACAAAAAAGGGAAATTTCTTCATTTTTACTCCAAAATAAAAGGAATTTCTGCTTTTTTGCCTCTAAAAAAGTGAAATATCTGTATTTTTCTCCCAAAACAAAGGGAATTTCTGTCTTTTTTCCCCAAAATAGAGAAAATTTCTGACTTATTACCCTGAAATAAGTGAAATTTCTGCAATTTTGCCTCAAAATAAGGGAAATTTCTGCCTTTTTGCCCCCAAATAAGGGAAATTTCAGCATTTTTACCTCAAAATAAGAGGAATTTCTGCATTTTTCCCCTAAATATGGGAGATTTCTGACTTTTTGCCCCAAAATAAGAAAAATTTCTGCAATTTTGTACCAAAATAAAAGAAATTTCTGCCTTTTTGCACCAAAATAGAAAAATTTCTGATTTTTTTTCTGAAATAAGTTAAATTTCTGCAATTTTGCCCCAAAATAAGTGAAATTTCTGCAATTTTGCCCTAAAATAAGGGAAATTTCTGGAATTTTGCACCAAAATAAGTGGAATTTCTGAGTTTTGCCCCAAAATAAGGAGAATTTCTGTCTTTTTGCCCCAACATATAGGGAATTTCTGCCTTTTTGCCCCCAATTAGGGGAATTTCTGCAATTTTGCTCCAAAATACAAGGAATTTCTGCCTTTTTACCCGAAAATAAGAAGAATGCATACCCTTTTGCCATAAAAAATAGAAATTTCTTCAGTTTTGCTCCTAAATAAGGGGAATTTCTGCTTTTTTGCCTCTAAATAAGTGGTATTTCTGTCTTTATCCCCCAAAACAAAGGAAATTTCTGTCTTTTTTGCCCCAAAATAAGGAAAATTTCTGACTTATTACCCTGAAATAAGTGAAATTTCTGCAATTTTGCCCCAAAATAAGTGAAATTTCTGCAATTTTGCCCCAAAATACGGGAAATTTCTGGAATTTTGCCCCAATATCAGTGGAATTTCTGAATTTTGACCCAAAATAAGGAGAATTTGTTTCTTTTTGCCCCAACATATAGGGAATTTCTGCCTTTTTGCCCCACAATTAGGAGAATTTCTGCAATTTTGCATCAAAATAAGAGGAATTTCTGCTTTTTTGCCTCTAAATAAGTGGAATTTCTGTCTTTTCCCCCCCAAAACAAAGGGAATTTCTGTCTTTTTGGCCCCAAAATAAGGAAAATTTCTGACTTATTACCCTGAAATAAGTGAAATTTTTGCAATTTTGCCCCAAAATAAGGGAAATTTCTGGAATTTTGCCCCAAAATAAGTAGAATTTCTGAGTTTTGCCCCAAAATAAGGAGAATTTCTGTCTTTTTGCCCTAAGATATAGGGAATTTCTGCCTCTTTGCCCCACAATTAGGGGAATTTCTGCAATATTGCTCCAAAATAAGGGGAATTTCAGCCTTTTTACCTCAAAATAAGAGAAATTTCTGCATTTTTGCCCCAAAATATGGGAGATTTCTGCCTTTTTGCCCCAAAATAAGAAAAATTTCTGCAATTTTGTACCAAAATAAAAGAAATTTCCGCCTTTTTGCACCAAAATAAGAAAATTCCTGCTTTTTTTTCTGAAATAAGTGAAATTTCTGCAATTTTGCCCCAAAATAAGTGAAATTTCTTCAATTTTGCCCCAAAATACGGGAAATTTCTGGAATTTTGCCTCAATATCAGTGGAATTTCTGAGTTTTGACCCAAAATAAGGAGAATTTGTTTCTTTTTGCCCCAACATATAGGGAATTTCTGCCTTTTTGCCCCACAATTAGGGGAATTTCTGCAATTTTGCTCCAAAATAAGAGGAATTTCTGCTTTTTTGCCTCTAAATAAGTGGAATTTCTGTCTTTTCCCCCCCAAAACAAAGGGAATTTCTGTCTTTTTGGCCCCAAAATAAGGAAAATTTCTGACTTATTACCCTGAAATAAGTGAAATTTCTGCAATTTTGCCCCAAAATAAGGGAAATTTCTGGAATTTTGCCCCAAAATAAGTAGAATTTCTGAGTTTTGCCCCAAAATAAGGAGAATTTCTGTCTTTTTGCCCTAACATATAGGGAATTTCTGCCTCTTTGCCCCACAATTAGGGGAATTTCTGCAATATTGCTCCAAAATACGGGTAATTTCTGCTTTTTAGCCCAAAAATAAGTGGAATGCATACCTTTTGCCACAAAAAAGGGAAATTTCTTCATTTTTACTCCAAAATAAAAGGAATTTCTGCTTTTTTGCCTCTAAAAAAGTGGAATTTCTGTCTTTTTCTCCCAAAACAAAGGGAATTTCTGTCTTTTTTGCCCCAAAATAAAGAAAATTTCTGACTTATTACCCTGAAATAAGTGAAATTTCTGCAATTTTGCCTCAAAATAAGGGAAATTTCTGCCTTTTTGCCCCCAAATAAGGGAAATTTCAGCCTTATTACCTCAAAATAAGAGGAATTTCTGCCTTTTTGCCCCAAAATAAGAAAAATTTCTGCAATTTTGTACCAAAATAAAAGAAATTTCTGCCTTTTTGCACCAAAATAGAAAAATTTCTGAATTTTTTTCTGAAATAAGTTAAATTTCTGCAATTTTGCCCCAAAATAAGTGAAATTTCTGCAATTTTGCCCTAAAATAAGGGAAATTTCTGGAATTTTGCACCAAAATAAGTGGAATTTCTGAGTTTTGCCCCAAAAGAAGGAGAATTTCTGTCTTTTTGCCCCAACATATAGGGAATTTCCCCCTTCTTGCCCCACAATTACGGGAATTTCTGCAGTTTTGCTCCAAAATACGGGGAATTTCTGCCTTTTTGCCCGAAAATAAGAAGAATGCATACCTTTTTGCCATAAAAAATAGAAATTTCTTCAGTTTTGCTACAAAATAAGGGGAATTTCTGCTTTTTTCCTCTAAATAAGTGGAATTTCTGTCTTTTTCCCCCAAAACAAAGGGAATTTCTGTCTTTTTTGCCCCAAAATAAGGAAAATTTCTGACTTATTACCCTGAAATAAGTGAAATTTCTGCAATTTTGCCCCAAAATAAGGGAAATTTCTGCCTTTTTGCCCCCAAATAAGGGGAATTTCAGCCTTTTTACCTCAAAATAAGAGAAATTTCTGCATTTTTGCCCCAAAATATGGGAGATTTCTGCCTTTTTGCCCCAAAATAAGAAAAATTTCTGCAATTTTGTATCAAAATAAAAGAAATTTCCGCCTTTTTGCACCAAAATAAGAAAATTTCTGCTTTTTTTTCTGAAATAAGTGAAATTTCTGCAATTTTGCCCAAAAATAATTGAAATTTCTGCAATTTTGCCCCAAAATAAGGGAAATTTCTGGAATTTTGACCAAAAAAGTGTGGAATTTCTGAGTTTTTGCCCCAAAATAAGTGAAATTTCTTTTTTTTGCCCCCAAATAAGGGGAATTTCTGCCTTTTTACCTCAAAATAAAGGGAATTTCTTCATTTTTGCCACAAAATATTTGGAATTTCTGCATTTTTGCATCAAAATAAGGATAATTTCTGCCTTTTTACCATGAAATAAGTGAAATTTCTGCAATTTTGCCCCAAAATAAGTGAAATTTCTGCAATTTTGCCCCAAAATAAGAGAAATTTCTGGAATTTTGCCCCAAAATAAATGGAATTTCTGAGTTTTGCCCCAAAAATAAAGAGAATTTCTGTCTTTTTGCCCCAACATATAGGGAATTTCTGCCATTTTGCCTTACAATTAGGGGAATTTCTGCAATTTTGCTCTAAAATACGGGTAATTTCTGCTTTTTAGCCCAAAAATAAGTGGAATGTATACCTTTTGCCACAAAAAAGGGAAATTTCTTCATTTTTACTCCAAAATAAAAGGAATTTCTGCTTTTTTGCCTCTAAAAAGTGAAATATCTGTATTTTTCTCCCAAAACAAAGGGAATTTCTGTCTTTTTTGCCCCAAAATAGAGAAAATTTCTGACTTATTACCCTGAAATAAGGGAAATTTCTGCAATTTTGCCTCAAAATAAGGGAAATTTCTGCCTTTTGCCCCCAAATAAGGGAAATTTCAGCATTTTTACCTCAAAATAAGAGGAATTTCTGCATTTTTCCCCTAAATATGGGAGATTTCTGACTTTTTGCCCCAAAATAAGAAAAATTTCTGCAATTTTGTACTAAAATAAAAGAAATTTCTGCCTTTTTGCACCAAAATAGAAAAATTTCTGATTTTTTTTCTGAAATAAGTTAAATTTCTGCAATTTTGCCCCAAAATAAGTGAAATTTCTGCAATTTTGCCCTAAAATAAGGGAAATTTCTGGAATTTTGCACCAAAATAAGTGGAATTTCTGAGTTTTGCCCCAAAATAAGGAGAATTTCTGTCTTTTTGCCCCAACATATAGGGAATTTCTGCCTTTTTGCCCCACAATTAGGAGAATTTCTGCAATTTTGCTCCAAAATACGGGGAATTTCTGCCTTTTTGCCCGAAAATAAGAAGAATGCATACCCTTTTGCCATAAAAAATAGAAATTTCTTCAGTTTTGCTCCTAAATAAGGGGAATTTCTGCTTTTTTGCCTCTAAATAAGTGGTATTTCTGTCTTTATCCCCCAAAACAAAGGAAATTTCTGTCTTTTTTGCCCCAAAATAAGGAAAATTTCTGACTTATTACCCTGAAATAAGTGAAATTTCTGCAATTTTGCACCAAAATAAGTGAAATTTCTGCAATTTTGCCCCAAAATACGGGAAATTTCTGGAATTTTGCCCCAATATCAGTGGAATTTCTGAATTTTGACCCAAAATAAGGAGAATTTGTTTCTTTTTGCCCCAACATATAGGGAATTTCTGCCTTTTTGCCCCACAATTAGGAGAATTTCTGCAATTTTGCTCCAAAATAAGAGGAATTTCTGCTTTTTTGCCTCTAAATAAGTGGAATTTCTGTCTTTTCCCCCCCAAAACAAAGGGAATTTCTGTATTTTGGCCCCAAAATAAGGAAAATTTCTGACTTATTACCCTGAAATAAGTGAAATTTTTGCAATTTTGCCCCAAAATAAGGGAAATTTCTGGAATTTTGCCCCAAAATAAGTAGAATTTCTGAGTTTTGCCCCAAAATAAGGAGAATTTCTGTCTTTTTGCCCTAAGATATAGGGAATTTCTGCCTCTTTGCCCCACAATTAGGGGAATTTCTGCAATATTGCTCCAAAATAAGGGGAATTTCAGCCTTTTTACCTCAAAATAAGAGAAATTTCTGCATTTTTGCCCCAAAATATGGGAGATTTCTGCCTTTTTGCCTCAAAATAAGAAAAATTTCTGCAATTTTGTACCAAAATAAAAGAAATTTCCGCCTTTTTGCACCAAAATAAGAAAATTCCTGCTTTTTTTTCTGAAATAAGTGAAATTTCTGCAATTTTGCCCCAAAATAAGTGAAATTTCTTCAATTTTGCCCCAAAATACGGGAAATTTCTGGAATTTTGCCTCAATATCAGTGGAATTTCTGAGTTTTGACCCAAAATAAGGAGAATTTGTTTCTTTTTGCCCCAACATATAGGGAATTTCTGCCTTTTTGCCCCACAATTAGGGGAATTTCTGCAATTTTGCTCCAAAATAAGAGGAATTTCTGCTTTTTTGCCTCTAAATAAGTGGAATTTCTGTCTTTTCCCCCCCAAAACAAAGGGAATTTCTGTCTTTTTGGCCCCAAAATAAGGAAAATTTCTGACTTATTACCCTGAAATAAGTGAAATTTCTGCAATTTTGCCCCAAAATAAGGGAAATTTCTGGAATTTTGCCCCAAAATAAGTAGAATTTCTGAGTTTTGCCCCAAAATAAGGAGAATTTCTGTCTTTTTGCCCTAACATATAGGGAATTTCTGCCTCTTTGCCCCACAATTAGGGGAATTTCTGCAATATTGCTCCAAAATACGGGTAATTTCTGCTTTTTAGCCCAAAAATAAGTGGAATGCATACCTTTTGCCACAAAAAAGGGAAATTTCTTCATTTTTACTCCAAAATAAAAGGAATTTCTGCTTTTTTGCCTCTAAAAAAGTGGAATTTCTGTCTTTTTCTCCCAAAACAAAGGGAATTTCTGTCTTTTTTGCCCCAAAATAAAGAAAATTTCTGACTTATTACCCTGAAATAAGTGAAATTTCTGCAATTTTGCCTCAAAATAAGGGAAATTTCTGCCTTTTTGCCCCCAAATAAGGGAAATTTCAGCCTTATTACCTCAAAATAAGAGGAATTTCTGCATTTTTGCCTCAAAATATGGGGGATTTCTGCCTTTTTGCCCCAAAATAAGAAATATTTCTGCAATTTTGTACCAAAATAAAAGAAATTTCTGCCTTTTTGCACCAAAATAGAAAAATTTCTGAATTTTTTTCTGAAATAAGTTAAATTTCTGCAATTTTGCCCCAAAATAAGTGAAATTTCTGCAATTTTGCCCTAAAATAAGGGAAATTTCTGGAATTTTGCACCAAAATAAGTGGAATTTCTGAGTTTTGCCCCAAAAGAAGGAGAATTTCTGTCTTTTTGCCCCAACATATAGGGAATTTCCCCCTTCTTGCCCCACAATTACAAGAATTTCTGCAATTTTGCTCCAAAATACGGGGAATTTCTGCCTTTTTGCCCGAAAATAAGAAGAATGCATACCTTTTTGCCATAAAAAATAGAAATTTCTTCAGTTTTGCTACAAAATAAGGGGAATTTCTGCTTTTTTCCTCTAAATAAGTGGAATTTCTGTCTTTTTCCCCCAAAACAAAGGGAATTTCTGTCTTTTTTGCCCCAAAATAAAGAAAATTTCTGACTTATTACCCTGAAATAAGTGAAATTTCTGCAATTTTGCCTCAAAATAAGGGAAATTTCTGCCTTTTTGCCCCCAAATAAGGGAAATTTCAGCCTTATTACCTCAAAATAAGAGGAATTTCTGCATTTTTGCCTCAAAATATGGGGGATTTCTGCCTTTTTGCCCCAAAATAAGAAAAATTTCTGCAATTTTGTACCAAAATAAAAGAAATTTCTGCCTTTTTGCACCAAAATAGAAAAATTTCTGAATTTTTTTCTGAAATAAGTTAAATTTCTGCAATTTTGCCCCAAAATAAGTGAAATTTCTGCAATTTTGCCCTAAAATAAGGGAAATTTCTGGAATTTTGCACCAAAATAAGTGGAATTTCTGAGTTTTGCCCCAAAAGAAGGAGAATTTCTGTCTTTTTGCCCCAACATATAGGGAATTTCCCCCTTCTTGCCCCACAATTACGGGAATTTCTGCAATTTTGCTCCAAAATACGGGGAATTTCTGCCTTTTTGCCCGAAAATAAGAAGAATGCATACCTTTTTGCCATAAAAAATAGAAATTTCTTCAGTTTTGCTACAAAATAAGGGGAATTTCTGCTTTTTTCCTCTAAATAAGTGGAATTTCTGTCTTTTTCCCCCAAAACAAAGGGAATTTCTGTCTTTTTTGCCCCAAAATAAGGAAAATTTCTGACTTATTACCCTGAAATAAGTGAAATTTCTGCAATTTTGCCCCAAAATAAGGGAAATTTCTGCCTTTTTGCCCCCAAATAAGGGGAATTTCAGCCTTTTTACCTCAAAATAAGAGAAATTTCTGCATTTTTGCCCCAAAATATGGGAGATTTCTGCCTTTTTGCCCCAAAATAAGAAAAATTTCTGCAATTTTGTATCAAAATAAAAGAAATTTCCGCCTTTTTGCACCAAAATAAGAAAATTTCTGCTTTTTTTTCTGAAATAAGTGAAATTTCTGCAATTTTGCCCAAAAATAATTGAAATTTCTGCAATTTTGCCCCAAAATAAGGGAAATTTCTGGAATTTTGACCAAAAAAGTGTGGAATTTCTGAGTTTTTGCCCCAAAATAAGTGAAATTTCTTTTTTTTGCCCCCAAATAAGGGGAATTTCTGCCTTTTTACCTCAAAATAAAGGGAATTTCTTCATTTTTGCCACAAAATATTTGGAATTTCTGCATTTTTGCATCAAAATAAGGATAATTTCTGCCTTTTTACCATGAAATAAGTGAAATTTCTGCAATTTTGCCCCAAAATAAGTGAAATTTCTGCAATTTTGCCCCAAAATAAGAGAAATTTCTGGAATTTTGCCCCAAAATAAATGGAATTTCTGAGTTTTGCCCCAAAAATAAAGAGAATTTCTGTCTTTTTGCCCCAACATATAGGGAATTTCTGCCATTTTGCCTTACAATTAGGGGAATTTCTGCAATTTTGCTCTAAAATACGGGTAATTTCTGCTTTTTAGCCCAAAAATAAGTGGAATGTATACCTTTTGCCACAAAAAAGGGAAATTTCTTCATTTTTACTCCAAAATAAAAGGAATTTCTGCTTTTTTGCCTCTAAAAAAGTGAAATATCTGTATTTTTCTCCCAAAACAAAGGGAATTTCTGTCTTTTTTGCCCCAAAATAGAGAAAATTTCTGACTTATTACCCTGAAATAAGGGAAATTTCTGCAATTTTGCCTCAAAATAAGGGAAATTTCTGCCTTTTGCCCCCAAATAAGGGAAATTTCAGCATTTTTACCTCAAAATAAGAGGAATTTCTGCATTTTTCCCCTAAATATGGGAGATTTCTGACTTTTTGCCCCAAAATAAGAAAAATTTCTGCAATTTTGTACCAAAATAAAAGAAATTTCCGCCTTTTTGCACCAAAATAAGAAAATTCCTGCTTTTTTTTCTGAAATAAGTGAAATTTCTGCAATTTTGCCCCAAAATAAGTGAAATTTCTTCAATTTTGCCCCAAAATACGGGAAATTTCTGGAATTTTGCCTCAATATCAGTGGAATTTCTGAGTTTTGACCCAAAATAAGGAGAATTTGTTTCTTTTTGCCCCAACATATAGGGAATTTCTGCCTTTTTGCCCCACAATTAGGGGAATTTCTGCAATTTTGCTCCAAAATAAGAGGAATTTCTGCTTTTTTGCCTCTAAATAAGTGGAATTTCTGTCTTTTCCCCCCCAAAACAAAGGGAATTTCTGTCTTTTTGGCCCCAAAATAAGGAAAATTTCTGACTTATTACCCTGAAATAAGTGAAATTTCTGCAATTTTGCCCCAAAATAAGGGAAATTTCTGGAATTTTGCCCCAAAATAAGTAGAATTTCTGAGTTTTGCCCCAAAATAAGGAGAATTTCTGTCTTTTTGCCCTAACATATAGGGAATTTCTGCCTCTTTGCCCCACAATTAGGGGAATTTCTGCAATATTGCTCCAAAATACGGGTAATTTCTGCTTTTTAGCCCAAAAATAAGTGGAATGCATACCTTTTGCCACAAAAAAGGGAAATTTCTTCATTTTTACTCCAAAATAAAAGGAATTTCTGCTTTTTTGCCTCTAAAAAAGTGGAATTTCTGTCTTTTTCTCCCAAAACAAAGGGAATTTCTGTCTTTTTTGCCCCAAAATAAAGAAAATTTCTGACTTATTACCCTGAAATAAGTGAAATTTCTGCAATTTTGCCTCAAAATAAGGGAAATTTCTGCCTTTTTGCCCCCAAATAAGGGAAATTTCAGCCTTATTACCTCAAAATAAGAGGAATTTCTGCATTTTTGCCTCAAAATATGGGGGATTTCTGCCTTTTTGCCCCAAAATAAGAAAAATTTCTGCAATTTTGTACCAAAATAAAAGAAATTTCTGCCTTTTTGCACCAAAATAGAAAAATTTCTGAATTTTTTTCTGAAATAAGTTAAATTTCTGCAATTTTGCCCCAAAATAAGTGAAATTTCTGCAATTTTGCCCTAAAATAAGGGAAATTTCTGGAATTTTGCACCAAAATAAGTGGAATTTCTGAGTTTTGCCCCAAAAGAAGGAGAATTTCTGTCTTTTTGCCCCAACATATAGGGAATTTCCCCCTTCTTGCCCCACAATTACGGGAATTTCTGCAATTTTGCTCCAAAATACGGGGAATTTCTGCCTTTTTGCCCGAAAATAAGAAGAATGCATACCTTTTTGCCATAAAAAATAGAAATTTCTTCAGTTTTGCTACAAAATAAGGGGAATTTCTGCTTTTTTCCTCTAAATAAGTGGAATTTCTGTCTTTTTCCCCCAAAACAAAGGGAATTTCTGTCTTTTTTGCCCCAAAATAAGGAAAATTTCTGACTTATTACCCTGAAATAAGTGAAATTTCTGCAATTTTGCCCCAAAATAAGGGAAATTTCTGCCTTTTTGCCCCCAAATAAGGGGAATTTCAGCCTTTTTACCTCAAAATAAGAGAAATTTCTGCATTTTTGCCCCAAAATATGGGAGATTTCTGCCTTTTTGCCCCAAAATAAGAAAAATTTCTGCAATTTTGTATCAAAATAAAAGAAATTTCCGCCTTTTTGCACCAAAATAAGAAAATTTCTGCTTTTTTTTCTGAAATAAGTGAAATTTCTGCAATTTTGCCCAAAAATAATTGAAATTTCTGCAATTTTGCCCCAAAATAAGGGAAATTTCTGGAATTTTGACCAAAAAAGTGTGGAATTTCTGAGTTTTTGCCCCAAAATAAGTGAAATTTCTTTTTTTTGCCCCCAAATAAGGGGAATTTCTGCCTTTTTACCTCAAAATAAAGGGAATTTCTTCATTTTTGCCACAAAATATTTGGAATTTCTGCATTTTTGCATCAAAATAAGGATAATTTCTGCCTTTTTACCATGAAATAAGTGAAATTTCTGCAATTTTGCCCCAAAATAAGTGAAATTTCTGCAATTTTGCCCCAAAATAACAGAAATTTCTGGAATTTTGCCCCAAAATAAATGGAATTTCTGAGTTTTGCCCCAAAAATAAAGAGAATTTCTGTCTTTTTGCCCCAACATATAGGGAATTTCTGCCATTTTGCCTTACAATTAGGGGAATTTCTGCAATTTTGCTCTAAAATACGGGTAATTTCTGCTTTTTAGCCCAAAAATAAGTGGAATGTATACCTTTTGCCACAAAAAAGGGAAATTTCTTCATTTTTACTCCAAAATAAAAGGAATTTCTGCTTTTTTGCCTCTAAAAAGTGAAATATCTGTATTTTTCTCCCAAAACAAAGGGAATTTCTGTCTTTTTTGCCCCAAAATAGAGAAAATTTCTGACTTATTACCCTGAAATAAGGGAAATTTCTGCAATTTTGCCTCAAAATAAGGGAAATTTCTGCCTTTTGCCCCCAAATAAGGGAAATTTCAGCATTTTTACCTCAAAATAAGAGGAATTTCTGCATTTTTCCCCTAAATATGGGAGATTTCTGACTTTTTGCCCCAAAATAAGAAAAATTTCTGCAATTTTGTACTAAAATAAAAGAAATTTCTGCCTTTTTGCACCAAAATAGAAAAATTTCTGATTTTTTTTTCTGAAATAAGTTAAATTTCTGCAATTTTGCCCCAAAATAAGTGAAATTTCTGCAATTTTGCCCTAAAATAAGGGAAATTTCTGGAATTTTTCACCAAAATAAGTGGAATTTCTGAGTTTTGCCCCAAAATAAGGAGAATTTCTGTCTTTTTGCCCCAACATATAGGGAATTTCCCCCTTCTTGCCCCACAATTACGGGAATTTCTGCAATTTTGCTCCAAAATACGGGGAATTTCTGCCTTTTTGCCCGAAAATAAGAAGAATGCATACCCTTTTGCCATAAAAAATAGAAATTTCTTCAGTTTTGCTCCTAAATAAGGGGAATTTCTGCTTTTTTGCCTCTAAATAAGTGGTATTTCTGTCTTTATCCCCCAAAACAAAGGAAATTTCTGTCTTTTTTGCCCCAAAATAAGGAAAATTTCTGACTTATTACCCTGAAATAAGTGAAATTTCTGCAATTTTGCACCAAAATAAGTGAAATTTCTGCAATTTTGCCCCAAAATACGGGAAATTTCTGGAATTTTGCCCCAATATCAGTGGAATTTCTGAATTTTGACCCAAAATAAGGAGAATTTGTTTCTTTTTGCCCCAACATATAGGGAATTTCTGCCTTTTTGCCCCACAATTAGGAGAATTTCTGCAATTTTGCTCCAAAATAAGAGGAATTTCTGCTTTTTTGCCTCTAAATAAGTGGAATTTCTGTCTTTTCCCCCCCAAAACAAAGGGAATTTCTGTCTTTTTGGCCACAAAATAAGGAAAATTTCTGACTTATTACCCTGAAATAAGTGAAATTTTTGCAATTTTGCCCCAAAATAAGGGAAATTTCTGGAATTTTGCCCCAAAATAAGTAGAATTTCTGAGTTTTGCCCCAAAATAAGGAGAATTTCTGTCTTTTTGCCCTAAGATATAGGGAATTTCTGCCTCTTTGCCCCACAATTAGGGGAATTTCTGCAATATTGCTCCAAAATAAGGGGAATTTCAGCCTTTTTACCTCAAAATAAGAGAAATTTCTGCATTTTTGCCCCAAAATATGGGAGATTTCTGCCTTTTTGCCCCAAAATAAGAAAAATTTCTGCAATTTTGTACCAAAATAAAAGAAATTTCCGCCTTTTGCACCAAAATAAGAAAATTCCTGCTTTTTTTTCTGAAATAAGTGAAATTTCTTCAATTTTGCCCCAAAATACGGGAAATTTCTGGAATTTTGCCCCAATATCAGTGGAATTTCTGAGTTTTGACACAAAATAAGGAGAATTTGTTTCATTTTGCCCCAACATATAGGGAATTTCTGCCTTTTTGCCCCACAATTAGGGGAATTTCTGCAATTTTGCTCCAAAATAAGAGGAATGTCTGCTTTTTTGCCTCTAAATAAGTGGAATTTCTGTCTTTTCCCCCCCAAAACAAAAGGAATTTCTGTCTTTTTGGCCCCAAAATAAGGAAAATTTCTGACTTATTACCCTGAAATAAGTGAAATTTCTGCAATTTTGCCCCAAAATAAGTGAAATTTCTGCAATTTTGCCCCAAAATAAGGGAAATTTCTGGAATTTTGCCCCAAAATAAGTAGAATTTCTGAGTTTTGCCCCAAAATAAGGAGAATTTCTGTCTTTTTGCCCTAACATATAGGGAATTTCTGCCTCTTTGCCCCACAATTAGGGGAATTTCTGCAATATTGCTCCAAAATACAGGTATTTTCTGCTTTTTAGCCCAAAAATAAGTGGAATGCATACCTTTTGCCACAAAAAAGGGAAATTTCTTCATTTTTACTCCAAAATAAAAGGAATTTCTGCTTTTTTGCCTCTAAAAAAGTGGAATTTCTGTCTTTTTCTCCCAAAACAAAGGGAATTTCTGTCTTTTTTGCCCCAAAATAATGAAAATTTCTGACTTATTACCCTGAAATAAGTGAAATTTCTGCAATTTTGCCTCAAAATAAGGGAAATTTCTGCCTTTTTGCCCCCAAATAAGGGAAATTTCAGCCTTATTACCTCAAAATAAGAGGAATTTCTGCATTTTTGCCTCAAAATATGGGGGATTTCTGCCTTTTTGCCCCAAAATAAGAAAAATTTCTGCAATTTTGTACCAAAATAAAAGAAATTTCTGCCTTTTTGCACCAAAATAGAAAAATATCTGAATTTTTTTCTGAAATAAGTTAAATTTCTGCAATTTTGCCCCAAAATAAGTGAAATTTCTGCAATTTTGCCCTAAAATAAGGGAAATTTCTGGAATTTTGCACCAAAATAAGTGGAATTTCTGAGTTTTGCCCCAAAAAAAGGAGAATTTCTGTCTTTTTGCCCCAACATATAGGGAATTTCCCCCTTCTTGCCCCACAATTACGGGAATTTCTGCAATTTTGCTCCAAAATACGGGGAATTTCTGCCTTTTTGCCCGAAAATAAGAAGAATGCATACCTTTTTGCCATAAAAAATAGAAATTTCTTCAGTTTTGCTACAAAATAAGGGGAATTTCTGCTTTTTTGCCTCTAAATAAGTGGAATTTCTGTCTTTTTCCCCCAAAACAAAGGGAATTTCTGTCTTTTTTGCCCCAAAATAAGGAAAATTTCTGACTTATTACCCTGAAATAAGTGAAATTTCTGCAATTTTGCCCCAAAATAAGGGAAATTTCTGCAATTTTGCCCCAAAATAAGGGAAATTTCTGGAATTTTGCCCCAATATTAGTAGAATTTCTGAGTTTTGACCCAAAATAAGGAGAATTTGTTTCTTTTTGCCCCACATATAGGGAATTTCTCCCTTCTTGCCCCACAATTAGGGGAATTTCTGCAATTGTGCTCCAAAATAAGAGGAATTTCTGCTTTTTTGCCTCTAAATAAGTGGAATTTCTGTCTTTTCCCCCCCAAAACAAAGGGTATTTCTGTATTTTTGGCCCCAAAATAAGGAAAATTTCTGACTTATTACCCTGAAATAAGTGAAATTTCTGCAATTTTGCCCCAAAATAAGTGAAATTTCTGCAATTTTGCCCCAAAATAAGGGAAATTTCTGGAATTTTGCCCCAAAATAAGTAGAATTTCTGAGTTTTGCCCCAAAATAAGGAGAATTTCTGTCTTTTTGCCCTAACATATAGGGAATTTCTGCCTCTTTGCCCCACAATTAGGGGAATTTCTGCAATATTGCTCCAAAATACGGGTAATTTCTGCTTTTTAGCCCAAAAATAAGTGGAATGCATACCTTTTGCCACAAAAAAGGGAAATTTCTTCATTTTTACTCCAAAATAAAAGGAATTTCTGCTTTTTTGCCTCTAAAAAAGTGGAATTTCTGTCTTTTTCTCCCAAAACAAAGGGAATTTCTGTCTTTTTTGCCCCAAAATAAAGAAAATTTCTGACTTATTACCCTGAAATAAGTGAAATTTCTGCAATTTTGCCCCAAAATAAGGGAAATTTCTGCCTTTTTGCCCCCAAATAAGGGAAATTTCAGCTTTTTTCCCTCAAAATAAGGGGAATTTCGGCATTTTTGCCAATAAATATTAGGAAATTTTTTCTTTTTGCCCCAAAATAAGAAAAATTTCTGCCTTTTTTCCCTGAAATAAGTGAAATATCTGCAATTTTACCCCAAAATAAGTGAAATTTCTGCAATTTTGCTTTAAAATAAGAAAAATTTCTAGAATTTTGCCCCAATATAAGTGGAATTTCTGAGTTTTGCCCCAAAATAAGGAGAATTTCTGTCTTTTTGCCCCAACATATAGAGAATTTCTGCCTTTTTGTCCTAAAATTAGGGGAATTTTTGCAATTTTGCTTGAAAATACGGGGAATTTCTGCCTTTTTTCCCGAAAATAAGAAGAATGCATAACTTTTTGCCATAAAAAAGGGAAATTTCTACATTTTTACTCCAAAATAAAAGTTATTTCTGCTTTTTTGCCTCTAAAAAAGTGGAATTTCTGTCTTTTCCCCCAAAACAAAGGGAATTTCTGTTTTTTTTGCCCCAAAATAACGAAAATTTCTGACTTATTACTCTGAAATAAGTGAAATTTCTGCAATTTTGCCCCAAAATAAGAGAAATTCTTCTTTTTTGCCCCCAAATAAGGGGAATTTCAGCCTTTTTACCTCAAAATAAAAAAAATTTCTGCATTTTTGCCCCAAAATATGAGAAATTTATGCCTTTTTGCCCCAAAATAAGAAAAATTTCTGCAATTTTGTAACAAAATAAAAGAAATTTATGCCTTTTTGCACCAAAATAAGAAAATTCTGCTTTTTTTCTGAAATAAGTGAAATTTATGTAATTTTGCCTGAAAATAAGTGAAATTTCTGCAATTTTGCCCCAAAATAAGGGAAATTTCTGGAATTTTGCCCCAAAATAAGTGGAATTTCTGAGTTTTGCCCCAAAATAAGGAGAATTTCTGTCTTTTTGCCCCAACATATAGGGAATTTCTGCCTTTTTGCCCCACAATTAGGGGAATATCTGCAAGTTTGCTCCAAAATACGGGGAATTTCTGCCTTTTTGCCCGAAAATAAAGGGAATGTATACCTTTTGCCACAAAAAAAAGAAATTTCTTCATTTTTACTCCAAAATAAAAGGAATTTCTGCTTTTTTGCCTCTAAAAAAGTGGAATTACTGTCTTTTTCCCCCAGAACATAGGGAATTTCTGTCTTTTTTGCCCCAAAATAAGGAAAATTTCTGACTTATTACCCTGAAAAAAGTGAAATTTCTGCAATTTTGCCCCAAAATAAGTGAAATTTCTGCAATTTTGCCCCAAAATAAGGGAAATTTCTGCAATTTTGCCCCAAAATAAGTGGAATTTCTGAGTTTTTCCCCAAAATAAGGAGAATTTCTGTATTTTGCCCCAACATATAGGGAATTTCTGCCTTTTTGCCCCACAATTAGGGGAATTTCTGCCATTTTGCTCTAAAATAGGGGGAATTTCTGCCTTTTTGCCCGAAAATAAGAAGAATGCATACCTTTTTGCCATAAAAAAGGGAAATTTCTTCAGTTTTGCTCCAAAATAAGGGGAATTTCTGCTTTTTTGCCTCTAAATAAGTGGAATTTCTGTCTTTATCCCCAAAAACAAAGGGAATTTCTGTCTTTTTTGCCCCAAAATAAGGAAAATTTCTGACTTATTACCCTGAAATAAGTGAAATTTCTGCAATTTTGCTTGAAAATAAGGGAAATTTCTGCCTTTTTCCCTCCAAATAAGGGGAATTTAAGCCTTGTTACCTCAAAATAAGAGGAATTGCTGCATTTTTGCCCCAAAATATAGGAGATTTCTGCCTTTTTCTTCCAAAATAAGAATAATTTATGCAATTTTGTACCAAAATAAAAGAAATTTCTGCCTTTTTGCACCAAAATAAGAAAATTTCTGCTTTTTTTCTGAAATAGGTGAAATTTCTGCAATTTTGCTCCAAAATAAGTGAAATTTCTGCAATTTTGCCCCAAAATAAGGGAAATTTCTGGAATTTTGCCCTAAAATAAGTGGAATTTCTGAGTTTTGCCCCAAAATAAAGAGAATTTCTGTCTTTTTGCCACAACATATAGGGAATTTCTCCCTTTTTGCCCCATAATTAGGGGAATTTCTGCAATTTTGCTCCAAAATAGGGGAATTTCTGCCTTTTTGCCCGAAAATAAGAAGAATGCATACCTTTTTGGCATAAAAAAGAAAATTTCTTCAGTTTTGCCACAAAATAAGGGAAATTTCTGCAATTTTGCCCCAATGTAAAGGAAATTTCTGCAATTTTGCCCCAAAATAAGGGGAATTTCTGACTGTTTGCTCCCGAAAAAGGAGATTTTCTGTCTTTTTGCCACAAAATAAGGGGAATTTCTGCCTTTTTGCCCGAAAATTATGAGAATTTCTGCAATTTTGCTTCAAAATACAGGGAATTTCTGTTTTTTAGCTCCAAAATAAAGGGAATTTCTGCATTTTACCTCAAATTGAGAATAATTTCTGCCTTTTGCCTCAAAATAAGGGGAATTTTCTGCCTTTTTATTTCAAAATAAGAAAAATTTCTTCAATTTTGTACCATAATAAAAGAAATTTCTGCTCTTTGCCCCAAAATAAAAGAAATTTCTGACTTTTTGTCCTGAAATAAATGAAATTTCTGCAATTTTGCCCGAAAATAAGGGAAATTTGTGCCTCTTTGCCCCAAAATAAAAAGAAGTTTTGTTTTTTGCCCCAAAATATGGGGAATTTCAGCATTTTATCTCAAAATAAGAATTTCAGCCTTTTTGCCCCAAAATAAGGAAAATTTCTGCAATTTTGCCCCAAAATAAGGGGAATTTCTTCCTTTTTGCCCCAAAATAAAGGATATTTTAGCCTTTTTACCTGAAAATAAGTGAAATATCTGCAATTTTGCCCCAAATAAGGAAAATTTCTGCAATTTTGCCTCAAAATAAGGTAAATTCCTGCAATTTTGCCCCAAAATAAGTGGAATTTCTGAGTTTTGTCCCAAAATAAGAAGAATTTGTCTTTTTGCCCCAACATATAGGGAATTTCTGCCTTTTTGCCCAACAATTAGGGGAATTTCTTCATTTTTGCTTCAAAATAAGGGGAATTTCTGCCTTTTTGCCTCTAAAGAAGTGGAATTTCTGTATTTTCCTTCCAAAACAAAGGGAATTTCTGTGTTTTTTGCCCCAAAATAAGGAAAATTTCTGACTTATTACCCTGAAATAAGTGAAATGTTTGCAATTTTGCCCCAAAATAAGGGAAATTTCTGCCTTTTTGCCCCCAAATAAGGGGAATTTCAGCCTTTTTACCTCAAAATAAGGGGAATTTCTGCATTTTTGCCACAAAATATTAGGAATTTCTGCCTTTTTGCCCCAAAATAAGAAAAATTTCTGCCATTTTTACCTGAAATAAGTGAAATTTCTGCAATTTTGCCCCAAAATAAGTAAAATTTCTGCAATTTTGCCCCAAAATAAGGGAAATTTCTGGAACTTTGCCCCAAATTATGTGGAATTTCTGAGTTTGCCCCAAAATAAGGAGAATTTCTGTCTTTTTGCCCCAACATATAGGGAATTTCTGCCTTTTTGCCCCACAATTAGGGGATTTTCTGCAATCTTGCTCCTAAATAGGGGGAATTTCTGCTTTTTTGCCCGAAAATAAGGGGAATGTATAACTTTTGCCACAAAAAAGGGAAATTTCTTCATTTTTGCCCCAAAATAAGAGGAATTTCTGCCTTCTTACCTCAAAATAAGAGAAATTTCTGCCTTTTTACCCAAAAATAAACGGAATTTCTGACTTTTAGCCCCAAAATAAAAGGAATTTTTGAATTTTGCCCTGAAATAAGTGAAATTTCTGCAATTTTGCCCCAAAATAAGGGAAATTTCTGCCTTTTTGCCCCCAAATAAGGGGAATTTCAGCCTTTTTACCTCAAAATAAAGGGAATTTCTGCATTTTTGCCACAAAATATTAGGAATTTCTGCCTTTTTGCCCCAAAATAAGAAAAATTTCTGCCTTTTTTTTATCTGAAATAAGTGAAATTTCTGCAATTTTGCCCCAAAATAAGTGAAATTTCTGCAAATTTGCCCCAAAATTAGGGAAATTTCTGGAATTTTGCCCCAAAATAAGTGGAATTTCTGAGTTTTGCCCCAAAATAAGGAGAATTTCTGTCTTTTTGCCCCAACATATAGGGAATTTCTGCCTTTTTGCCCCACAATTAGGGGATTTTCTGCAATTGTGCTCCAAAAAACGGGATATTTCTGCTTTTTTGCCCGAAAATAAGGAGAATATATACCTTTTGCCACAAAAAAAGGGAAATTTCTTCATTTTTGCCCCAAAATAAGAGGAATTTCTGCCTTCTTACCTCACAATAAGTGAAATTTCTGCCTTTTTACCCAAAAATAAACAAAATTTCTCTTTTTGCCAAAAAATAAAAGGAATTTTTGAATTTTGCCCTGAAATAAGTGAAATTTCTGCAATTTTGCCCCAAAATAAGGGAAATTTTTGCCTTTTTGCCACAAAATAAAGGGAATTTCTGTCTTTTTGCCCCAAAATAACGGATATTTCAGCATTTTACCTCATGATAAGTGGAATCTCTTCCTTTTTGCCCCAAAATATGGGGAATTTCTTCATTTTTGCCCCAAAATAAAGAAAATTTCTGCAATTTTATACCAAAATAAAAGAAATTTCTGCCTTTTTGCCCCAAAATAATAGAAATTTCTGTGCTTTTTCCCTGAAATAAGTGAAATTTCTGCAATTTTGCCCCAAAATAAGGGAAATTTCTGCAATTTTGCCCCAAAATAAAAGAAATTTCTGCAATTTTGCCCAAAAATAATAGGAATTTCTGCCTTTTTGCCGAAAAAAAGGGGAATTTCATCATTTTACCTCCAAATAAGGGGAATTTCTGCCTTTTTGCCACAAAATATGGGGAATATCTGCCCTATTGCCCTTAAATAAGGAAAATTTCTGCTTTTCTGCCCCAATTAACGGGAATTTCTGCCTTTTTGCCACAAAGTAAAGGGAATTTCTGCCTTTTTACCCCAAAATAACGGGAATTTCAGCCTTTTTACCTCAAAATAAGGGGAATTTCTGCCTTTTTCCCCAAAATATGGGTAATTTTTGCCTTTTTGTTCCAAAATAAGGAAAATTTCTACAATTTTGTATCAAAATAAAAGAAATTTCTGCTTTTTGCCCCAAAATAAAAGGAATTTCTGACTTTTTGCCCTGAAATAAATGAAATTCCTGCAATTATGCCCGAAAATAAGGGAAATTTGTGTATTTTTGCCTCCAAATGAGGGGAATTTCTGCCTTTTTGCCCCAAAATATGGGGAATTTCAGGATTTTACCTCATAATAAAGGAAATTTTAGGCTTTTTGCACCAAAATATGGGAAATTTCTGCCTTTTTGCCACAAAATAAGAAAAATTTCTGCAAGTCTGTAACAATATAAAAGAAATTTCTAAAATTTTGACCTGAAATAAGGGAAATTTCTGATTTTTGCCCCAAAATAATGAGAATTTCTCTATTTTTGCCCCAAAATAAAGGGAATTTCTGCCTTTATGCCCCAAAATTAGGGGAGTTTCTGCAATTTTGCTCCAAAATAAGAGGAATTTCTGCTTTTTTACCCGAAATTAAGTGGATTTTCTGCCTTTTTGCCCCTAAAGAAAAAAAATTTCTGCAATTTTATTCCAAAATAAGGGGAATTTCTGCCTTTCTGCCTTAAAATAAGGGGAATTTCTGTCTTTTTGCCCTGAAATATGTGAAATTTCTGCAATTTTACCCCAAAATAAGGTGAATTTCTGCCTTTTTGCCCCAAAATAATGGGAATTTCTGCCTTTTTGCCCCAAAATAAGAAAAATTTTGCTTTTTTTCTCTGAAATAAGTGAAATTTCTGCAATTTTGCCCTAAAATAAGGGAAATTTCTGCAATTTTTCCCCATAATAAGGGAAATTTCTGCAATTTTGCCCCAAAATAAAAGGAATTTCTGTTTTTTGCCCCCAAATAAGGAAAATTTCTGCAATTTTGCCCTAAAATAAGAAGAATTTCTGCCTTTTTGCCCTAAAATAAGGAGAATTTTTGCCTTTTTGCCCAAAAATAAAGAAAATTACTGTATTTTTTTACCCTAAAATTAGGTGAATTTCTGCAATTTATTCTCCAAAATACGGGAATTTTCTGCCTTTTTTGCCGAAAATAAGGGGAATTTCTGACATTTTGCCGCAAAAAAGTGAAATTTCTGCAGTTTTACCCCAAAATAAAGGGAATTTCTGCCTTTTTGCCCAAAAATTAGGGGAATTTCTGCAATGTTGCTCCAAAATACGGGGAATTTGTGCCATTTTGCCCAAAAATAAAGGGAATGTATACCTTTTTGATATAAAAAAAGCAAATTTCTTCATTTTTGCCCCAAAATAAGGGGATTTTCCACCTTTTTGACTCAAAATAAGTGCAATTTCTTCCTTTTCCCCAAAATAAACGAAATTTCTGTCTTTTTGCCCCAAAATAAGGGGAATTTCAGCCTTTTTACCTCAAAATAAGGGGAATTTCTGCATTTTTGCCCCAAAATATGAGGAATTTCTGACTTTTTGCCCCAAAATAAGAAAAATTTCTGCAATTTTGTACCAAAATAAAAAAAATTTCTGCCTTTTTGCCCCCCAAAAAAAATTTTTGCCTTTTTTCCCTGAAATAAGTGAAATTTCTGCAATTTTGCCCCAAAATATGGAAATTTCTGCAATTTTGCCCCAATGTAAAGGAAATTTCTGCAATTTTGCCCCAAAATAAGGAAAATTTCTGACTGTTTGCTCCCAAAAAAGGAGATTTTCTGTCTTTTTGCCCCAAAATAAGAAGAATTTTTGCCTTTTGCCCGAAAATTATGAGAATTTCTGCAATTTTGCTTCAAAATACGGGGAATTTCTGCTTTCTAGCCCCAAAATAAAGGGAATTTCTGCATTTTACCTCAAATTGAGAATAATTTCTGCCTTTTGTCTCAAAATAAGGGGAATTTTCTGCCTTTTTGTTTCAAAATAAGAAAAATTTCTTCAATTTTGTACCATAATAAAAGAAATTTCTGCTCTTTGCCCCAAAATAAAAGGAATTTCTGAATTTTTGCCTTGAAATAAATGAAATTTCTGCAATTTTGCCCGAAAATAAGGGAAATTTGTGCCTTTTTGCCCGAAAATAAGAAGAATTTTTGCCTTTTGCCCCAAAATATGGGGAATTTCAGCATTTTACCTCAAAATAAGAATTTCAGCCTTTTTGCCCCAAAATAAGAAAAATTTCTGCAATTTTGCCCCAAAATAAGGGGAATTTCCTCCTTTTTGCCCCAAAATAAAGGATATTTCAGTCTTTTTACCTGAAAATAAGTGAAATTTCTGCAATTTTGCCCCAAATAAGGAAAATTTCTGCAATTTTGCCCCAAAATAAGGTAAATTCCTGCAATTTTGCCCCAAAATAAGTGGAATTTTTGAGTTTTGCCCAAAAATAAGGAGAATTTCTGTCTTTTTGCCCCAACATATAGGGAATTTCTGCTTTTTGCCCCACAATTAGGGGAATTTCTGTCTTTTTTGCCCCAAAATAAGGAAAATTTCTGACTTATTACCCTGAAATAAGTGAAATATCTGCAATTTTGCCCCAAAATAAGAAAAATTTCTGCCTTTTTGCACCCAAATAAGGGGAATTTCAGCCTTTTTACCTCAAAATAAGGGGAATTTCTGCATTTTTGCCACAAAATATTAGGAATTTCTGCCTTTTTGCCCCAAAATAAGAAAAATTTCTGCCATTTTTACCTGAAATAAGGGAAATTTCTGCAATTTTGCCCCAAAATAAGTGAAATTTCTGCAATTTTGCCCCAAAATAAGGGAAATTTCTGGAATTTTACCCCAAAATAAGTGGAAATTCTGAGTTTTGCCCCAAAATAAGGAGAATTTCTGTCTTTTTGCCCGAACATATAGGGAATTTCTGCCTCTTTGCCCCACAATTAGGGGATTTTCTGCAATTTTGCTCCAAAATACGGGTAATTTCTGCTTTTTAGTCCAAAAATAAGTGGAATGTATACCTTTTGCCACAAAAAAAGAAATTTCTTCATTTTTACTCCAAAATAAAAGGAATTTCTGCTTTTTTGCCTCTAAAAAAGTGGAATTTCTGTCTTTTTCCCCCAAAACAAAGGGAATTTCTGTCCTTTTTGCCCCAAAATAACGAAAATTTCTGACTTATTACCCTGAAATAAGAGAAATTTCTGCAATTTTCCTCAAAATAAGGGAAATTTCTGCCTTTTTGCCCCCAAATAGAGGAAATTTCAGCCTTTTTACCTCAAAATAAGAGGAATATCTTCATTTTTGCCCCAAAATATGGGAGATTTCTCCCTTTTTGCCCCAAAATAAGAAAAATTTCTGCAATTTTGTACCAAAATAAAAGATAATTCTTCCTTTTTGCACCAAAATAGGAAAATTTCTGAATTTTTTTCTGAAATAAGTTAAATTTCTGCAATTTTGCCCCAAAATAAGGGAAATTTCTGGAATTTTGACCAAAAAAGTGTGGAATTTCTGAGTTTTTGCCCCAAAATAAGTGAAATTTCTTTTTTTTGCCCCCAAATAAGGGGAATTTCTGCCTTTTTACCTCAAAATAAAGGGAATTTCTTCATTTTTGCCACAAAATATTTGGAATTTCTGCATTTTTGCATCAAAATAAGGAAAATTTCCGCCTTTTTACCATGAAATAAGTGAAATTTCTGAAATTTTGCCCCAAAATAAGTGAAATTTCTGCAATTTTGCCCCAAAATAAGAGAAATTTCTGGAATTTTGCCCCAAAATAAATGGAATTTCTGAGTTTTGCCCCAAAAATAAAGAGAATTTCTGTCTTTTTGCCCTAACATATAGGGAATTTCTGCCATTTTGCCTTTCAATTAGGGGAATTTCTGCAATTTTGCTCTAAAATACGGGTAATTTCTGCTTTTTAGCCCAAAAATAAGTGGAATGCATACCTTTTGCCACAAAAAAGGGAAATTTCTTCATTTTTACTCCAAAATAAAAGGAATTTCTGCTTTTTTGCCTCTAAAAAAGTGAAATATCTGTATTTTTCTCCCAAAACAAAGGGAATTTCTGTCTTTTTTGCCCCAAAATAGAGAAAATTTCTAACTTATTACCCTGAAATAAGTGAAATTTCTGCAATTTTGCCTCAAAATAAGGGAAATTTCTGCCTTTTTGCCCCCAAATAAGGGAAATTTAAACATTTTTACCTCAAAATAAGAGGAATTTCTGCATTTTTCCCCTAAATATGGGAGATTTCTGACTTTTTGCCCCAAAATAAGAAAAATTTCTGCAATTTTGTACCAAAATATGAGAAATTTCTGCCTTTTTGCACCAAAATAGAAAAATTTCTGAATTTTTTTCTGAAATAAGTTAAATTTCTGCAATTTTGCCCCAAAATAAGTGAAATTTCTGCAATTTTGCCCTAAAATAAGGGAAATTTCTGGAATTTTGCACCAAAATAAGTGGAATTTCTGAGTTTTGCCCCAAAATAAGGAGAATTTCTGTCTTTTGCCCCAACATATAGGGAATTTCTGCCTTTTTGCCCCACAATTAGGGGAATTTCTGCAATTTTGCTCCAAAATACGGGGAATTTCTGCCTTTTTGCCCGAAAATAAGAAGAATGCATACCCTTTTGCCATAAAAAATAGAAATTTCTTCAGTTTTGCTCCAAAATAAGAGGAATTTCTGCTTTTTTGCCTCTAAATAAGTGGAATTTCTGTCTTTTCCCCCCCAAAACAAAGGGAATTTCTGTCTTTTTGGCCCCAAAATAAGGAAAATTTCTGACTTATTAGACTGAAATAAGTGAAATATCTGCAATTTTGCCCCAAAATAAGTGAAATTTCTGCAATTTTGCCCCAAAATAAGGGAAATTTCTGGAATTTTGCCCCAAAATAAGTAGAATTTCTGAGTTTTGCCCCAAAATAAGCAGAATTTCTGTCTTTTTGCCCTAACATATAGGGAATTTCTGCCTCTTTGCCCCACAATTAGGGGAATTTCTGCAATATTGCTCCAAAATACGGGTAATTTCTGCTTTTTAGCCCAAAAATAAGTGGAATGCATACCTTTTGCCACAAAAAAAGGGAAATTTCTTCATTTTTACTCCAAAATAAAAGGAATTTCTGCTATTTTGCCTCTAAAAAAGTGGAATTTCTGTCTTTTTCTCCCAAAACAAAAGGAATTTCTGTCTTTTTTGCCCCAAAATTAAGAAAATTTCTGACTTATTACCCTGAAATAAGTGAAATTTCTGCAATTTTGCCTCAAAATAAGGGAAATTTCTGCCTTTTTGCCCCCAAATAAGGGAAATTTCAGCCTTATTACCTCAAAATAAGAGGAATTTCTGCATTTTTGCCTCAAAATATGGGGGATTTCTGCCTTTTTGCCCCAAAATAATAAAAATTTCTGCAATTTTGTACCAAAATAAAAGAAATTTCTGCCTTTTTGCACCAAAATAGAAAAATTTCTGAATTTTTTTCTGAAATAAGTTAAATTTCTGCAATTTTGCCCCAAAATAAGTGAAATTTCTGCAATTTTGCCCTAAAATAAGGGAAATTTCTGGAATTTTGCACCAAAATAAGTGGAATTTCTGAGTTTTGCCCCAAAAAAAGGAGAATTTCTGTCTTTTTGCCCCAACATATTGGGAATTTCCCCCTTCTTGCCCCACAATTAGGGGAATTTCTGCAATTTTGCTCCAAAATACGGGGAATTTCTGCCTTTTTGCCCGAAAATAAGAAGAATGCATACCTTTTTGCCATAAAAAATAGAAATTTCTTCAGTTTTGCTACAAAATAAGGGGAATTTCTGCTTTTTTGCCTCTAAATAAGTGGAATTTCTGTCTTTTCCCCCCCAAAACAAAGGGAATTTCTGTCTTTTTTGCCCCAAAATAAGGAAAATTTCTGACTTATTACCCTGAAATAAGTGAAATTTCTGCAATTTTGCTCGAAAATAAGTGAAATTTCTGCCTTTTTGCCCCCAAATAAGGGGAATTTCAGCATTTTTACCTCAAAATAAGAGAAATTTCTGCATTTTTGCCCCAAAATATGGGAGATTTCTGCCTTTTTGCCCCAAAATAAGAAAAATTTCTGCAATTTTGTACCAAAATAAAAGAAATTTCCGCCTTTTTGCACCAAAATAAGAAAATTTCTGCTTTTTTTTCTGAAATAAGTGAAATTTCTGCAATTTTGTACAAAAATAAGTGAAATTTCTGCAATTTTGCCCCAAAATAAGGGAAATTTCTGGAATTTTGCCCCAATATCAGTAGAATTTCTGAGTTTTGACCCAAAATAAGGAGAATTTGTTTCTTTTTGCCCCAACATATAGGGAATTTCTCCCTTCTTGCCCCACAATTAGGGGAATTTCTGCAATTTTGCTCCAAAATAAGAGGAATTTCTGCTTTTTTGCCTCTAAATAAGTGGAATTTCTGTCTTTTCCCCCCCAAAACAAAGGGAATTTCTGTATTTTTGGCCCCAAAATAAGGAAAATTTCTGACTTATTACCCTGAAATAAGTGAAATTTCTGCAATTTTGCCCCAAAATAAGTGAAATTTCTGCAATTTTGCCCCAAAATAAGGGAAATTTCTGGAATTTTGCCCCAAAATAAGTAGAAT